>NW_026057578.1:92895431-93209944 GCF_023721935.1 Panthera uncia
GATACAGAAGAGAATATTGTACATTTACTGTTTCTTTTCCAGGGAGATTGTTTGAAACATTTTTCCCCTGTAATCTATAAATAATGAATAATTCCATTAGAAATGTGGTGAACAGTGTAATTTTTATGCGGCGTTTTTCAAGCTCACTGCCTTGGTGCATTTACTCTCATGACAGCCTTGGGTCGTGGCAAGTGGGAAGATCATTCCGCTGACGTTTCCATGTTTCCTAAAGTGTGTTCCTGGGTTGTCCTAGGTAATGCATACATTGTAAACGGAACCCTCTCTTTGCTCAAACAGGTCTGAGGAATGCTGCTGTAAACTGACTCCTTTAATGCATAACTCCCCTAAAGCATGTCATGTGATAATTTCCTCTGAGCCTTGCAGTATTTTCAAAACATATTGGCCAGGGAAACCTTATTTTTTCATCAAAACATTACATCTCTAAGCTCAGTGTTCCATGGAAAATAATTTAGGAAGTAATGTTCTAATGACAGCAGTACATTTTCCTCTGTTCTGCACAGAAACTGTTTCACAGTTGCTCTTACTGAAGAGTTCAAATTTACCTCTGTATATTTCCATCAAATTGGCACTTCTTTATATTTTTAGTACAACATATAATAAAAAATCTGTGATAGAACTGGTATGTGATGCTGAAGAGTCTCCTGAAACCTCTAAGCAGAACGAATGATTTTCATTATGTTTTATGTGAATAGGAGTTTCTGCAAAAGAGTTCTTAGAGGGGCACTTGGCTGACTCAGTCGGTTGAGCATCTGACTCTTGATTTCGGCTCGGGTCATGATCCCACGGTCGTTGGATGGAGCCTCACATCAGGCCCTACCCTGAGCCTGGAGCCTGCTTGGGATGTTCCTTGTGTCTCTCTGTCTCTCCTTCTCTCCCTTCTCTCTCTCCCTCTGCCCC
Source organism: Panthera uncia (assembly GCF_023721935.1). Classification (NCBI taxonomy): domain Eukaryota; kingdom Metazoa; phylum Chordata; class Mammalia; order Carnivora; family Felidae; genus Panthera; species Panthera uncia. The sequence continues at coordinate 92,896,350 of NW_026057578.1, forward strand.
TCTTCTCTGCTCATGCACATGTGCTATCTCTCTAAAAGAAAAAAAATTCTTTGAAGATCAATAATCTCTATAAAAGAAAATAGTCTGATTATATCTTCATCAGGTGTTTAGATTATCAGTACTTAATGCATGTTACATGATAAAATTATCATAAATTCATTAATCAAAAGCAGTAGAAAGAGGGAGTGAGAAAGAGAATTAAAAGGGATGCCCTTGGGAAGAGTCACTGCGGATACAGCTCTGGTAGAGATAACCAGGGTGGCAGGAACACCAATGTTCTCCTTTCAGCCTTCCTTTGGGAATCTCCCATCATGATATACCCTGCAAAGTCATCCACTATACTGAGGCCTCTTCGTGATTTTTTGACACTGCTGGGAGGGTTACTAGTGTACAAGATACAGGGTCTGAGTAGCACTATTCTGAGTTAAGTAAGAAGCATCTTCTTTCTAAGATCTAAGCGCAAATGTGAAGCTGGTCTTTAAGCCAAAATCCACTACAGGATAGCTTATCTTCTGTTTGCACAAGCTCGTGCATTTGCCTTCTACGCTGAAGAGAGAGCTTTGATCAATGAGTAATTACCTAGGAAATCCAAGATGCCAGGGGACTTCAGACCTTGTCTCTGTCTAGTGGATGCTTCTTTCTTCCAAGTCACCACCTGCTTGCACTCATTCCTCAGGACCTCCTAGCCTTTGTGCTGACAGCATCCTGCTTTATAACAGGAATCAGAGAGTCAGAGCCACTGATGTGTTGAGCACAAATTTCAGCAACTACCTTAGGATACTTTGGAGGGTCAGGGAACACTTTACCAGAGCACATAGTCAAACTTATTTAGTAAAAACTAAGCAACTATTTTATATTCCTTTAGAAGAAAATCACACAAGTGTCTTTCATAGTCTCCACTGTCTTTTTAGCACTAAGCACTCTAGTAGGCAATATGAGTTTTTAAAATTTGACGAACATTTAAGGAATTATGTGATCAAAGGACATAGCAATGAAATGGCAGTCCTGCCATAGGATCCTAGGGTCGTTAGACCATTGACTCCATTACCACCACTCCGGTCCTTGGACCTCTGAGTGTGTATCTCCAGTGAACGTGAGCATACCATTTGCTACAGCAGGTCTTTGCACTCTACTTAATGTTGTTAGAATGATCTTCCTTGTTCTGAGCAGAAAAGGGGTCCCCAGTGGAAACCATCCATTGGGAAAAGTCCGCTTTGCCTCTATTTCATGTTGTTATCACACGCTTCATGTCTCTCCACTCCTTTGACTTGCTGAGAATAATATTCTCCAGGTTCTGCTATTTCTCTATCTTTGATCTCCTTTTTTTAAAAGTCTTTTTTAATGTTTTTATTTATATTTTGAGACCGTGTGAGCAGGGGAGGGGCAGAGAGAGAGGGAGACACAGAATCCAAAGCAAGCTCCAGGCTCTGAGCTGTCAGCACAGAGCCCGATGCGGGGATCGAACCCATGAACTGTTAGATCATGACCTGAGCCGAAGTCAGACACTCAACCTATTGAGCCACCCAGGGGCCTCTATGATCTCCTTTATTGACTCCCATCCTTCTGCACCCCCCAGGAATTGGTATTCATTGGGTCTTATTTGGTTTTATTATTCTATTCACATTATTAGTATGTCAGTTACTGCCTTGTGTCCCGATAACCCTAATGATTCCCAGGTCCTCATACAGGTTAATCTGTCTCTTGAATTCTGGATACATATTTCTGTCCACCACTGGATATCCCCACTTAGGTGTTTCCAAGCTCCTCAGACTTAGCAGGGGCAAAGTGAAGCTTAAATTCTCTGCAACACTTTCGTGTAAAGAAGTATCTCTAGGGGCGCCTGGGTGGCTCAGTCGGTTAAGCGGCCAACTTCGGCTCAGGTCATGATCTCGCGGTCCGTGAGTTCGAGCCCTGCGTCGGGCTCTGTGCTGACAGCTCAGAGCCTGGAGCCTGTTACAGATTCTGTATCTCCCTCTCTCTGACCCTCCCCTGTTCATGCTCTGTCTCTCCCTGTCTCAAAAATAAATAACACGTTAAAAAAAAAATTAAAAAAAAAAAAAGAAGTATCCCTATTTTCCCCTTAGGTAGGCTCCTTCAGAACATGCTAGTGTCTCTATCATGATGCTGTCAGCTAATTGTGACAAATTCCACATACGTACAATGAAGCTTTTTCTAGGACACTAGTTTTTTATACAAAATATGTTCATCTCTGTTCATCTCTGTACAGTATCTGTCCATTGGATGCTATTTGCCAAGGTTTCACAAGGCTTCCTTTGTTGGGATTCCCCACTTCTCATGAAGTAGATAGAACAGGTACACTAGTCACCACTAATGCATCTTTAAGTTATTGATTACAAATCATGTTCAGCTCTGGGCCTCTAAAATCTTCCCTTAATCCTTCAAAGTGCTACAATAAAATTTGCTTTCCCTGAAGGCTATGCATGTAAAAAAAACAAAAACAAAAACAAAAAAAAAACCCGTGTCACAATCTCATTTGAAAACTCTTTGATTGAGGATAGCCTTTTCCAAGAACATGTTCTTGAAACAAGATGTGCTGTTTTCTCCCTGAAGATTAGATTTAGGGGAGAGTCTCTTACAGACAGTTGCTACTTGGTCAAGGCCACCTTGGTGTCTCTCAACGCAACCAGCTACTTCTCTATGGAGAGTCTTGCCTTGGATATTTCTGGTTTAGAAAACAGTGTGCAAAGGCAGTCATCTCTTCTCTAATTCTTTCATGGTGCTGCTTTCAGAATAAGATAATCCTGGACCCCATGACGTTCAGCGAGGCCAGGTTCCGGCCGTCCCTAGAGGAGAGGCTGGAGAGCATCATCAGTGGCGCGGCGCTCATGGCAGACTCGTCCTGCACACGTGATGACCGGCGCGAGAGGATCGTGGCCGAGTGCAACGCCGTCCGGCAGGCGCTCCAGGACCTGCTCAGCGAGTACATGAACAACGTAAGTCCCGGGCTCCGGGGCTCCACGTCTGGTGGGTTTGGGCACCGTCTGGTGGCTTTTAGGAAAGCGTGCATAGCAGGAAGAGGGGACAGGTGTTTTCTGGAGAGAGGTGAGACTGAAGAACCGCTTAGGGAGGGTAATGTCCTGAGCTCGGCTCAGGATGCACTGTTAGCGGCGAAGAGAGTGGTGGAAGAGACTTGTTGTGAAGACTTTGGCTGTTTACTTGAATGATTTTGTGGTCATTTTGATGGCTGACCCTGGATTGAGGTAAGATGGCAATCGGTAAAAAAAGGATGGTGGATGGAAATGACTGAGGATCGAATGAAGTCCTCCTGTACAAAGGGTGGCTGTAGATACTCATGGTCATCCTTAGGAGGCATTGATAAGCATAATAGATTAGCAAATGTTTATACAGGCTTGGTTTAGGTGGAAAGGTTCCAGTGGCAATGCAACGTGGAGGAAGTATTGATTCATTGTGCAGCTGGAAGTCCTTATGAGAATCAGTCTCTAGGCCTTCAAATGGGTATTAGTGATACCCAGCGATTTTGCAGCACAGGCAGTAGCTGTCCTCTCCTACAGTTGTAAAGTGGGATGGTCGTTACAGACCTGAAAACTATGCAGAGAAGATGAAATCCATATTCTTGGTTGTGAAAGGCACTGAATTATGTTTGTATTGATTTGCTACCTTCATTCAGCTAAAATTATGTGGGTGGTGCCCACTGCTTACAACCATGAATGATCTGGAGTTTCTCCTGTCCTGGACTCCTAGGTTTGAGAGAATTCAGCACAAAGTGGCAAAATGTAGGTACAGTGAGGTCTTGACATCACATGTTGAAGGAATGCTCTGTATGGTGGTCAAGCAGGGAGCAGGGACACTGAAAATCTGCTCATGGCTCTTGAAGCCCATGCTGGGTCCTGTTGGAGCACCATGAGGCAGCACTGAGACAATGCAGTCAAACCTGGCCTCCCTCCAGCCCAATACTTCTTACTACCTGCCCCCAACCCTGCTGACCTGCAGCCTACGGGTAGAGCCAGGAGTCAGCATTGACAGGAACTGTCTGCTCCTGCCAGACTCCAGAGAGCTTTGACCTAGAAAACAAAAAGATGTAGAATGTCCTACAACCTGAAAACCAAAAATCTGTCTCCTTTCCATCAACCTTCAGATTCTTTGATTTGGGAAGACTTGCCCCTTTCCAGCACACAAAGAATAAGGTATGGATGTCTAATGTGGATGCTTATGAGGATTTCTCCATATGACAATGGATGGCCAATACTTTCTGCGACTTTGGTTTATGGGTGCTACGCTGAGTAAAGCTAGAAATATTGACTGCCACTGTCTCCTATGCTGAGTGAATTTTTTGAATAGTGGATTTAACAAGAAAGAATGCTTATAAAAGCTGGGACTCTATGTTTGTTGTTTTTAACAGAATAGCAGTAGGTTACTTAACTTGCGTATGGAATTTGGTTTATAGTAAGGCATACTGGTATTTCTATCCATGAAGAATTATTGCCCAAGAAGAAGTAGAAACAGAGATCACAGTGATGCTTAAGATGTCAATATGAATAATTCAGGAAAAAAAAAGTATATTCCTGTGAATAGTAATCACAGAACGGGACTAAACAAGAATTGATTGAGAAGTGACATGCAATTTTCAGGTTGGTGTCTAGAATCCTGTGAAGTAGAAGTTTTTTTCTTTCAGTGTAAACTCCTATAGATCAGCAGAGCTATGGATTTTTGTATTATATTGACTCTAGGTGCTTGTTTTTCTCTTCACAACCTTGTGATACAGGAATGTTTTGTATTTTGTGTTATGAAAACTTGGTTTCTACTTTGATATGGTTACAGATAATACATGGGCGGGTTTAGTGCTTAAATTTCAATGTGTGCAAATTCTCTTCACTTTGAACCATCAGGATCAAAGCCTTGAACTAAAATACCTCCTATTGACTTTGATGTAAACTGTGTAACTTCACGCTTCTTTGGTGATTTCCAGGTAGAACTGGATGCAGCTGCATCAGCTTTATATATCTCTCCAGTGCTCTCATTTCTACTTTGAAAATACCAATTTATGTTTGGGTATGGCATATAGGACTATAAACCCCACATACACCTCTATGCCTTGACTGGAAAGTCTGTTGTATTTAACAGTAACCAGTAAATTAGTGGTGCCTAGGCTGTTGGTTATAAGACACTTCTTTTTAACGTTTGTGAGCTCTGGGAGTAAATGTATTATCAAATAATCACTCTGCAGATTTTCATCTTAATGAGCTAAACAATATCATTAGGATAAAGTATTTATTACATAGAGAAGAAAAGATTTAAAAATGGGCATAACTGAGACTTGAGGATTCTAAAAATGTCCTGATCTTTCATTGATGAACATTCAACTTGTGAAGCTCACCTGTAGGCAAAGCTGTTCTAGAATCTCGGAAATGCCGAGCCATATCCAGTGCAGGGAGATGGAGACTGGGAGGGAGAGCTGTGTACTAAGTGATTAGGGGAAGGTGTCTGCATGGGCCATGTGCCATGGGTTCCATGGAGCTCAGGAGCTAGCATTGTGCATTAGCTATTTTCACAAAGGTATATACAAACTGGTGTGTGTGTGTGTGTGTGTGTGTGTGTGTGTGTATGATTTGAAGATGTAACAAAAATCAGGCACTTCAGAGAAACTGGTAAGAGAAAAAAGCACTGGGTAAACAGATGCTTGTGGCAAAAATTATGGTCACAGAGTATGGCTGTGATAGAAAATAAAATCCGTGCGTCGCCTTGTTTTGTCAAGTTGGTGATGTAAGCCCAAATGAGAAGGTTCTTTAAAGAATCCTCCCTTAAAGAGAACGTATTTGTCCATATTTGAAGACTGATAATGACTCTTTCTCCAAAAGATGTGTGGCCTTTGGATGAGTGCCATCAGAGTGGTGCTTGGAGTATTATGCTGAGTACTATAAATAGTGCCAAATTATAATGAAGACATAAACTTTTCTCTGTAACTTACAATTTTAGACAGTTTTTTTTTCCTGTGACAGTAAATTTTTTTCATTAAAAAATCTTAAACGTGGTCCTAAGATAGGCAACAATTAGACATGGTATTTTATTGATAAGGATTTTATGGTGGGTTCAAATATTATGTCCATTCAACAAATGTGTTTTGGCTACTTTGGGCCAGGCGCTGTTCTAAGTTCCTGGCTTATAGAAGGGAACAAAATAGACAAAATTCTCTGTTCTCTACCCTCTAGTTGGGGGAGACAATAATTTGCACCAAGGCCCTCTCAGATGATGACAAGTGACAGAGGAGAATGTAAAACAGGGAGACAGAGAGCATGGGGTGTGGCTGTAAATAAGGATGGCCTGGAAAGTGTTCATTGAGCAGATAGTTTTGTTCGAAGACCTTCTGGACGTGAGGGAGCAAAGAGCACTTGAGGTGAAAGTAACAGCAAGATTAAGCACCTTGGGAGCAGGTGCCAAGGAACCTTCTTCATGGGCCCATGATCATGGCTGTTAGGAATGAGTGGGGCCAGCAGAAAGCGGTTCTGCAAGGTTACAATGTGTCTGACTACCCAGGGCTTGTGCTGCGTTCCATGGAATTTGACTTTCACTTTAATGGAATGGGAGTTCATTTGGAGAGTGTTGGGAAGAAATGTGTCTGTTTTATGAACACAAAATGGACATCCATCCGTGTGAATGGCAGTTGCGGCTCTAACAGCCACCCTGTGTGGTATCTTTAGTTGGTATGTTCATCTGGCTTTGCTTGCACAGAAAATTCCGAAAGAGCTCACTTTGCAATGCCTGGATACTTTGCTAGACAGATTGCATTTGGAAAGGGAGCGAAGTAGAAAAATTTTGTTTCAAAGTTGTATCACCAAAAATATCCAACTACTCACATTCTTACAAAAGACTAGCAAAGTATAGTAGTCTCACTACTGAACCTAAGTGCGGAACAATAGAGAGATGTGTTAAACCATTACTTATTTATGCACCATTTGCTGGTAGGTTTCGGTGAGAATATGTGATAATCATATGTGCCTGGACTTTGTGTGTTGTGGTGCTGTGTGGTCTGGTTCAGTTTGACATGCATGGACACTCTGTGTTGCTCTAAATTGTTTTTAAGACTAATGCCGAACTATCATTTTTTCAAACCACCAAAGTTTAATTGCACAATGATGGCAGAGAATCAGGTGGCATAAAGTAATGACTTGTCTCTGCTGTGTTAAAATGTGTCAGGTTATTTTTTAATTGTATTTTTATAAGTAGTTAAAATGATATATTTTTACAAAATACTTGAATCCAACTTTTTTCAAACCTCCCAAGTACCTAAGTGGATCCCTGGGGATAATTTGTAAACCACTAATGTAATGCACATGTTAAAAGCTGATGTGGGAGTGTATATACGTATTACAAGTGTCTGAAGAATCATTGTCTTAGCCTTTGTCAAAGAGTGGAATTTATTGTAAAGAGGGTTCCCAGTGGGTCCAGTTTGTGAGGGATGAAGTCTGAAATGAGGTCTGAAAAGTTCATGCTCCACCCAAACTAGGTCCTATACCATACCAAGGCTCCAGAATTCAAAAGTATATTAGTAACACGTGAAGTGATATCCAGAGTGGAGGGAACTCTGAAAATAGTGAGCTTGTATCCTGTTTTGTTGTCGTTTGTTTTCTAATGATGCAGATGCAAGAGAAATGTATGTTTATTGTAGATGATAAAAAAGAAAAAAAAATATTTAAGCTATCACCCCTAAATATAATCATTGTGAGCAATTTTGCATATGTCTTTCCAATGTTTTTAAACTTCAATAGTGACACATTTGTACACACATGGAGAAACACATAGGCATATTATACCTTGAGTTAAAAAAAAAATAGAGTCATTGTGTATGGTATTTAACACGTGAAGTGATATCCAGAGTGGAGGGAACTCTGAAAATAGTGAGCTTGTATCCTGTTTTGTTGTTGTTTGTTTTCTAATGATGCAGATGCAAGAGAAATGTATGTTTATTGTAGATGATAAAAAAGAAAAAAAAATATTTAAGCTATCACCCCTAAATATAATCATTGTGAGCAATTTTGCATATGTCTTTCCAATGTTTTTAAACTTCAATAGTGACACATTTGTACACACATGGAGAAACACATAGGCATATTATACCTTGAGTTAAAAAAAAATAGAGTCATTGTGTATGGTATTTTGTAATCTATTTTCTTAATGTTTTGTGAATATGTTACCAAAGCAGTAAACATTCTCTAACCTTAGGTTTACTGGCTGCTTAGCATTTTATTATATAAATATGTAATAATTCATGGTGAAGCAATTCGTTCTGACAGTATGTCTTATAGAAGAGTGTTGGGAAAGAGAAGTAGGGAAGCCTTTTCATGCTGGCAGCATAGAATATTGCTCTAGACCTAAAGTACAACCGAGGAAACAGTGAGACAGTGAGGTGGCACAGCTTTACAGTTTAGGTGCTTTAAAGGGATCGCTGAGAATTTCATACAGTGAAACTTTGGTATGTGAAGACATTTTAAATGCCTTTGAGGTTTTACTTAAACTTCTCATAGGTGTATTTTTTTTTCTTCATTGTGTTGGTTTTTCTGTATAACCTTGCTTTTCATTTATCAGAGTTTCCCTAAGTTGGCTATAGATAGTACTGCAGAGAGGGGTCTAGGACAACCAGTGGGCAAGTTCAGTAGTTGGATTTGATCTAGGGTCTCAGAGAAGGCCTTGAAAGCTTCTAAAAGGAGTGCCATCAGAACGATAACTTTGTCATAGAAATTCTTGTGCTGCCAAATATCTCTCCGGTGGGGAGATAGAAGAAAGGCTGAGTAGCTGTTATCACTTAATAAGGCTAGTTGCTAATTACACATATAAACTGCTTCAGTTTTATGTAGGCCTTCTCATTTCTGTCCTTTCAGTTACTATGTAGAAGAGGGGGTGGAATTCACAGATGCCAGTTCAGCTGATGACAAGTGTCTCTTGTCATCAAGAGACACTTGTCTCTACCAAAAGATTTGGCTTAATATAAAATAGAAAGTAATGTTTGAAAATGCTCGTGGGCCCTTTTTGACCCGGTGTTGCCCATACTTGCCTATAAAAGGCCTCTGTTTTAAGAGGAAATTTAGAGCTATCTTAATGGGACTGGAAGTTCCATTCAAGGGAAGGATTTCCAATATCCTAATTTGATGTCTATGGAGAGAAGCTTTTCCTTATCTTCTCCTTATTTTCATTTTTTCTTCTCTCTCTCTTTATACTCTGTGCTTTCAAATGTGCTCAGTGCTCTCATCTCCATGAATTTTGAGCTTCAGATTCATCTATGCAATTATGCTTCTTGTATAAAACTTTTGCTCTATGAAGAGATAATTTTTAAATTGCTTTTTAGTTGGTATTCCCTGCTCAGACATTGAAAAAGTACAATTAGTTTACCAAATCCTTTTCCTAAGGTCTAAACCTGTTCTTTGAATCTACTCTTCTAAGAAATACGGTTGGGAAGAGAAGTCTTTTGGATAGCACATGAGACTTCATCTTTGAATTACACTGCACTCCCATTTGCCTCCATTTTTAGGAAGTTTTCAGTGTGACTTCTGGAGGTACGCTGGCACTTGTCCAGAGTAACACATTATTTTAAAATATTCTTAGCATATTCTTTTTCTTTAAAAAAACTAAGCTTATTTATTTTGAGAAGAGGGTGCATGAGCAGGGGAGAGGCAGAGAGAGAGAGAGAGAGAGAGAGAGAGTGAGAGAGAGAGAATCCCAAGCAGACTTCACACCATCAGCACAGAGTGCCATGTGGGACTCGATCTTGCGAATCGTGAGATCAAGACTTGAGCTGAAACCAAGAGTTGGACACTTAACCGACTGAGCCACCCCAGTGCCCCTCAGATTATGTTTCTAATGGTGTTCAACTGAGTTTGCTGCAGTGGGATCTCAGAAGGCCAAGGGAGTGTTAAGGAGAGGTATGCAGAGAAGCACTGGCTCAGGCTTTGGTGATAGGAGAATGTCCAGCCGTGTTGGGGAAACATATTCCCAGGGGTAGTAATGAGGGTGAGGGAAATTGTGCCATGATCAGATGTGCCACAGAATGCTAGAGTGCTCTGAGTGGCTCCAGGAAGAGATGGAGACTGGCAGGTGGTTGGTTAGCACAGAACACCGGTATGGGTAACATCTAGTCCTCATGGGAACGTGCCAGGTCTCCTTGGTCTTAATGCACAGTATGGGGCAATTATCCTGGTGGGGTGTTAAGCCCTTTGAAAAGTATATTGTGCTGTATACATGTTCGCTGTTACCTATTATCAGCTCATTACATGCAATTGAATGACTTACAGGATCCCAGAACAGATAGGTCTGACTAGATTTGTTTCCTTTGGATCATCAAGGTCAGTTCTTAATGCAATCTCACATGCCATCTCTTGGCCAGGAAAGGTCCTTCCTACATGAAACTCTACCATGTTCCCCACTATGGATAGTTTAGCAGAGTTTACAAGCCTGTGCTTTGTAACGACCTATACACCCAGGTTCAAATCTTTGTATTGTCCCTCGTATCTGACACAAACTTGGGCAGAATGGATAGACTCTGAGCCTCAACTTTTTCAGCTATAAAGTGGGTAATAGAATTTACCTTTGGGAACATTCAGAGATCAGATGAGGCAGTGACAGCCAGAGAGTTAAGTGTGAAAGTCATGTTTACTTCCATTTTCTTCCCCAATGCTCTTCTGTCCCTGTTTTGTTAACCTCAAATAAAAACTCTATTCTGTAAAATTCATTGAGGGCTTTTTGGAGATAATGAGTGTAATAGATAAGGGAAAGCATCATTGGGTGTGTCTGGATGGGGGCTGAGCTGCCAGAAATGTACCTGGCTGTGTGGCCCTGTTTAGGGCAATACTGTGGACAACACTACTGACAAAGCTTGGAAGCAAAGGAGACTCCTTTTAAATGGGCTTTTCGAGACCTTGGAGAAAAATGACTAAGCTGGCAGTCCTGAGAAATCAGAGAGTAAACAACAGGAGGGCCAGGCCTCTGAGCTGTAAGAGGTTGGAGAGGCTGGATGCAGTACAGCTTTGTCTGAGTTAGTAGATGACATGCCTGCCTTTTCCTGGTCCTTTAGGCTTCCAAGAGAAAAAGACCAGGGTTCTCCCTTGAACATGGGAATATCTCTAGTCCCTGTAGATCAGGGAGACAGACTAAAATTCTAAGGGTATAAGCCTGGGAAAAATTACTGGTATATCCTACACATACAGCCTTCTTCCTTAGCTCTAAAATATGATTCTGTGATTCTTGGGTCTTAGGATTAGAATTTGGATTAGTGGTTAGAGGTTGGAAGTTTTTGTTAGTGTTTTCATGGAACCTTCAAAATTTACTTGAAAAGGTTCAAAGTGGTCACCCATAGCATAAATTTCAGAAGCTTGACCAATACTATGGCAGGCTGAGGGATCTATGTAGGGCATTTACTTATACTGGGAGCTCCTAAAAGTTGGCTGGGATCCATCAATAAACTTAGTGGGATGTACTTGATAAGCAAAAATGAGGCCCACTGGCTGACGGTCTCTTGAGAGTAGGAAGATTTTGGAAAAGCAGTTTGCCTTGTTTTCAAAATGAAGTTCCCAGTATTGGTTCTATAATGAGTTAAGTCTGAGCAATAAAGGTCACGACAGCTCTAGATGCTTAATGTTGACTTCTCTTTGGAGGAAAAGAGGTGCTAAGCAATCTCAATCAATCAATCTCTCTTTCTCTCTCTCTCATTCCCTCTCTCTTCCCCTTTTCCATCTCTCATTTTTCCTTCCCTCCTTTTCTTCCTTCTACCTGGTAGAATTTTTTTTAATGTTCTTTTTAATGCAAGGATGGACTCACAGGAATGTAATAAATGGCAAGAAAACAAACTAGAGACAGGTCGGCATATTCCTTCTGGCCTAGACTTGGGCTTTAAATGGGACGGTATGTAAAGAACAGGTGACAAAATCTAGGGCCCCACTGGATAGCCAGATTAAGGATCACAGTATAAAGCCTGGATTCTCAGATGGTGACACTATTTGGGCATGGTGGAAGAAGAGAAAACTTCCCTACAGAGAGAAGCAATGGAAATGCATGCTGTCTTGGTCTTTAAAGATCATCGTAAAAAAAGCAAAACAAACCCCTTTTCATGCCACCAAGAATTTATAACCACAATCTCCCCATCACTCAGTTTTGGGGTCAGCACATGTTCTAGGGTGACGTAAAATGTATCCAAAAATTCACTTAAAGACATCCTGAATGTTGGGCTGCCAGGTACCTGGCAGAAGAAAATACCAATCCTCTCTAGAGGAACACATTTTAAACCCAAGCCTCAAAGAATTTCTACAGATAAAGTTACAAGGAGTGGAAGTTGAGATTCCAGAATCTCTAAACACAAAATGACACAAGCCATCCTGAATGAGAGTTGGCTAAAACAACCAATTATAGATCAGACCTACAAGGGCTGAAGGTTGGCAGTTAATAGATACAGAGTGTAAACTGTCTCTAAAGAAATGGAAGACAGTGTTGGAAATGTGATGAAGGAACCAGAGACGGTCAAAATTGATTGGGAATCTTAGAAGGCAGGGCTGGGAGTTGCGTGGTAGGGGAACATGGGTTTACTTGAAGGAGTGGGACCGGAAGGTCCTGGCTGCCACAAGCCCGCAATAATAGAGAAAGAAGAGATAGGGTAATTGGGGGTGTCTGGAGCAGTGCTGGCAGTAACCTCTTGAGTAAAAGCTGTTTATCTCTTGTCGCAACTCTGTGCTTGGGTCTCGGTCACATTATCCACAGTGGACTTTAGAAGGAACAGAAAAGGTCAAATCACAAAGAAAAATGACTAAATGAGACAGGAGATGAAAATAAAAATCTGCCTTAACAGCAAAATTAAGTCCCATACTTAAAATTCTAGCTAGTTTCTTTCTCCTTATCAAATAGATCCCTCTACTGAGTCCTTGAAAGTTGGTTCTGAATCATACAAGGTCAATCAATATGATGAGGAAGAGCAAGTAATGTTATGAGACAGTAAGGGCCTGTCTTTGATTTAGTCAATGAGCAGAGATTCTTGACAGAGTTGACTGCTGAGTCCTCAGATTTGGCCATCCCAGTTGAGACAGCCGGACAGCACAATCCGTCAATTGATCTTCTTGGGAGAGCCTTTCTGGTGTTTCGGGGAAGATCTCAAAGCTGTCAGGGAAATCAGCAGGCTGTACATCACCACCAGAACCATGAGGCTGGATAAACTTTTCCTTTGTGTTCTCAAAGAATATGGGAAACCCATAACCCTGGATTTCTTGTTCCTGGATGGGCTGTTCCAAAGATAAGCTCACAAGGGCCTCTTTTCTTGGGTCTAATCCTGCCTGGAACCCATCCTGAAAACTTTCTCTTGATTCATTTAGGAAATTGTTACACTCCGAGAACTAAGTGTTTCACTGCTGCCTCTGTAACTTTGCACTTAGCATCCTTCTGACTGGAATGTTCTTTCTCAAACTTCATACGGCTGGCTCTTAATATCATTAGTGTGTTTGTGTGAGAGGACCTGCTAGCCTATAGAATTACAGCTTCACTTTGTGTTGTTATTGTCTGGTCCTCCACTGGATTTTAGGCTCCCATGAGGGGAATGTTGTTTTGTTCACAGTCTCTAGGATCTAGAGTGTCTAGCCTGCTAAAAATTTTTGAATTGAATAAAATAATTATCTTGCATTCTCTAATAACAATCATGAGGAGGGGGGCGCCTGGGTGGTTCAGTCACTTAAGTGTCCGACTTCGGCGCAAGTCATGATCTCACAGTTCGTGGGTTCGAGCCCTGCGTCAGGCTCTGTGCTGACAGCTCAGAGCCTGGAGCCTGCTTCAGATTCTGTGTCTCCCTCTCTCTCTGCCCCTCCCCTGCTCATGCTCTGTCTCTGTCTCAAAAATAAATAAACATTAAAAATAATAATAATGAGGAGAAGGAAGAAGGAAGGAAGGAGAGAGAAGGAACAAGAACAGTAGCAACATAACCCTATGTTTTGAGTCCATCGAGTCCAGTGTTTTGGAGCAAAATGGTTTATGTTTTCTGTCTGCTCTACTACCTAGACCAAACTACAAATAAATTACCTAAAGTTAACTATACTTGCCTTCTTCATGGCTTATTTTGAAGTGCCCAGATATTGCCCTATAGTTAAAACTATATGTAAAGCCCTGGCAGGGGCCCAAATGATCCTAGTAACTATAAGTGGAGAAAAAAAAATGATACAAAATGTGCCACTTGTTTGCTTTTTAGTTCAAAGAGTCCCACCAAGCAGCTTATTCTTAATTCTGCCATTTTAAGTATTTCTCTAGACTGAGCTGTTTGGGCATGAGTCCCTGAGGGAGGTATGCGAGGGGCTGGGAGGAGCTGGGACATTTTTAGTTGTAGAGAATTCCACAGGCTGGGCTGGGGACTTTGGAAAATACTTAACTCGTGACTTCCTGAAAGGCATAAAAGCATTTGTGTATATGTATCCAAGAGATAAGTCAACATAAGGAAAGGGTCACAATTCAGCTGTTGGACTTTAGAAAGTGTCTCCAGAGGCCCAGCCCCAGCCTGTGGAATCAGTTTCCTAAAGAGGGATTAATACTCTCTAACTTTAGAAAGTACCCCGAGTGATTTCTATGAGCAGGTGACTTAGGAAACCCCTGATGTATAAGTCAGTGGATCACATCAAGAGTTGATTTAATATAGCGTGGGCTTAAAATGGGTTTTCTTTTTTGTGAATGGAGACAAATACTTTTGTAAGAAAGCATCAAATGAATATCACCTGGGAAGTCTGATTGAGCTACATTTCATCTCAGCCTGGACATTTAGGATTTCAGAAGAGACTTGTGAACCTGGATAGCTAATCCCTTCTTTGAATTCCTTAGAATTAGACAAGCAAAGCGGAACCAGTAATTCACCTGTGAGCTATTAAATTGAAGGGCAGCTGTTTTTTTTTCTTTTTTTCTTCAAAGCTCACCTCTCTCAAATGCACTTCTTCCTACACATCTACTCCCCCATTTGTAAAAAGACAGTTTATCATCCTTGGAAAGACTCTGCTCTCAATATGTGCCAGAACTAAAATACCCAGTCTCACAGATGATTCAAAATCCTTTTTCTTAACAGCTTAATTGCTGATTTCAGTTTCTCCTAACTCTGCAGGTTTGGCTGCAGCTGACAGATTTATAGCATCAACCCAAGGCTTTGCCTTTGCCAGTTGATACCTTGAATTGAACTTTTGTTTCAGGTTCTTTTGGTGACTATTCTAGGGTGCTGTTTCTGACAGGAAATAGTGTTTCACCTGACTGCCCTTGGGATTCTTAAATCTTTTTTGTGTATCAGAACCACATAGGGAAAAACATATACGCTAGGGCCCAACCAGGCCAACTGTCCCAGGGGATTCTCATGCCTCCAGACCTGTACCAACCTTGAACTGGGCCAGCATTGGGGAATCACCCAATTTAACATCATTAGACTCAAAGACAGGTACCATAATTTTTCTTTTCCTCATTTTTCTCAGTAATGTTTTCAAAGTTATATTTATTATTATTTATCTTCACCCTCCAAATCACCACTCCCCCCACCCCCCCAACCCTCTGTCATGGAACCAGTGAACACCTCTGCAGGCAGGTGTTTGCATTGCTTTCCTGTTTTCCTCCTGAGGTTCTTCAAGAGCACAAGATTGGCACGTTATGTAAATTTCATCTCAGCAGGGAGAAAAAAGACAACATTGGCTCTTGTATTATCATTCTGCACACTTAGGGGTTACAGGGAATCCCTTAAGTGGCCTGCAGTCTGGTGACTAATTTCACACTTTTGATCCCTGCCAAAAAAAAAGATGAAAATACTTTGAGAGAGGTGTTTTTCTCTGTTTTCATGAAACATTTAGAAATAAAATTCTCTAAACATCTTATCATAGATAATGCCTCTTTTATCACCATTGGCCTGATTTTATGCTTCTTATCTCTTGTGTTTGCTCCCTTTCCTTCATCTGTTAGTTTTCCTTCCACCATTTGTAAAACCTATGAAACCATATCTCTTCTCTTTTTTTTAATTTTTTATTTTCCTAAAGGCCCTGTTGCCTCATTTCAGGCTATTTAGAGGAAAACAAGCAGCAAGATATTTCCAAAAAAAAAAAAAAAAAAAAAAAAAATCAAGTGGTTAAGGACATTTTCTAAGTAACACAAACAGAACTGAAATTGGAATTCAAGTCTCCTGGTTTCTTCATTGCCTCTCTGATTCTTTCTCTTGCCTCATGATTTATATTTTAATGGACTTAGATATAACTTTGGATTTTTAATACTCTTTTTTTCTCCATTTGAAACCCTAAACCATGTGTTATGTTTTCCCTAATATTCCTTTAGATCTCTCAGTGTTAGTCATATGGTAGACAATGGACAAGTCTTTCTTTTGTAGGCATCTGTAGATCCTAGCAAAACTGTCAAAATCCCAAATAGAAAGCAGACAACAGCAGCCTTCTGGGACAGCCACTAGAATTAGTCTTAGAGGGGCAAAAAGGACCTTTGTTGGTGGAAGTAGGTGTTAATGGAGCAATTAAATCTGACCTTTTTTTTTACCCCAACAGTGCAGACTCTGCTGGCTTCAGTCTCTAGTTGGAGGGTGTAGACCTTTTAGGAAACAACAGTAGAGACAATAACTGTAACAGCCAGCCTTGGTGCTTCAGCTTTCTCATAATTGCCCAGGGGTTCAGTGTAGTGCCTCTGCTTGCACCTAGCCATGTCTGTCCAAACACCTGCCTTTACCCTTTCCTGAAAACAAGCCTTTGCCCGCAGCCTAGATGAGGAGAGAGGATCTGGAGGTCTAACTGCTTTTTAAATGAAATTTCAAATAGTCATCTTGTTAGTAACCTTCCCCTTCCCCTCCCTTTCCTCCAAAAGAAGCTGATGCCTCAAATGTGTGCATCTTTGAGGGCTTTACAGTGTGAACTGGGTCCCCATTGCTGGCTTAGGATTCTGCTTTCTCAGACCTACTAAATGAGTCAGGACACCTCCGTCTGACATCAAAATATTGCCACGCTGTTTTCTCCTATTTTCTTTGTCGTTAAGGATTAACGCCTTTAAAAGAAAACTGTTTTATGGTCATTTTAATGGAGTTTCAGAAAAGAGCAGTTATAAATCAGTGGGTTAAAACTGCCATCTTCAGCTATACCTTTTAGGGAAGATTATAGGTTCCTTCCATATCTGTGTCCAGGGTCCATGTCATTTTACACCCTAACTTGACCGAGGAGATGAAGAGAGCTGGGCCAATCAAAGCATTTTCAAAGTGAGCTGAGAGTTTTAGATAAAAGTAGAAGGGAAACTCAGTGTCCTGGAATAAAGCTTCAAATGGGAGGACCTGTTTGATCTGGGTACTCTGTCGTATTTCTGTGTTCATGCTATTCCTAACCAAAGCATAATAGATATTGGTTCCAACTTAGACCTTGAAGAAAGTGTGGTTGTGAATACTGATCTTGTTGTTCGTGTAGGATAGTTAATGATAGAAGCAGAACGTTTATCACATGATAAAGAATCCTTCGAAAACTTTCGCCGCATTTCAGTCTGCTTGATGCTGTCTTCCTCTTAGTTACTGACAGCAGCTGTGCAACTGACACCATCCTACGATCCATACCACTGTGTTAAGGGAGAATGGAGGTTGATTGATGCTATTATCTCAACCATTTTCTTAGAATCTGGTAATTTTTAGTGTCTCTCCCAAAATATTTAGAGCTGCAAACTTTATTCATTGAAATGTCTTTGTAAATGGAGTATTGTGAATTTGTTTGTTTTCTAGAGGTTACTTGAAGTCAGTCAAGTTTATCTTGTGAATTATTAGCTCTTTTCCCTCGGTGATGTTATTTTATATATGACTCTGGCACTTATGTTTTTCTATCCTTAGAACTTTTATCAAGCATGTGACTGAATGATTTGATTTATAAACAGCCACATTGATATTTCTATCAATTCTTATTGGTAAAAAAAAAATTATAACCAGCTGCCAAAGTGAGTGATAAGAAAAAGAGACATGGGGCACTTAACATTCCAGACAGCCGTCGGGGAGGCTCTTATGATGTATCCCTAATATATCTTGATTATTAGCATGTCACCTGATGAAATTTTCCCAGCAAAATAAATACATCCACAAAATAATTCTCACTAAACCAAAGACTATTTGCTAGCAAGTCACGTGTAGTTGGCATATGTCTATATGTTTTAAGGGTAAGAAAAAAATAAGTTGGTTTATTAGTTTTGAGACTACATTTGCTGGAGACCTAGCTTCTTCAGGTCCCAGTGGTGAGTGAGGAGGACCTGGGAATGAGTGTCCCCTCTGCCTGCCCCCAAACCTACCTCTCCCTGAGCAGTCCTGATGCTAATTGAATTAAATATTTGGTTTTCATATAAAATTTCACTTGGAAAAAAAAAACAGATCCTGCTGGCAAGATAGATTTTGGAAATTAATGATATACTTTATACCCCTAAGATTTTTATCTGAAGTAACCAGATAATTGACAGGAAAGTTAATTGTAAGACATCAGTTATTGAGGTATCTGACCAATCTGTGATTATACTCATGGATCTGAAGATTAGGATAAAATAGAGAAGCTCAGCTCTTTGCAGATAGGCAGACTTACACTGAAATATCCAGACGAGCACAAAGGATGAGTCGTTCACTGCATTGTAGCTACCAGTTTAGCTGTAAACAGTCTACTCCAACAAGTGAGAATGGATTTGGTCACCTCTCTGTCTCTGCCCCGAGTTCCCTAGCAGTCCCTGATCCAACCTGCTGCTCCAGGAAGCCTCTCTCATCACTCACCACAGGCTCTACGTGTGCCCTTTAGGCCAAGAACAGCACGCTGATGACAAGGTGTAATGGCACATCTCTTGGCACTCATCATTTTCATTATTTTCTCTAGAAATTATCATGATTTGCAGTTTTTAGAATAACACAAACATAATATTTGCAGCAGAAATAAGTTACAGTGTTCTAAAATATCTCCATAACACATTTTATTTTCTTTATAGTGTATAATTTTCTTCCCTGATAGCTATAGATGAATTGAAGGCCTTTTCCTACACTGTAATGATATATTGAATTATACCAATGCAGTTTAGCAGAACTAATGCTTACTCACTTGCTGGGTAAATCAATCTGTTCGTTTTCTGTAAAATAAAAAGGAAATGATAATGGATAAACTTGGGGATAATGTGTTAAATTTATATAAAGTGATTATAGTAACAAAATATTTGCTGTAGGGCTATTCACTGGCAGGGTGAGAAAAATTTTATTTCTTTAAAAATTTAAAAACTAAAATTTAGAGTTGAGTACCTAAAACTGGAAAGAATATTGTTAACAATTTATTGAGTATCTGTTATCTTTTAGGAGTTACTTGATTCAACACTACAGAGTGATGTGCAGTAGAACTTATTTTGGAGCTCTTTACTGTTATGAGACTATGAAGTCCCTTCCAAATAACAATGACAAATAGATAGCAAGGTAGAAATAGGTAGATAGGAATCAGGTTTGGAGAGGGACAACCGGGTCAAGATCCTGAATTATTTGTCAGAGGAGGCACTTGAACTGTTTGGAAGGTGAGTGGGAATAAGAGAAGTCAGGGAAAGAGTACTTTAAGTGTAAGGAATAATACAGGGTAAAATTCATTGTACAAATGTGTGGATACATTCTGAGCGCTCTGAGTAGGTCAGCTTGATTGGGTAAGAGGCCTTTAAATAGAGAAAAAAAGAGTTTGCAAAAGAAGGTTGACCTTAGACTGCAGACGACTGTAATTCTAAATTGAGAAAGGCATGCTTTATTGTGGCAGGCAGTTGTTTATTGAAAGTTGTTCCATTTGGTTTGTGCATGGGGGTGATACTGGGTAACCTGTGCATTATTGTGGAACAGCCACCCTGCCTATACAGCACAGAGTAGCTTCTGAGAGTGTACACTGGAGATTGGAGGCCCAGAGACAGATTAGTGGACCCTTCGGGAAGTGCAGACAGAAAATGATACTAGGAGCTAGGGAGAAGATGGGGGTATGAAAAGGAGAAAAACAGGTTCAAGGGAAAAGGTTAGAAGTGACTTGATGACTACTTTTGCTTTGCTTTGTGTTTGTTTGTTTGTTTGTTTATTGATTGATTTTTAGTGGAGGATGGGGAAGAAACAATGATAATGCTTTTATGTTCTCACGAGACATATTTATTCATTTAACTAGCAGGTCTCTAAGTTGGGGATGATCTAATTCATTGACGACATTATTCCCTACACCAAAAAAAAAAAAAAAGAAAAAAGAAAAGAAGTCATTTAACAGGGTTTATTATGAAATTTATTATCAAATTGGTTTCCATTCAACACCCAGTGCTCATCCCAAAAGGTGCCCTCCTCAATACCCATCACCCACCTAACAGGGTTTAAAAGTCTGCCACATACTGGATTTGATCGTAGGATGTTTTATCACTACGTAAATACTTAACTTCATCTGCTCCTTATTATATTCACACAGTAGACCATTTTTGTCTTTGATTTAACATTGACAGCTGCCAAAAGCTCATGGTACGAAGTGTGTTGCAGTCCCTCTGAGTCCCGGCATCTCACACCTCATGGTCCACTTACAGGCTAAGTCTCTTGGCCAATGACTAGTCTAGAGAGTGGGCCTGGCAAACTACCCAGAATCTGCCTCTCAGGTGGTCATTGTTGGTGCAATGTATGGGGCATGATTTTCAAAATGTTATTTTAAAAATGGAAAACATTATTTCTTTGGGAAAAAGTGACCTTAAAAGAAAATACTTATGTTTGTCTTAGGTTTATTGAATCTGAATGGGTCATTTAACTTTCTCAATACTTTAATGATACATCTAAAATTGTGTGTTGGAAAAAGGTTATGAGTGTGGGATTTCACAAAGATCTCAGACCAGTTAAGAAACTCGAGAATCTCCTCTGAGGATAATGTGCTACCTGGAGTCTACCTTTTGGTAGTCTCTGCCCTATGACAGCTATGGTTTTAATAGTCATGCAGTTGACTTAAAGCAAGGTAATATTTCCAATAGTTAACAGTGTTCAGGTATTTATTTGGTATCCATTATGAACAGATCACTCCTCTAGACACATTGAGAAACACACAGTTGAATAGAAGAGCCACTGTGTGTAACTTCAAGGAAATTATACTTCAAGGTAATGTCCAGAAGCATACTACTCTATTCATTATCTCTGATTTCAAATAGCTAGATTTTGAACATCGTGGTTATTCATGACACGAGAAATAAAATATTGTGTTGATTAAGATGAATCTGATTCAAATGATATTTGATACATTATTATCCAAGAAAGGGAGTATTAACTACTACAGGAAAAGTGATAGATCTGCCTGATTTCCAGTCAGCCCGAGGCCAATTTCATTTAGTTTAGGTGATATAGATGGAATTTATGAAGCAGCTTCATGTATCTGCAGACATATCTGATAGGCTCAGCCTCTCAGTGTGGTTTGAGATCCCCCTGGGAAATGCTCTTTTTGCCTTGATACATGATCAGTTTCAGTCCAACCAGGGCTGAAAAAACATGGTGGTAGTTAGCATACTGCTGACCTTGGGGTACATATAGTCTCTTTCATCATAATAAAAGACAAAATTAAGGAACACATTATTAATGGGATGACCTGTAAGTTCATAGATGAAATATCTGTGGCTATGACAACCCTACATGGATTTACTGAGTACAAGCACAACCTCATTCTTCTTTTGGCGAGGAGACACGATGGGTGTTGGGAGGCCAGCAAAGCCTTTAAAACATTCTAAGTGTCCTTCCAGGCATCTTTGTGTATTAGAAACTGACTAAATCATTGAATGGCTAGTAAGTTGATTCCAGAGGAAAATTTATGGTAGTAATCTTCAAAAAGTAATCAGGTGGTAGGGGCTCAAAGCAGTGACACTAGAAGAACTGGGGAGAGTTTAAGTAGAAAAGACAGAAGTGTACCTCAGTCTTCAAATATTTGAAGAAATATTATGCAAAAAAGAGAGATTTGTTCTATTTGAGTCTGAAAGTGTATATAAGACCACAAAGAAATATTTAGGCTTGATATGGCACAAAAGCTTTTGGGTAGCCAGAGCCTGCTAACGAATTCTGTGGTCCGAAGCACCATGAACTGCCTTAAAGATCAGTGCATTCTCTCCCTAGATGGTACACTGCATTAGAACATGTGGCCATTTAGCTGGGATACTGTAACAAGAGATTCAAACATGACTGACCTTTAAGGTTTCTTGCAACCCTGAAGTTATCACTTCACTGGTTTTGTAGAAAAGCATCTGTGGGACTTAGGTTGGCTCCACCATCATCAAGGCAAAGTATTTGTCCTTGATTGCCACTTGTCTAGTTTTTCTTATACATGAGACTAGTTTGAAAAATCAGGGGAAACGTTGGGCTCTAAAATAATCAGAATGGAAATGATACTCAGCTCCACATTTCCTTATTCATCAGTTCTTGACAGAAGGGTTTTGCAGCTTATCTAGCATCTGGATCTGGGGCTTAGGTAGAAGGAACCTGGCGAAGATCAAGCAAAGAAGAGGAAAATTATTCACTGACATGAGAGATAACATGATTGCTAACCACATCCTCCTTCACAGGGAAGACTGTTTGGCTTACTCTTTGCCAACACAACTTTGGGTTCCCCTAGATGTGCCTCTGTTCCTAGAGACAGTAAAGACTCCTGGATATTGGTGCATGTGGAGGAACATGGAACTTTTGTCAAATCGAGATTTCTATCATTGTAAACCCTTATGCTTGGACATACATTTTGGATTTCTGCCTTGTACTTTGAGTTTTGCTACCACTGTGGAAATTCTGGAAGCCAAAAGGCACTTGACTGTTAATTAGTGGTAAAGATCCTGGGCAAGTTTTCTCCAAAGTCTACATTGACAGTTATATTTTCTGAGGTTGCCACCAACAAATGAATTCCATCCCATAAAGACCTTCCTCATGTGGGTCATTTCACATGGAAGATGACTGTAGTATGATTCTTTTTCAAGCATCAAATTAATGAACTTCATTAAAAAAACAACACATGACCTATGTTTTTTTATGTTTATTTATTTATCATGAGAGAGAGAGTGAGAGCAAGAGAGAGTGAGAGCGAGCACATGCTAACGGGAGAGGAGCAAAGAGATCGAGAATCCCAAGCAGGCTCCATGCTGTCAGCACAGACCTGGATGCTGGGCTCAATCTCACGAACCAGGAGATCATGATCTGAGTTGAAACCAAGAGTCAGACACTCAACCAAACAAGCTACCCAGGTGCCCCAACCTATATTCTTATTGAAGGTAGGACTAGACAGCTCTTTGGGACATCCCTGACCTAACATGAATCCCACAGCAGCAAATATCACTTAAACCAAATTTTTAACTCCTGTTTTCTGACAGAGCACTTAGACTTGGAATTTGCTGCTATCTTCAACCTTCAGGTGGTTTGACTTATTAACAATAAAAATAATATATGGTTTTAAAATGTTCTGGTGATTTTGGTCACATATTTTTTAAATCATGAAATTGACTTGGTGATTTTAATGTCCTGCACAATGTAACCCTTTGCAGTGTGCATGGGGTTTATAGCCGTTAGAAGACCTTGTATATAACCATCTCTCCACTAAGTTGTGGTTTCATATCATTTAGTTTAAATTTGTCTTTTTATTGTATTTACATCTTATAGATATGGGATTCCTTTTAAAATGTAAAATTTAGGGGCGCCTGGGTGGCGCAGTCGGTTAAGCGTCCGACTTCAGCCAGGTCACGATCTCGAGGTCCGTGAGTTCGAGCCCCGCGTCAGGCTCTGGGCTGATGGCTCAGAGCCTGGAGCCTGTTTCCGATTCTGTGTCTCCCTCTCTCTCTGCCCCTCCCCCGTTCGTGCTCTGTCTCTCTCTGTCCCAAAAATAAATAAAAAACGTTGAAAAAAAAATAAAATGTGAAATTTAATTGTGAAGAATATATTTCTTAATTAGTTTGCTCCTCAAAGTATGATCTGAGAGCCAGTACTAGTTGATAAACTATTACTAGTTCACAAAAAGTACAGAAATTACCAGCATTTAGAAACTTCTTGTAGCATTTTTACTTTGTCATAACAATTTCATTGAATTTCATAAAAGTTAACCAGTCTGCAATAGACTGAAGTTAGAGAGAGAAAAAAAAAAAGTGCTTCTCACTCCAGATTGTTTGAGAAGTACTGTTTATACCTTTCAGATGATAGTCCCTAAAGAGGAAAAATCAAAAAGATCAACAGATGTTCCCAAAGCAATATAGGTAAGCAAGGTCAGCTTAATGCTTTCCAAGGTTCCTAATCCAAATATGACTTGGGGATCTTGTAAAGATCACCAGACCTCAGAATCCCTTTTCTTCCTTACCCTGTCATGCTACCAAAAATCCTCACTGCTCATCTTTTAGCAAGAACAGTTGTGTCTGGATGTCACTGTTCAGTGTGCAGGCTGTCTGGAATTGCCCGTTTCCCCTGCCTCACACATCTGATTCTCTCCTAAGAGTGGCTCACGGAGCTGAGGTTCTTGGGGTGCCGTCAGGTCCAGGAGATCCTTGTGGTGGATGAGCACCGCACGCATAGGGTCAAAGGCGAGCAAGCCTCACCACCGCACACCCGGATTGCCTAAGTGCTGGCAACAAAGGCTATCTGGAACTGGCTCTCCTGTCCCCTTTCTAGCTCGTTTATCCTTCCTTGCTCTGAAAAGGTACTACCTCATGACGGTTTTAGAGTGAAGGCAAAGGATGGAAGGGAAAGAGAAGCAGAGGGGAAAGCTAGCTGTAGGATATGAAAGCGGGAACCCTGAGTGAACCTGCTCTTTGAGAAAATGGGAGATGATAGTTTAAATCCTTGAAGATTCTGTCCTCTAGCCAGGGACATCTGTGCTGAAGCATTTGTTTGTGAGATCCTTCACTTTTTCTTTCATGTTTTCTGAATTCGGGAGCAATTACAATTTAATCTTTAGTTTTGATATTTGTTTTTAAAATGTTCCAGCTTGAATTGTTGGTACCAATGGGCCACTTAACTGCATTCCACTCTGTCTGTGGGCACTGTGGGCCACACAATTGACAATATTAAAGTAATCCTCAATATTGAGTATAAATGAGGCAAGTTACTTGCATTTCACTTGAGTGTTGGTTTCAGCATACACTAGGCTCTGTAAGTTTGAACCAGGGCCCTTTTTCAGTCGAATAGTTAAAAGAAAAACCTAAATCCTCAAACTTTTCATTAGGCACCCTGAATTACAGATTTGATAAGTCACTCTGTCTTCATCCTGTCATTTTTACCGTCTCTCTTCATATTTCATGCTGTGGACATGAAAGGCCTCTGTTGAAGCCCAGACAAAGGCACTCACAGTGGAATGAATCCACCATCGTGGTGCACACTGATTCCTGTGATCTCTGGGAAGGAGTGTTTCACAGATCATTCCCCTTTGTATGAACACATGTTCTTTCAGGTCAGTTCTCTGCTACCAAAGAGGATTTTATGCATAGACTTCGGGTTAGCCCTACTTAGAGAGTTTTGCTGTGGAGGTCTTAAGTAATTATAGTTATCTTTTCTCACTTTTTTTTTCTTTAATATTTATTTATTTTGGAGAGAGAGTGGGTGATCTGGGGAGGGGCAGAGAGAGAGGGAGACAGAGTATCCTAAGCAGGCTCCACACCAACAGCACAGAGCCTGATGTGGGGCTTGAACCCACCAATTGTGAGATCATCACCTGAGGTGAAGTTGGACGCTTATCCGACTGAGCCAACCAGGCACTCCTCTTTTCTCATTTTATAGGGCTTTTGATTTCTGTGTTAGTATCAACATCATCACATTAGTATTTATTGAACAATTTCCATGTAAAGTTGGTATCCATTACCCCATACATCATAGATTCAAAGACTTGATACAGAATAGGGTTGGGAGAGGGAACTAATGTTACGTACTATGTGCCAAGAATGTTACATGTTCTCGCATTCAATCTTCCTAGGAATGCTGTTAGGCTGGGACTTTTATCTTCATTTTCTGAACGAGAAAACTGAGTCTCTTAGAGCTTTCAACCACTAGCCTCAAGAGCGAGGCTGAAATTCAAACTCAGGTCTTTGGGATTCTGGAACCTCTGTTCTTTATATGACTTCACCACTCATTGACTTTTAAGCATGTTTAAAAAGTGTTTGTTGTCTATTTATCTCTATCAGTTAATGTGGTTTTAGCTCTGTAGTATTTTATGAGTAATTATGACAGCTTGAATCCATTTCCAGATAACATTTTATATTAAGTATTTAAAGATTAGTAATAAATATAAATTTTTTAAGACGCACAGGACATAGTAGAAATGATACCACAGTGAAAAAAAGAGGACCCTGTTTTAGGTTCAGGTCTACAATAAAATGACTGTAAGTTTTGGCAAACATTTACAAAATAAGAAAACAAGGCTATAGAAATTCTAAGATCTAAATTGAAAATTATATCAATCTATACTCCAAACATTCTTGACCTATGTTAATTTTACCTATTATCAAAAATAAAGAAACTTTTAAAGAAAGTCTATTTTTTTCTGACTTTGAATAGATGTGAATTAAGATGAAAAAAAAAAAAAAAACAAACTTGGCCTGATTTCCAGACTTTATAGTAATAACAATATTATTAGAGCAGCAAAACACAAATAATAACCCTTTGCCTTCTTTTAAAATCACACATTGTCTTTAACCCTGCAACTCTACGAAATTGTTGAGTTGTCTGTGATAGGCTGAATGTTTGTATCCACCCCAAATTCATGTGTTGAAACCTTTCCCTGCCTAATCTGGGGGTATGAGGAGGTGAGCATTTTGGGAGGCAGTTTGGGTTCGATGGGGTCATGCGGGTGAAGCCCTCATGCGTGAGTTGAGTGCCCTTAGAAGAGAGAGGAGACAGTTTGCTTCTCCCTCTCTCTGCTCTCTGCCACATGAGGACTCAGTGCATAGCGGGCAGTCTGCAACCAGGAAGGAGGTTCTTATCAGAACTCAGCCATGCTGTCACCCGATTTCAGACTTCAGCCTCTAGAGCCGTAAAAAATAAATTTCTGTTTCTTATAATACCCCCAGTTTATGGTATTTTCTATTATAGCAGCCTTAATGGTGTCCCCAGTTTAGATATTAGGAAATGGATGCTCAAATAAGTTAATTTGATTGGGATAACAGGATCTATTACAAATGGGACTTGGATTTAAATAGATTTGTCTGAATTCCAAACCCGTTTTCCTTATGTCATTCCATAGGAAGGCTCCATCCCCAATCGTCTTTGAGCTTGCCAAGTAGGAGGGCACATGGCTCTGGAGGCCTGAAGAAAGCTGTGTCTTCACTCCAGGGCTCAGTGTTAGACACCAGCAGACATGGCACTGTATCAGGGGAGCAAGGGGAGCTCTTCCTTGTTTGCCCCAAGGAAGGACATGGGACCCTTTGGTGGAAGGGAAAGATCTGGTCCACTGGGTTAGATCCTATCCTATATTCTTAAATTTTGTTTTTAATGTTTGTTTATTTTTGAAGGAGAGAGACAGAGCGTGAGTGGGGGAGGGGCAGAGAGAGAGGGAGACACAGAATCTGAAGCAGGCTCCAGGCTGTGGGCTGTCAGCACAGAGCCTGACGCGGGGCTCCAACTCATGAGCTGTGAGGTCATGACCTGAGATGAAGTCAGACGCCCAACTGACTGAGCCACCCAGGTGCCCCAATCTTAACCTATATTCTAAATATACTTAACATTGCTGAAAAGAAGTAAGTTTTGAATGAATACAAGAATTCATATTAAAAGATGAATTGAAGATTTGAAGTAGTTTTCCTAAGAGGTGTTTTAGGGTGATTGTATAAATAGGTCTCCACAGTTATTTGGATAATATTATGGATTGCATAGATCCTTAACAACTCATGAATCGATGCTTTATATATTTGCTTGATGTTTGCCAGAGTTAGCACATCTCCTTGATGGAAACTAACCCTTCTCCCCAATTAATGACAGTAGTGAAAATAACATAACATTAATGATGTTATGACATTAATGACAGGCAACTCTGTGTCAGCCACAGAGTTGAGTGCTTTACATTTATTATTTCTTTTAATTCTGCTAACAGCCATATTAGGCAAAAAGCATTATTTCTATTTCATAGATGGGAAACCAGAGACCCAGGAAACTTCATCTTGTCCAAAGTCACATGGACGTAGAACCACAGTTTAGTCTCCGGTCTGCCTGGAGTATCCTCTTTCTCTCTCTGTTTTTTTTTTTTTTTTTTTTTTTTTTTTTAAAAATTTTTTTTTTAGGAAAAATTTAAAATTTAACAAAAAAAAAAAAAAAAAAAGAAAAGAAATGTAAAAAGAACTGGTTATACTCAGATATGCCTGTTAACAGTTTGTCCCATTTTAGAGCCCACACACTCCTATTATACTGCCTCACCACAAAGAGTCCATCGTTTATTTTTAGAGTCCTGGATTTAGTTGATCTCATGGTCAGCCCAGTGTGTCCCACCTAGTTTGGTGCCCTAGTGCGATTCTAAGCTTTAAATATCTTTGAAATGGAAGAATCTGTGTCACATTGTAGTTATATAAAGACTAGACATGAGTCTAATACATAAGTCTTTCTGGGGTGGGAAAGGACCGCCTTTTGAAAATTGCTCTTCTATTATGTTTTTGGCTCTGCTGATTATTTTCCAAAGGATATTGACAAAAGACTGACCGTGATAAATAAAGCATCTTTGGTTTTTTTGCCTTGCTGAGATTTCCTTTTTGAGTGACATTTTTTTTTTTTCCTTTTTACGTTAGTTTATTTACAGAATTGTCAAGATAAAAATTAAATGCAGGTCAGTTCTTTAGGCTTTCCAAGGCTATGTCCAGAAGAGGGCAGACTTGTACGTTGTAACAGTTCCCTGCGTAATTAAGCGATCTGCATGCCCACAGTGTACAGTGACAATGAAGAGAGATTTAATAATAAATAATACGGAAGGCTTATTTTTAATTGGTGAAGCATTTGTAATAAGACATCAGATTGAAAAGGTTTACAACAACAATATACTCGATTCGGTGTATTCTAAATTCAAAGAAAACATTTCTTTGAATCTATTTTTCTTTCCAGGAAAGCACTAGTTTTCTCAGTATTTCTGAGGGCGTTTAAAAAAAAAAAAGTTCCCCATGCTGGGTGTGTTTTACCTCCTGTTGGATAGTCACCAAGTCAATTTCAGTGGTGAATGCTTTTGAAGGCAGAGAACGTGTAAAGGAAAAAAAAAGTTTATATAGAGTTTGCTGCATTATTTCATTTACTCTGCTGCTAAAAGGGGGGATGGTGAGAATCCACTAGCTGTGAACCAGCTTCTTGACTGCGCCCTATCAGGGCAGAATTACATGCCTTTCACCCTCTTTCCATCCTCCTGCCTTTAGCACTACCACCTGCCCCACCTATCGCTGACCCTCATGATAGCACCACCTCGTGGCTATTTCCAGGAACTGCAAGAGCCCATCTCCTTGCGTCTTTCATCTCCTCTCAGTTGTAAGCATCCTTCATTTTGTGTAGGGAAACTTCTTTCATTTGGAACCTGCTGTAACCATTTTCCCCCTCTTCATCCATATTCCTACTTCTTCCTTCATATGTTGGAGAAATCTCACAGTGTCTCCTAGGGTAGAGGTCTGAAGCTTATACAATTTGGAAGTCATCCTTTAAAAAATATATACACAATTATGAATTACGATTAGATATAGGCCTTTGGAGGGGGGTGAAGAACCCTGAAGAGTAAAATTTATTAATTTTTATTTATTACTCCCTTACTGTGTGCCCCTTTTCCCTCCTTTTTCCGTATGTGAGCTTAAAACAAACAAACAAACAACAACAACAACAAAAAACATTAAAACTCTGGCTATCCTAGTTTCTGAGTATTGACCTGAAGACTCAGTTTCATTTTGAGTTGAAATTAGATACAGCGAATATTGCCAGTGATCTCTAGAGGCCTTTTCCTAATCTCCTCCCTCACTCTATTCAATCAGATCCCCACCCTGCAAAGAAGCAGTCAGAATAAGTACAAGGATGTTTCTTATTCTGTTTGCTATCAATTCTGCTTAATTATCAGCATTATAACAGTATTAGGTTGCACTTTATTTTAAAAATCAATTTTTATTTCAAATATACGCCAGTTCAGCTGCACTCTAGGGCATTCTGGCCTGGCTGCAAAAATTAACAACCATGTATAGCACTTTTATTAAGGAAACTGCTACCAGTGTTCCAAATAACAAGCTTAGAAATGAAATTTGAGAAAACAGCGTGCATGTAAGCTTGGGCCAGTCTTCATGACTTAGAAGGCAATCTGGTGTTTTACTCCATGTTCTTTATGTGGTGTTCCAGTTTTCCGGCATATGTCTTCCCTCTGATGATGGCTTACTGTATCTGCATGCACACATCTCCCATTACTCGGTATTTCTGTACATAGCCTTGCTTTTAAAATCATGTGTCTTTAGAAGTTAATGGTTTATTACGGTGCCTTCAAAAGAATGTCAGTATCATTTGTCATGAAGGGCAAGACAACCACAAAAATAAATACAATGAAATTAAATACTAAGCAGATACTCAAGGCTGCCTGGGCCCTCTTCCTCTTTTAAAAAGGAAGATTAGAAAATGTTGGAGAGGCTTGAAGTATCAAGTTAGAGATGAAGACTTTATTCTAGACCTAATCAGAATGCTTCAGAGAGAAAAGGGACTGCATTTCTAAGTGATTCAGTGGTACTTACTGTTCATTCGGGTTCTAAGATCACGTTGAGAAACTCTGGTGGGGAAGGTCTTGCATTTACTTTTGTAGACATTGCTCATGTCTTGTGACATACATTCCATTAGCCTACTGTGGGATGGAATTGGAAGTTATGATATATTGAGGAACACGTTTTTTCCCCTGGATTTTTTTCCCCTGACTTTTGCATGTTGTTTTACCCTGATTTTATTGGTATAATACCTATTTCCCAGAATCACTGTAGTGTTAAATAAGATCAACAGAAGTGAAAAGTGCTGGAACAGTGTTCGGCCCTCGAAAAAATGACACTGCCCTCAATTCTTATTTTTCCCAACCAAGGAGTGGCTGAGAAGTAAGACAGGGCAACATCTGCACATTGCCATCCATTTCACTGTTTAAAAGGCACACAAGCCCCCTTTTTTTATAGGTATGTAATGATTTGAACCTAAGTTACATTTTAGAGCTTGATTTTAAAGTGAATTAGTATCAACATCACATGAGTTTTTATTTATTTTTTATTTTGTTCAGTTTCAGAAAATGGAGTGTCAGAAACATAGCAATGAGGATTTCTTTGGACTGACATTGGAAATTGAGATTTCTCAGTGTACCGTTTATACCTACAAGTAGATTTCATAATTTGGAAAATTTTTAAGACGTGTGTTGGAGGAATTTGTAGCTGTCAGAAGATTTTATTATCTGACATTTTACAGAAGTGAATCAAACCTGGAGGAAAGCAATTGATCTATTCGCACTCATGCACATGAGTTATAACTAACATCACAGATATAAAATCAGAGTATACAGTTCTTGCGTAAGGACAAAGCATTTGTTCTTCAAATGAGATGGAGGTGGCCTTCGAGAGATTGCTGCAGCTTTAAATGGCACTTGCCA
This sequence comes from Panthera uncia, assembly GCF_023721935.1. Taxonomy (NCBI): domain Eukaryota; kingdom Metazoa; phylum Chordata; class Mammalia; order Carnivora; family Felidae; genus Panthera; species Panthera uncia. Next base: position 92,927,879 of record NW_026057578.1, read on the forward strand.
ATTTTTAAAAGTATTATCTAGAACACCTTAAGGCTCAATGTGTAGTAATGTAGTTACTACAGAGCTGTTAGATTCGTTGCCAAATAGTGTTCAGAATCCAGAGATCAGATAAATTAGATTTTAATTGGGTTTTAAAGCTAAGGTGAATAACTAGATAAGGTAGAATTAGTCAGAAACATATTAATGTAATAAAACCTTTGGTTCTCTGAAGCTCTTGCACTAAAGACCAGTTAGCTTTATCACTGATGAACGATGTCATGGAGCAGTCCGGGAAGATGGGCACTGATAGGTGGGAACGCTGGGATCCAGCATAATCGTATTACCTGCAGCAGTGGAAAGCCGGAGGCCTGACCTGAGCTCTTGGTTGTATCACAGAACTTTGAACACAGAATGAAATCTAGTTTTATCAAGCTAATAAGACTTCTCAGTGACAGCATTTATTACTTTTTTGTTGTTGTTGTTTTTCTTAAAATTTCAAGGCATAGCACCAAGTTGTTTGTGTATGAGTGTTTTCAGTGCCTGATTATGTAGAGGTTGGATAGTTGAAGTACTTGAGATCAACTGATGGTAAATCTAGATTTTTTAAAGTTTAACTTTCTATGTAAGCCTGATCACTTTTCAGTCTCTCTCATTCCCCATTATTGTACCTATCTGTTTACATCAGAATAAATATGTCCAAATAATTGTTCTCTTGATGGAAATGTAATAAATACAACAATTGGGGTGCCTGGGTGGCTCAGTCAGTTAAGCGTCTGACTTCAGCTCAGGTCATGATCTCACAGTTTGGGGAGTTCAAGCCCCATGTCGGGCTCTGTGTTGCCGGCTCAGAGCCTGGAGTCTGCTTCAGATTCTGTTTCCCTCTCTCTCTGCCCCTCCCCTGCTCACACTCTGTCTCTCTCACTCTCTCTAAAAAATAAACATTAAAAAATAATAAATAAAATACATCCACTGAAACCATTTTGTGTTCTGTAAACTTTTAAAAAATATTTTTTAACATGTATAGTTTCTTTTTTAAGCACATGGATTACTTTTCCTCCTAAAAAAAAAAAAAAAAGTTTGCTTTGGGAGTTTATATTTTGCTTCTTTGTTTTGCTGGTTTTTTAAGAATATCTTAATTACATGTTTTATGATTAGTCATTTGTCAGTAAACTGAATTAGAAATCTGTTAGTGGCTCAGTCGGTTGAGCATCTGACTTCGACTCAGGTCATGATCTCACGGTTTGTGAGTTTGAGCCCCGCATCGGGCTCTGTGGTGACAGCTAGGGGCCTGGAACCTGCTTCGGATTCTGTGTGTCTCTCTCTCTGCTCCTCCCCTGCTCACACTCTGTCGCTCTCTCAAAGATAAATAAAGATTAAAAAAAAAAATAAAAGTTTAATGATAAGTCCAGTTATAGGTAGAGAGAAATGAATGGTTGTTTTATGTCAGCAATGATCGGTTAGAAAATATAAAGAAAATTCTTACAGAATTTCAAAGCCATCCTTTTTTTTTTTTTCTTTTTTTAGAGAAAGAGAGACAGAATGTGAATGGGGAAAGGGTCGAGAGAAACAGGGAGACACAGAATCCAAAACAGGCTCCAGGCTCTGAGCTGTCAGCACAGAGCCCAATGCAGGGCTCGAGCTCAGGAACTGTGAGCTGAAGTCAGATACTCAATGGACAGAGCCACTCAGGTGCCCCTGAAGTCATCCTTTTCTTACAATCACATGTACATTACTCAGCCTTAAAGAGTATGCTACCTTGAAAGGCTTAAAACTTAGGTATAGTACACTTTGCAAAGAGTTGAAACATCCATTATGGCTGTACTAATGTCTTCATACACAAATTTAATCTTTTAATCATGTTAATGTTACTGGCCTACTAGCAATGTGATGTTTAATTTTTTTTTCTCTCTCTCTCCAGTAGCAATGAGGATTTTTATGGTGTAATCCCCAACCTTTTAAAGATTTCCCAGTGCAACTATTTGTATGGGGTCGCAAGGACAAGACTAAGAATTGAAAAAGTAGCACTCAATGGTCTATAAAGAGTCTGATACATATAAATGTGCAGATCACATGTACTTCCAGTGGCTTCTCGTGCTCTGTAGGATATTGATATAGGAGCTCCAAACACTTTCACTCTTCCCTGCCTATTTAGATACCCTCTCTACCATCATGCACCTGTCCTGTCCACTCACCATGACTTAAGCCTCTTTCTCCATCTTCACTGTATTTTCTCTGCAAAAAATCTAGGCTTCCCTGTTCTACCCTCAGAACTCTTCCATATAAGGTGACATTTGATGAAGAGATAAATATGTGTTAATTTGGAAGGGGTTAGGGGGTATTCCTCTGAAGGTATACATTTGCATGTCAGAAGGGTGCTCTATGCCAAAGGAGTGATTGTTATAGTGAGAATTTCAGACAGCACAGCAAGCCTACTGAAAGGTATATATTTAGACCAGCAGTCTTGAGCTTCTGAATTTCTACACCAGCTGGGAGATGGTCAGTCCACCTTAACGTGGATCCTGCAGATCCCAGCCTTGATACTAGGTTGGACTTTTAGACCCATGTTTTTTTGTTTTTTGTTTTTTTTTTTCTTTACGTTGTTATTCAAAAGTTAACATCCTCAAATTGGTTAGCTCATTTATCAGTAACAGCTTTTGTTTCTCCATAGCCTATAATTTGAAAGTTGGCCTTTCATTGTGACCTTACACACATTTATTTTGACTGCCTTGTTCTCATTGCTACCGTCTCAGAACAGGTTACATCAGCCCTGCATCGGGCCACTCTCTCTGTTATTTCTGCCTTGTTCTGGCTATGTACTGCTTGAGTACCAGCAGCAGTCACTGGGTGGTTCTGGGTAATCGACTGCATTCTGGGACCTGTCATGGGACATGGAGGCTGCTCTTCCATAAGAAGCCATGTGTAAATCTCACTAATAAAATTGCTCCACAAAGTAGTAAGAATTCCATGGGAATACAGGTGGCAAGTTCTGGATGATATCTGTTTCTAAATAACACTGGTGTTTAGTATAAGGAGAGAAAAGTACTTTTTGAGAATAATTGTAGTAGTTCTTAGAGATTGCATGCTCTCACTTGTCATATTGGAACTAATAAAAAAACGTCATTATTTAGAACTTAGGTTTCAAGCATAAATCCTTTATATCCATTGGCTTACATCATCACCACCCCAACAGTTTGAAGAGGGACTGTTACTAATTGAATTGCACATTTAAGGACACTGAGCATTGGAGAGTGTGGCAACCTTGTTCCGTTTCATACAGCTGCCAACTGTCTGTGCCAAGATTCATATATGCACACACCGACTCCAGACTCAACCCAGAGCCTGACTCCCAACTGACACACTGGGAAACCTAGAACCATGAAGATGTTGGATTGCCCAGGGTCAGACATCTAGTCAGGGGCGGAACTGATCTAAGTCTCCAGGGCCATGACTCCCAAGGCCAGGGCATGGCCATCCATCAGGCCTCCCTCTCCCACTAAAATTCTAGATTTTGTTTTGTTAAGAGATTGTTCTCAGTTTTTACAAAGAAAACCAGAGGGAAAACATTGCAGTAGTAGTTAGTACTGAAAGAAGAAATAAAATATAGTGAGCCTGCATCTTAAAATAGTTTGATTCTGCCAGGCCACCTATCCTCATGGTAGGAATAGAATGCTGAAGGAGGGTGTTCTGGTGCTAATATATGTGATTATGTCTATCATTTATTGTTCTCACACACTGAGCCACATTTTACTGGAGTCCCCAAACCAGAGAGGCAGTTATTATCCCCGGTAAGTGGTGGAGTCAGGATTAATTAGGATCCCTATCTGTCTGGCTACAGATCCCATTTGTGTTATACATTCTGTTCTGGCTTGGAGGAAAGTCACATGAGACACAGTGTGGAAATGAAAAACTCGATACGGACTGCTCCATTTGATACATTGAGAGCATGAAGTTCCATTTATGGACATATGGCTTCATTGAAGCCTGACTTAGGAGAAGTCATTGGGAACACACAGCTCATAGAATACCTTTTCAGGGGAGGATGTTAAAAAGAAGTCTGGATTCACTAGCAAAATCACCCTACAAGACAGGAATCAGTTAGGCATTGTATTCATTTGTTAATAAGAGTGACATAAATCACGACGACTTCAAAAAGATAGATGTTTATTTGTATCATATACAAAAAGAAACCCAGAAACAGACATGTTCCTGATGACATATTTGATATTATCAGTGTCCCAGCTTGCAGGCATATATATTGTCATTCTCAGAAGAGCAAAGGCCAAATGACATCAATTAATACTATTAACTTTTCTCAAAAATAAGGTTTTTTTCCCTATGATTTGAATTTTAAAACTAACAGATACTCTGCGCATTGAAAAATAGACAATTAAACAGGGTAGAAAAAATATATATATTTCTTGATCACCCAATCAGAACTGCATTTTAACATTGGGTATAAATCTTTGTGATATTTTTCCATGTGAAGGTTTTAATGTTTTTTTTCCTACATAGTTAGCATCGTGTGTTTTCAGTATGTTCAATTTCTTTTTCATGTGACAGTTTATTTCTTTATATCAGCAAGCACTAGACCAATGTGGTTTGTTTATCAAATTATTTCAGTTTCTTTCTTTAAGTAACTTATGTGCCGAGTATCCTGGAGATGAATAACCTCAGTCACAAGCTCTGTCCTCTGGGATTGTAGAGAAACTCATTTATTCAGCAGATATGTAGATGAGTGCCTGTCATATCCCTGTACAGTGCTGGACACCATGAATCTGGTGGTTAGGACAGTCTGTTAGGGGAGACTCAAAGGTGATCCAATGATACCTCTGTCATGTGATGCACATTAAGACAGAGCTGTGCACAGGGCACTATGGAAGTAGAAGAAAAGGACTACTAAATTGGACCTAGGGAATTAGGGGTGGAATGTTGCAAGGACAAACAGATGTTTGGGCTGAGTTTTAAAGGAGTTAAGTGGAAAGGTAGGAAAGGATATTCTAGGCAGAGGGAGGTCCATGAGCAAGAAAAGTAGTAAAACTCATCAGTAGAATGGTCAGAGCCCTCTGCTTCCATCCAGTCTAGTGCCCTCTTTTCCCAAATGGGAGAACACAGAAGCACAGAGAGGATAATTAATGTGCTTAAAATCACGTAAGTGCTGAAACCAGAGCATGTCTCTTTACCCTAACAGAAGGGGAGTTATTGCTCAAGGTGAAGGCTAGCTTAAGCCTGCCTACTCCATTTCATATTTAACACCAAATGAGGGAAATGATCAATGATACCACACAATAAGAGGAATATTTTGAGACCTTTTGGTTCACTGTGTTAATTATACTGAGACCTGAACTGGGAGTCTATTACTTTGAACTGAAAAACTGAGTCTAGTACTTTGGCCAGTAAAGGAGATTATTTTTCCAGTAGGATTTTTCTCAAAATTACATATCAAAATATATACCTCAATGACATCAAGATAAATGCCAGGTATAGTCCAGTATCAAATACAGCAAAACTTCAGTTAGCCAGACCCCACAGCCCTCCATTATAATTTACTCTTGCTTTTCCTTTCAGAGAAGAGATTATGAGATAGGGGTGCATTATCAAACAACAAGCTGATAACATGCCAGACACTGTGTTCTGAGTCTCCACAGTGGGCTCCCCACTGTGTTCCGAACTCTTTGTTGCTTTCACTAAGATGGGTGCCCCTCGGGAGTGTATAGTTGAAGTGAATCAACATAGATTTATTTCAGAAAGTCACTTCCAGGGTCAGCACACAATGAGCCAACACTTCTATTGTTCTGCAGAAAACCAAAAACTAATATTTACAGCAATGGCCTTCTACATGGAAGATACCAACCTTCAAAGGCACATAGAGCTAGCTTCTGCTGACCTGGTGGGAAAGGGGCTAGTTTAGCTATAAATGGTCAAATAACCAGAGCCTGTACCCTAAGAATTCTGATGTGTCAGTTTTCTAGCATGGGTAAGTTATATGTTTACAGTGGTTATATTATTGAGGGCTTAAAGTACTACCTTGTTGCATTTTAAATCCTATATAAGCAGAGTTCACTTTGAGATTTCTGGGATAATATTTCATATGTTAAAAAACAGTCATTCGTGAAAAGATTTATCAATTCCAGTGAAAAATCTAACTCATTAGTGAGGTTTTTGTTTGTTTGTTTGTTTGTTTTGCTGAAGCTCTTCCTTGATGGTAATTAGAGAGGTTTTTCTTACACATAGATAGGTAACATTTCCTACTTAGGTTCTAATAGATTTTTTTTTTTCATTTTTAATGTTTATTTTTGAGAGAGAGAGAGAGCAAGCGAGTGAGCAGGGGAGGGGCAGAGAGAGAGAGACACACACAGAATCAAAAGCAGGCTCCAGGCTGTAGGCTCTGAGCTGTCAGCACAGAACCTGATTCCGGGCTCGAACTCACGGACTGTGAGATCATGACCTGAGCTGAAGTCGGATGCTTAACTGACTGAGCCACCTAGGCACCCCTAATAGATTTTGTATCCTGTTGGGCCTAGGATAGTTCTCCCTGTTTTTTGGTTTGTTTTTTTGTTTTTTTTGTGTGAAATTGGAGGTTAGGTGTTCTCATTTACTTTGTAAGTTTTTAAAAGTAATATCCTAAAATGATGCAAGACATCATCTGATAGATAGAACTGATAGAACCAGACATTTTTATAAAAACATGTCCCCCTTGTAAAGCAATAGCTTCAGAAACCGAACAAAGGCATATAAGATTTGCATTGCTATGGAATTTATAAGTCATTAGACTGGTTTCAAGGGTAGGTAAGTTTCTTTCAACAAAAATAAGTTCATGCAATGAGTATTTATCAGGTATTTGCTATGTGCTGGGGGCCAAGGAGGGGAGGGTCTAAAGGCTTTACAGCATATGGCTCTGCTCATAATGTCTGTAAATCAGCATCTAGAAGATGAGCACACAAAGGCCATATCATGAGATGGTATAAGTGCCCCAAAGGAGAGGGAAAAATAGAGGTAAGGTGACCCGGAAGAACTTCATGAAGGAAGCAGAATTCACTATGGACTTGATGAGGCAGTTTTGATAAAGCTATACAAGGTGGGGGGAGGGGGGAAATAGGAGGGCTTTTGGAAAGAAGGCAGTGGCAATGATTGGTGTGGGAATTGAGACTTTGGGTTGACTGGCTGAATGAGGCACCAGAGTTCCCATCCTTCACCTGTAGAAAAGGTGTGCCAGTGGCCTCTGAAGTCTCCTCTTCACACAGCACCCTGTCTCATGCCCGCCAGTTACTCAATAAATGTTGGCTAGATGAATAAAAGAAAGAGAAGTTTGTAATCAAGTCCATAGTTGTTAGGGAGTTATTCTGTTAGCAGGAGCATGAGATGCAGTGGAGAGCAGGCCAAGGACTTACCCTGACATTCGTTCATGGTCTCTGGCACGGAGCTATGCACAAAGGATGCTCCCACCTATGCCAGCTGGTGCATCTCCGGGCATCCCACCAAGATTACCTAGTTAATGAAATAAAAATATTGATAGCTCTTGTATTGAAACGTAAGAGGAATGTCCTGCCATTGACACCAGTATAACCTGATGGCTAATGATAGATATTCGAAAAGTAGATTGCTTGGGTTCAAATTTTGGCCTTATCAGGGATGGGCTGTATGCCCTGCTTTATTCATCTGTAAAATGTGGATGATGATAGTACTTCCTTTGTAATTGGGATAATTAAATGAATTAATGCAGTGAAGTGCTGCAAACCATGCCTGACACGTGGTATTAATACTTTTGTTAAAGATAACATCGATGGGCACCAGCTTGGCTCAGTCTGTAGAGCGTGTGACTCTTGATCTCGGGGTTGTGAGTTTGAACCCCACCTTGGGGGTAGAGTTGACTTGAACAGTAATGATAATAAGACTTTAAGAAAAGGATATTGATGTGAGAGAGCTAAGCTGTGGTAGGAGAAACGGGGGGTGGGGGGCAGTGTATCGAGGTGCAAACAATCCTATATATCTGTTCCAAGAAAATGCTAGAGGTCTGTTAAGCGTATTTAATTTAATCCATCAGCCTGATAATCTCTACCGAATTTATAAACATGAGCCATGGAAGTTGGAGATTTCTAACTGAACAAGAAAGATATCATGGAAACTGTCAAATACAGATGCATTTGAAAGAAAGAATGTACACAACTGAAGAATGGTTGCTCACCATTTCACGGCACAGTAGGGTACCATTTATACTCCATATCGTAGGCTATGGGTATATTTTGATCCCCAAGGCCTTCTTTATATTTGATCAGGGAATGATAGGGGTGGGATTATTGCCTCTATAATTGTGTGAACTTTTTTCATATTTGACAAATACTTCATATTTGAAAATATTTTCCTATTTCAGATGAAATAGGAAAGTCTTAGGCTTATTGCTTTCCACGAAAATGTTAATTTTATGTGTGAGTTATATGGAAGACCATGTTAACTTGCAGAACTGATCTTTTTTTTCGTGTTTCAGGATAATAGGGTTCATTAAAAACAGAATGAGAAGACCTGTTAACTTCTAAAATACCTGATAATGGTTAAACAACCCCCCGGGACAGCCAGATGCTGAGTTGTCAAAATTTTCCCATATTGTGTGTGGTTACTTGAATATTATAAGCCAGATTTTTAAAATGTAATAACTGTATTATATAAGATTGATTTTTCTGAACTTTTATAGAAATATTTTCAGAAGGTAAGTCTCTAGGTATGTCTTCAAAGGCATATATGACTGAAAATATAAATAGAAAAGCAAATGTGTGCTTCATAATTATGGAGTAAAGAAAAATTTAATTTCAGCAAAACTATAACAGAATTACATGTAGGCATTAGCAGTACTACTTAAGATCAATAAAGATTTTGTGAAAGAAAACATGATTTACTGGTTGTATTAGGGAGAATGTGGCAACATCAGAAGAAGGCATCTTATGTGAGAGAAAATTGTATTCATTATGAACAAAAAAACACACCTGCAAATATTTGTCCCTTTCTGTAAATTTCATATTGAATCTTTGGGGAATTCAATAGTGTGGTAAATGTAATTTGTAGTTCTTTACAATTATGGTCTAAATAGATGAAGTCTAAAGGGAGTTTGCCTATTTGATTTTCAAATTTGCATCACTTAAAATCTAATCAGGCCAACTGTTCAGATTTTTATTAGATATGAAATACATGAATGGGTTCAAGCCCGCACTGTGTATCGAAAGAATATATCTGATTTTACGGCAGGCCTTGACTAAGGGGTTCAGTTAGCATGTGGTTGAGCCCTGTCCCTGTAAAGATTGTTTACTTGAATTGCTACCCTTCGATTTTCAGTAACCAGTGTTTTATAGGCCAGCAGATTGCCTTTGATTTTTGAGAATTTGCGGTAACATATTGAGCTTAACAGATTTATGCAGGAATGTAAAATAAAAATAGTGTAGCAGGCACTTGGGATTTTAGAACACAAAGGGGATTAGGTTTACAGATGGCTGGTACAGATAATGGCATTGAGTAATTTAGCCATGTAAGGTAATCTGTTGTTGACAGAATATATTAACATTTACCCCACATACACAGGTGTTTGGGCTGCACAGCGCATGCGACACAGTGCAAGCACTGTCTTTTGTAGCCTAAGTCTGAATTTTGAAATGTCTAAAACATGCTTGGGTTTAAGGATTTATTTTATGGAGGTATTCTAAGAGATTACTAAAACATGCTATATACTTTATCCAACTCATTTGCCTTTAAGATCTTCATTCTTTGTTTGCTACTCCATCCAAACCATCAAAGAATTTCTACGGGATTCTGATTTAATTAATGGGTGTTTTCCAGAAAAAGAGGCAGAAAATCATGGACGTTACTATAATTTAAAAAACAATGTAAAGTCTCCTATCCATTCCCTTAAAATGATAGTTCTTAGCTGCATATTAGAATCATTTATGGAGCTTATTAAAACTATAAATGTTGGGGGAGGCGGTGCCTGGGTGGTTCAGTGGGTTAAGTGTCCAACTTTTGGTTTCAGCTCAGGTCGTGATCTTATGGTTCGTGGGTTCAAGTCCCAAATTGGGCTCTGCGCTGGAAGTGTGGAGCCTGCTTGGGATTCTCTCTCTCTTCTCTCTCTCTCTCTCTCTCTCTCTGCCCCTGCCACTCTCACACTGTCTCTCTCAAAATAAATAAATAAACTTAAAAAAAAATACAGATGTTGGAACCCTACCCTCAAAAATGTTCAGATGAGTCCAGTGTACAGCCTGTAGTAATCTGTGTGCAATAATTACGTTTACTCTCTCAGTAAAAGTCAACGTCTAAAAGGTTTATAGGTTTCTCCATCCAAACTTCTTTTACCCACAGGTATCAGACAGTCTTCCCAAAACAGTCTTTGAATGAAATTTTTTGCCTTCCCAGGAGGCTCAGGATCCTTAGCCCCTAAAAATATTGATGCCAATGCTGTCAGCCCTAAATTCAGTTTCCTAAGCTCCACCTTCCTTAGACAACTGCATTTGTAGCTGTGGGTATGTCCCCACTGAGAGATGGGTCACAGCAGCTCATATCATAGGCCACACGTATTGTCATCACTTGGCCTTTGCTTGTTACTTTGCATTTAACCTGGAATCCACTGTTCATTGCTCCTGCATATCATCCATCCAAATCCAGGTTCTATCTCAAGGTCTAGGCACCAAATCGTTAGGAACCTCCATCCCACCCTTCTCTGCTGTGCCTAACTCAGCATTCCCATTGCTTATTTTCTTATATCCTCAGTTGATTGCTTCAGGCATTTCCTGTCTTTTATTTCTCGCATTATGCACTATTCCCTAGACTTGCCCTCCCCCAAGCAAAGTGAAACAAAAGAAGAACAACAATAACCTTGCAGGGACAGGCAGAAGGTAGATACTCAAGAAATACCTGTTGAATGATTATCGTCACAAAAGGAAGTGAAAAGCAGCAGTAAGGGTTGTACAACTCTGTGAATATACAAAAAAACAAAACAAAACCGAAAAAACACTGAATTGAGCACTTCAACCCAGTGAATTTTATGTTGTATAAATTACATCACAATAAAGCTGTTATAAGAAAAGAGGAAAAGGTTTTATGAGAGGCATTGTTGTGTTGACTTTCTTTTTCTAGCTGGAAACAAAAGAGCATTCATATAACAGCAAAATTGAATTCTACCCTGGGAGTGTTCTGAGGACAGTAGTTGGTGTTGCTTCTTATTATGTGAAACTTGAGAACATGGCCAGTAAACTATGGCCCAGCGCATGTTTTTGTAAATGAAATTTTATATGTCGTCTGTGCCTGCTTTCTGACTACAAGAACAGAAATGAGTAGCAACGACAGAGACTGTATGTTCCACAAAGATTAAAGTATTTATTGTCTGGTCCCATACAGAGACACTTTGCTGGCCCCTGCTTTAGACTTTATGTTTGAAGCTATGTATCATTTGTATCCTTTCTAGTGTCATTTCTACTGCACACTCATGAAGAACTGAAATTCTTATTAAAGTCTTTCTGATGATGGTAACAGTGTGTGTATGTGTGTGAGATGACTCAGGATGTAGGCCTGTGAAATCAAAGTCCTAAAAAATGCTGTCCCTTTTCTTCAGAGTTTCTGTTAATACAGGACGCAGGGTTTGGCTTTTTTAGGCATGCTGGGCCCTTCTGACATTTAGTCCCCACTTGCATTCAAAGTCCTTCTCAAATGTCACCCATCTCATGGGCTTATCCTCAGCCTCTACTGAAAGACAAGGCTCTCACTTTTCACTGGTACATTTGGTGCCTCTCCCTGAAACCATATCCTTCACTGCCTTTGAAAACGTGAGCCTGGGTGGCTCAGTGGGTTAAGTGTCCGACTTCAGCTCAGGTCATGGTCTCCGAGTGAGTGAGTTGGAGCCCCATATCAGGCTTAGAGCTAGCAGTGTGGAGCCTGCTTGGGATTCTCATGCTGTCCTCTCTCTCTGCCCCTCCCTTCTCTCTCTCTCTCTCTCTCTCAAAATAAATAACAACTTAAAAAATAATTTGAATAATTTTCACTCTAAGGACATAACTTGAACACTCTGCCTTTTCCCCATTCCAGACAAGAGAGGCACAAAGATAATTATGACAGTTTGTGACTTGGACTTCATAGCCCTGTCCCTGTGAAGCAGCAGCCAGTTTCTTTGACTTCTCTACCTCTTTTCTTGCCCCCCCAAACTACCTGTACTTGATTTTCACCTGTACTGTTTACTTTGTGATCTCCACAAGGAAAGCTGACACAGGGATGTGGTCAAAACTTCACCTTTGTACATGAACTTTTTCAATCAGGAAGTGCAGTTTCTGGGGCAGGATCAGTTACTGAGTAGGGATGTGGATCCTGTGATCTGATGCCTGTTTCAGGATCATGGCTTCTTCACCTGCTTGCCGTGTGAACTTGGCCCCAGGTTCCTTATCTGTGAAATAAGACAATTATGGAAAGTACCTCTTTGGGTTGCTGTGATATGTGGATGGTTTGGCATGAATGGAAATGTCAAAAACATGTTACCAGTTGTTTTTTCAACATTGGTTACAAACTCAATGCTTATGAATTTTTTTATTCAGGTAGTTAAACTAAGGTCTAGTATCCTATGTTTTATATATCCATTTTTATTCTCCCAGAGCCTAATGAAGTAGTAGAATATGTTCCAATTCATAATTGAACCAGGAAAAGAAAATGACTTACCTTCGGTCACATGATAAAGAAGGAATATTCAGCTCTCACACTCCGAACTACTGATCAGAAATCCATTCTTTTCTTGACTCGCTCCTGTCATCCTTCTTCTTCATTCTTACGGGTGACAGATGCAGCTATCATATAAAAGTCTTCTGGGGGCACCTGGGTCGCTCAGTTAAGCACCTGATTTTGGCTCAGGTCATGGTCTCACAGCTCCTGAGTTTGAGTCCTTCAGTGGGCTCTGTGCTGACAGCTCAGAGCCTGGAGCCTGTTTCAGATTTTTTGTCTCCTTCTCTCTCTGCCCTTTTCCTGCTCACTCTATCTCACTCTCTCAAAAATGAATAAACATTAAAAAAAGAAATCAAGGTCTTCTGATCTGTAAAGCCATCAACCTCACCTGATTGTTACAATTTTCTCCTACATAATTAGATCTAAACTCTTCAAAGAGCATAACTAGGCTCCGTAAACTTTCCTTTTATGTGTTATTTCACTGCAAGTTTCAAGAGGCAATTAAATTTTAACAAAAGGAAAACTTTTAGATCAACTATGCCATGCATACTTGTCCCATAAATTCTGAGTGGGTCTAAAGGTCTGCGATAATTATGCAAAAATGCAAAGAATAAACCAAGTTTTCAACCATCTTCTTTTTATTTGAACCTGTGGGTTTTCTCTATTCACTATCATTGTTATTCAGGGAACATACATGATTCATGAGAGTGAAAATTTTTGATATATTTAACCTGAAATCTGTTTCAGAGTTGGTATATCAACTTCAGAAGAAATGCCTCTCTCTTCAAACAAAACCAAAAAAAAAAAATGTCTGGTTGTTTCTATGAATGCTGCTTCAAACCTATATTAGTCATAATTTCTTGGACATCACTTCATTCCAAAGTAGAAGTTGCCCTTAGAGTATCCGTTGAAAGCACACATTTGCCCATGGATATTTGAGAGGTTTTACTTTGGCAGAGTTTGCAAGGCAGGGAACGGTATTAAATATTCACATCTCCGCATGTTCATATCTCAGCGCCTTGGTAAAATTACCTCCCCTCCCCAACCTTGCTATCTTCCCTCAGTTGTGTTTCAAGACCTCCCATAATGTAGTTTAATATGTTAAACTTTAGAAGTCAGATAAAGTCAGAACAGCCAAGGGGAGTTTCATACGATGCTTTTGTTCCCTAGGAAAGATCTTGAAAGAGAGGGAGGGCATGACCTTCTATTTAGTCCAGTGTGCTTCATGATACTTGTATCCAGATTCCACCAATCAGAGGCTAGAGAAGACAACAGTAATAGGAATAATTGAAGTGCAGCTGATTCTGCTCACACCTGATCTCTCAACATTTCAACTCCCTGTGCTATGCCTGCAAGTGCTTCTGGGGGCCCCAGGGGACGTCTCATGCGCTCTCACACAAGGCTGCTCTCTATTAGGAGTTAATGAGTCCATCAGCTATCTGCTGAGAGTGGAGGTCACGGGCTGATGCCTGCATACCAGGCTTCTGTTGGGAAGTTAGGATACTTCTCTCCCTTTGAAAAAAAAAATTAATGTTATTCATTTTTAGAGAGAGAGAGAGACAGAGCGTGAGTGGGGGAGGAGCAGAGAGAGAGGGAGACACAGAATCCAAGGCAGGCTCCAGGCTCTGAGCTGTTAGCACAGAGCCTGATGCGGGGCTCGAACCCACAAACCACGAGATCCTGACCTGAGCCAAAGTCAGACACTTAACCAACTGAGCCACCTGGGTGTCCCTGCTTTCTCCTTTTGGATCACACATTTGATCCACCCTCACCAGTTTGCCAGAATAACAGGAGATATGCAATTCCTATTTATACTCAAAGTGCTAGATAGTTCTAGGCTGGTGACTGAATATAAAAACTAGGCACAGTGATTTCACCCTGTGAAACAAGAGCTGTCACAAGGGCCTAGAGACAGGTTGAATGTGTGGCTCTCTATTCCTTCCATTCCTACTCATCCAGAGAAGTTGACTTTTATCTGTTTTAAGCCCTAAGACTCCAGAAAATTTGGCTTGTGATGTCACTTCTGCCCTAATTAGTTTACATTTATGTTTCACGACTTATATTTTAGTCTCACACAAAATATTTCCTTTTGGCAGTCTACTTAGGAATTGGCACTGTTATAAAAGTGATCTTATACCTTGGGACTTTATTTATGTTTAAAGAGAACATCCTATAATTATATACTGAAAGTGATGGGAAAATGGACTTTGAGAAGAGAGGAGTACTTTCCTGCAATTTCTAAGAGCTGTATCTTATGTAAGATAAAGTACTTTATTTGATGGTTTGGGCAAAAGAGACAGGAAAGACTATTTTGTAATTATTGCTAACTTCTAGGGATTGATTATTGAACAGAAAATTCATTAACATTATGTTTTAAAAGTGGTGACGCATGTTGAGTCCATTTTTCTGAAACGACAAAACTACTCTGGAAATCTCATCTCTTTTCAATGTAACCCTCTGAATATTTCCCGGCCACCCTACTGCGTGGTAGGGCAGACAGATAGAGATAGATATTATAAAGACAGAGTGGGTAATGCATTGCCTTATCCAGAGAGTCTGCAGAATCTTGAACAGTTTTCATTTACATGTGTTTTCTGCAGTGTTGAAAATCATGTAGGTAGAATGAGGGGCGATGTGTGCGGAAGAATCAGAGGTGTGTATACAGAAATGGTGGACCACTTACTGCAAACACGCATCCTTGTCAACATCTCCGGTTCCTCCTCCAAAACTGCCAGTGATAGGGAAGCCCCTGAGAAGGGAGGTGATGTACTGTCAGGGGAATGCTTAGCATCTGATGAGTGCAAATCAAGATTTGAGTTCTGGCCCTGAAGTATGCCTTCTACTGTGAGACCCTAAGGAAATAATTTTCCTTTGCTAAGTCCTGATATCTTCATGTGTTAAAAGACGTACAGTAGCATGGCACAGGTCATTGCCATTCAACGTCCTCTCTTATACCTTCTCCATTCTCTACCATTATCTGTCCCACTCTGTGCCCTAGAAGGCTGACCCCTTCAGAAAGGATCTTCAATGCCTCTTGCTTACCAGCATCCTGTTAGGTTGGGCCAATGGAAGAGGTCATGGGAGACAAGGCAGTGCATGTCTTCACTGTTGTCTGACTGCTCTGGGCTCCCTGTGGTGGCTGCATCCTTCCCTGTCTACAATTTCCTGGTGTGCCCTGTCAACAACTCTCTTACCTGGCTCCTGTCAAGTTCGCTCTTCCCCTGCTTCTTAAGGTCTAGAAGAGAAAGGACATGCCCTTCCTGCTGTTGCAGTCTCTGAGAAGCTCAGTGTCCCTTCTTATTTCCCTTCACCCTGCTCTTGCCTGTCTGTCCACCATCCCTTTATCAAAATGAATGAACCACCTGCATTGGATTTCTTGTTCCTGCCAGGACCCTACCTCATCTGAGTAGTTGTCCTAGGTCTCTCCCAGGTCTTTTGAGAAGTTCAAATGAAATAGTATATGAAAGCATTTTATAAATTCTAATGTAATACAAATGTTAGTTTTCAGTTTTACTGCCCTAAACATCCATCCACTTTTCCTTTGGCTTCCATTGTTATTTTTAGCTTAAATTTGCTCCTTCCTAAATTCTGTTAAAACTGATCTGTCCCCTCATGTTAAGGAGTAAATACAACCTCTGACAGTTCCTCAGAGCCTTGAAAAACATGGCATTTGCACCCGGACCTTCTTTTCTCTGAATTAATCAGTGTGAATTGCTTTAAATGTTATTCATATGCCTTGATGGTAAAGATGGTAAATGTCCCCTCCATTCTGGTCACTCTTTTGAACACATTCTGGTTCAAGATTGTTTCTCTTTCACTGTAATGTTCAGAACTAAATATTCCAGATTACCATCTCACCTCACAGTAGTTAACCTGTTTGTTTTGTTTGTTTGTTTTGTTTCCCACCAACATTTTCTCTTTTCCAGCCACCTTTCTTCAGCTTTTTTTTTTCTTTTTAAGCTTGCATGATAGGCAGAATAATGACTCTCCCCAAAGATGTCCACATGCTAATCCCCAGAACCTGTGAATATGTCACCTTGTTACAAGAGACATCACAGATGGATTTCATTTAAGGACCTTGAGATGGGGAGATTGTCTGGATGGGCTCAGTTTAATCACAGTGGTCCTCAAGAGTAGATGAGGGAGATAGAAGGGTGGGGATCAAAGTGATGTGATGAGAGTACTCACTTGCTCTTGCTGGCTTTGAAGATGGAAGAGGGGAGCCATGAGCCAAGTGACATGGAGGGCATCTACAAGCTGGAAAAGGCAAACAAACAAATTCTCCCCTAGAGCCTCCAGAAAGGAATGATGGTCTGCTGACACCTTGATTTTCATCTGGGGACACCCTTGTTAAACTTTTGACCTGTAGACTGGAAGAATCATAAATTTAAGTTGTTTTAGGCCACTGAGTTTGTGGTAATTTGTTATTTAGAAAACAAATACTCTTGGGTGGAACATTGATATTTTTCCCTTTATTTTCCTAGGATTTGTCTCATCATTTCAAGATGTTGAGAACATCCCCAGTTATGTTTCCATTAGCTAGTGCATTACATATAGGCACAAGATTTATTCATTCATAAATTTGTTCAGCCATCTAACCATGTTGCCAGTGCAGATGTTGACCATGTCAGGACCTTGGAAAAAGTTCAGAGATTTTTTTTTAAGTTTAGAGATTGGGCATCGGTAGTTGTCTCCCAATTAACCATTTGTGATCCTACCCAACTGTATCATTATCTAGCTACTATTCATTTCTCTTGTCCACTAGACTCTCAGGCCAGATTTGTTAAATAACTGTTGTTTTTTTTTTTTCTGTTAACATCAGAAGCATACTTAGAAACAAATGGCACACATACCTCCCTTCCTATTTACCATTCTAGTAATACTCTAAAGATTTGATAAGAAAATAGGCTAAAGACAGATTTGGAACACAAGTGGGAATATTTTAAAATCCAAGTCTCAGTCTCCTCATTGTGGCCATACTGTGCAGCCTGAGAATCTATGCAGAGAGGAGAAAGAAAAATTGTCATGAATTTATTGGGCTTTCGCATCTTCTATTTCAGTGACTAAAGTGAATTTGTCTTAAGCCATTTTTTATGCTTCGCCTCTGTGTGGAAACGCAGGACTCCTGAAAGGGATAATCCTTTGGGAACTGGAGAAACAAGTCCATTTATTAGTGTTCATCAAGTAAACAATTAGCCACCTTGTTAATAGTATAGTAATGATAACCCTTGACTTTGCTTCTTCCTTTTGGACATTAGGGTCTTAGGTCCTCTTCTAAGCCATTTACACAAGCAGAAGCATTGAGATTTGCTCTTTTTGATGGATCATATTTTCTCCTTGCAGAGAAAGCCTTGTATTTTCTTCTCAGCACTTGGTTGAAATGGGATCCATATCAATTTGTCTTAGCCACTGAATGGTACTTACCATGTTATATAGTGAGCTATAAAGTTCTGTTCATAATAAATAGGTGAACTGCTTTCCCAAACCTGTTTCTCATTTAATTTAATTTAATGCAGAATATTCAAACTGGCTACATGATGCTAATTCATGTTGAAAAGGTTCTGAGTTTAGACTACCAATCCTCAGAGTGTTCCAGGCCAAAGAGGTTTATGAGAAAAGATATATTTATCACTGAAACGAGTAGAAGAATTTAATTTTAGTTTTATTCTAATACTTAACATCTTCATAGCCGCTGCTTAGAATCCACTAGAGAAAATCTACTCAAGTCATATTTCCAAGATCATGACATCAGAAAAAGCCATTCCCTTGAAGGTTGGGGGAAAGATTGTCTTGCAGTTCTGCTGACTCAACTGTAAAGTTACAATGAGTACATCTCTCTCGCAGTTGAGAAGTGGCCAATACCAAGGAATTTCATGTTTGAACTGTTTAATCTAAATTACATGCATTTGCAAATTCAGGCAAAGACAATATAGCTTATAAAAGTCCTCTAATGTTTTGAAAGTTGTTACCTTCATTTGGTAACAACTGATTACCATGTGTTAAGCAGGAGAAAACACCTGCAAACAATATCCTTGTCCTGCTATTGATTCTGCTTTAACTGTGCTTGTTCAGGTACAAAACCATTAGCTACTTCTTGATAGTTTTTATGATCGGACTTAGCACCTAGTATTGAGCAAGCACTGAAGAATGCATCTTCCGTTAAAAGGTTGATTTATTAGTTTATATGTAAAAGAACACTGGAGGTTATAAAGGTAACAAAGACCTTAAACATTATATCGATTTTTTCCCCCCAGAGCTTTTTTTCTTCTTGTTGTACTGCAGGGTAATAAAATTTCACTAGACCCATTGGATCCATAAAATCTGAAGTACAACCACCAACTGATAGAAATGAAATTGTTTGACTGGAGCGATAAGCAAAGACTTGGCTTTGAACTCTGAGTAGCGTAAGTCGTGCTGCTGGCCTGTGAGGGTGAATCACAGCGTGCTGTGCACTGAAGGACAAGCATATATCTGCAGGAGCTCCCAGTTCAGTAATCACTGGGTGATGCCATGACCTTTACATGCCCACGGTGGCCTCCAAATGAGGATCTTTAGAAATGGAAAAACAACACCATGTCTCTTGTAGAACTTAGATTTTTCCTTGTATGAATTAAGTTGTGGATCAAAGATTTCAAATTCAGAGTAAAGAGAATAAGAAAATAAGAATTTCTCTTTGCAAATCCCCAAATCTATTACCTTTAAAATAGCAAAGGTTTTGGTTTTTTTTTTTTTTTTTTTCAAGAGGAGGAGATGCAGGCTCACCAAAGTACTCCTTGCTATTGTGTGACAGACTGGAGTTTTCTGAGCTTCTACTCTGCTGGGCACTGACCTGTGCAAACCCTCGGCATGTGAACCATCAGTCATGTTACCTTGGTCTGGTCCCAGCACAACCCTGTTCTTTGTAGCCCCCAGCACTGGGCCAGTCAAGGCCTGAAGCATGGCTCCCCATTACCAATCAAGTATAAGAGAGGAGCATCAACATTTTCCTGATCCATCCAGGCAAAGTGAGATTTCTTTCAGTGGCAAGAGCTTGAGAACAATATGCAAGTCAGGGAATGTGTAGGCAAGGTCTACCAGAAAGCTGCCCCATTTCCATTTTTGTGAATTGACCCAGAAAGGATTAGAATAGGAGGATGCCTGACCAATTAGAAAGTTTTTTGCTTAGTCCAGATAACTGACCTGGAATCTCAGCAACTGTACTTTAAAGGTACCTGCAAGTGTTTTCTCATGCCTGGTGGGATTAGAGTGGAGGTAAACTCACAGTAATTCACTCTTGGTCTGTTTCTGTCAAAAAAAAAAAGGCAATTCTGAAGTCACTGAGGCCTTAGATCAAAGCCAGATCCTAGACAAGTAGCTTTCTTCCATAGCTCCATCTGTCTATCAATTTCTTTCTTGTTCTTTCTTTCTCTTTCTTTCTTTCTTTCTTTCTGGAATCTAGATTCAGATTGGCTGTATTTTTGTCATTTTTTTCCCGTTTATTAAACCTCAAGATGCATTAACTGGTTAGTAACCAGAGACTCGGTTTTTCTCTTTAGTTTTAGGTATTTCATGTTTCTTATTAACTGCCTTATTCATACTCAATATCGTTGAAAACCAGCTGTTATGGCAAGGAGTAGGGTCAAAGAATGACTAAGTTCCATTTGCTAGGACCCTCTTGTAGTCTAATAGATGTGAAGCAGATTGTGCTGGTACACACAGGGGCTGGATGTAGAAGGGTACCTTCTCTTGAAGTGAATTAATGTTGTGCAGGTTTTATAGGTCACACATAGTGCCTAAAAGCTTGTGTTCTAAATGAATATTTGACAGCATCCAGTTTAATTTTGGAAGTCAGATGCCCCATAGCCCCACATTTTTCCTAAAGCATAGATGTGTTCATTTCTATTGTATGATCACCAGTCTTGTGCAGGTGAAGTGCTGTCCACACACAGCATATCAGCTGTGCACATCTTCACATTAGGCTGGGGTGGTGCTGAAAGAGGACTAATTCAAGGACCACAGTCTATCCCAGAGGGTCCCCGAACCAGGGAGGACAAATACGATGCACTTGGGCCATTCCCTCCCATTTTAGCACCACTGCCAGACATCACTAGTTGATTGCAGCTCTCTTTGTCAAACTGAAGAATGTATCTCAACACTGAGTTCTAAATAGCCTCTGTCAGTTACTCATGGCTGTCCTGCTACTCGGAACCCAGCTGCCTTTTGCCAGCCTTCCTTTAGAAGGTCATTTTAATGACCATCTGGCAGCACTGTCTCTGCTGCCAGAGGAAATAGCCATGGCTGTGAGGTGGCCCCCAGGATATATACCACACCTGCCAGTCCAAACACATCATCCCAACAAAAAAGGGGGACAGCGAATTACCTTGACGCAAAATGTCTGCTTCTCTTGCGATTCAGTGCTAAACGCATCTTACCTTAGCCCATAGAAATGATCTAAATGATATAACAAAGCACAGCAACTCCCTGCCAGGGGGACCATTGGAAATTTGATCAGCGGGCAAGTAGCACTAATATTCCTGACTGATGTCTAGTCATGTTTCTATTTATGTATCTATCTGTCTAGAGCTATGACTATTTACACCTTTCATATTGCTGGTGATTCCAGGAAGGTGGGAACAGCCTTTGAATGGAGTAGAAGTTACCATCAAACCAATGGAAAGTATCCTAAGTGTTCCAGGAGCCACCAGATTTAAGACCGTACATGCTGCAGGCCGAATATGGCCTAGAATACTCGCAGGGCCATTTGATTAATTTCAGAAATCCCACCTCCTGATTTTCTCTTGTTTTCTGTCCTTTTCTCATTTAAATAAGGTCGATTTACTGAAGAGGAGAGAAAATTAACATATCCTGACCCTGTTCCACCTGCCAGCATCTCATAGTTATTTCATCCAGTCCATACAATAACCCTGAGGCATGGGTATTATTATCTCATTTTTCAGATGAGACAACCGGGGCTCATGGGCACTTACCCAAGGTCTTTACATTATTGCTTAAATGTATTAATGGCAGAGCCAATATTCAAATTCAGATGTGAAAAAAAATGTATTTAATAAAGTATATTAGTTTCTCCCCCCTTTTAACAACTCATGAGAAAAAAAAATGTATACAAAGGTTTTCTTTGAAAATGTCACCAGAAGCTTCCTTTTGCTCTGGTAATCCACATTTTTGTGGGTTCTGGTTTATGAAAGAAGATGTGACTTATTCCATGACTTTCTGCTAAAGAATGAATTTGAGAATGTTAAGGTAATTTTCCGGATGAGACAACAGGATAAACAATGCGAGTTTCTAGGGAAACGTGTTGAGATAACAAATAGTGTTGCCATACCGACTGATTTGGTACCGGATCATCTTGTTCAAACTGGACATCATCCCCCTCACCTCACCAGCCTTTTCTCTCCCCTTCCTTTTTTTCAAAATTTATTTTATGTTGTATTTATTTGAGAGAGAGAGAGAGAGAGAGAGAGAGACAGAGAGAGAGAGAGACAGAGAATGAGAATGAGTGGGGGAAGGGTAGAGAGAGGGAGACACAGAATCTGAAGCAGGCTCCAGGCTGTGAGCTGTCAGCCTGGGGCTCGAACCCACAAACCGTGAGATCATGACCTGAGCAGAAGTTGGATGCTTACCCAACTGAGCCACCCAGGTGCCCCTCCCCTTCCTTGTACCTGAACAGTCTGAGGAAAGGTGCACACCCCACGTGTGAAACCTATATAATGACTGAAGAGCTCTTTTCCCCAGACTCTTTAATCTAAAACAAGTGACTCAGTCTAACATCCTACGTGTTGGTGGAAAGGGAGCCTTTGACCTTCAATCCTTACCAAGTGGCAGAGGATACTTGACTGTAAATAAAACTCCATTTAAGTATGGCTTTTTAGAAATTGGAAGAATCAAATCCCTGCACTTGAATGGCATTTCGAAGCATTGTTAATTCTAAGATTTTTTTTTTCCTCTGTTCAAGTCACTCTTTGAGAAGTCATTTTCTAAAATGTTTTTTTTTTTTAATGTTTATTTATTTTTGAGACAGAGAGAGACAGAGCATGAACGGGGGAGGGGCAGAGAGAGAGGGAGATACAGAATCGGAAGCAGGCTCCAGGCTCTGAGCCATCAGCCCAGAGCCTGACGCGGGGCTCGAACTCACGAACGTGAGATCGTGACCTGAGCTGAAGTCGGACGCTCAACCGACTGAGCCACCCAGGCGCCCCAGAGAAGTCATTTTCATTTGCCTGCGTGCTCAGGATTTTATGGCATGTAAGTGACAAGCATTCCCTGTAACGCATTGGGGGAGGGCACCCACTAAAAGAGAGCTCAAGCTGAATGACATTGGTTGTGAAATGATGCCTTTTTCTGCTAGGCTGTGTGATATTTAGCATGCCTTGACATATGCTAAATTACTAAATTTCAAAATACTCAGAAATCCCTAGAGAATGTTACATGGACTATGTGGGTAAGATTTCTCCCATGATTACAAGTCTAAAACATTTTCCACAATTTCAAATCAATATTTTATCTGGACTTTACCAAAAGGATTTGACACATTGAACCTGACTGTATTCTTAAGTAATGGCTTTACACTATTGGGAGAATAATTTATGGGAGGTGTTCTTAATACATGTTGTCTATTGAAACTGACTTCTAAGTTTTAATAATGAAGGTCTTGGTATCTGGAAACATCTAGCAATGAAAGAATTCATGGTGATGGGTAATGGAATAATGTAAGTGTATACTTTTTTCTTCCCTAAGGAATTCTAGGCACATTGCTATTTATTATTTTTCATATCCAAAAGAGGCATTTGTAGCCCATTAATTATTTTTTGGTAGTGAATTATTTTCAAATCATGTATTAAGGTTTCAGGCCATGTTCAAAAGGGCATGTATCTTATTCCCTTTTCTAGACCGGGTATTTATTTTGCTAGCACTTGGTGGTTATGTTCTCTTTACTTATACCTTATATACACAGTGTAGTTGGAATCTTTACACCTGCATTATTAACCCCAACAGTCCTCAGAAAAATAACATACCTGTGTTCATGGAAAGAAGGAAAGAAATAAGGAAGGAAAGGGAGAAAGAAAGAAAAAATTATTTTAGTCCTTGCAGCTCCATAGAAATTGCTCTTTTCACAGCATCAGTGAACTCTGCCTTGCCACAGATCCTTCTCATACCTTCTTGACTTGTAGCAGCTGATCCAAAATGAAGTCCCTTCAGCTTTCTTATCTCACTTGTACAACATAGTAAATGCACTAAATGCCCCTGGATTGTCCACTTTAAAATAGTGACTTTTATGTTATATGAGATTCACCTTAATTTAAAAACAAAACAAAACAAAACATTTTATTCATATTGTTGGGGTTTTGGAATGATGGGGGTGTAGAGCTGAAATCAAGGGTTGTATGCTTAACCAAGCCACCCAGGTGCCCCATGAATATATAGTTTTAAATGAAAATAATGCAAAGTAAAGACATATTCAAAGAAAATAAAAATCTAAGTGTCAAAAATTCCATTATATCTGCTGATTAACTATCTTTACCTTAGTCCTATCATGTGTTTGTATTTGTCTTTTTAGGAACTTGAAATTTCAGTGTTTGTATGGCATATTCATTCTTTTTTTTAGACTTTGAATCCTTTCCTTCGCTCAGTTCTATTCCAGATTGCATTAGTGATCTTCTAGCTGCCCCATCTCTCCTTAGGACTACCCACAGCCCAGCCTCAAAGCATGTCACATTCCCCTGCCTTACTTGTGGCTGGGATTTTGGAAAAACAATGACTTACTCTAACCTAGAGAGTTGAGGTCAGAAGACTATGAGCCTGTCAACTTTATTTGACACAGTTGAACAGCAGCTTTCCAAATATCCCCCAAATTGGGCTTGGAGCATATGGAATAAATTCTGCATTTCTGGTTGAATTCTCCCTCTGTCTGTTGTGTCCCCACCCTCCCAAATCCTGGGTGCTTTTCACTTGGCTAGATCTTTCCCTTGAAACAAAAATCTGCCAGCTTTGTTTCCAATTAGCCCTCCCAAGGCAAATAGGACCTGCATTTATCCCTAAATCTTGTTCCTGCCTGGATCTCACAAAGTAGCCATTTATCACTCCCCTACTCGAATAACTCCCTTGCATTTCACCTTCTTACAGTGTCACTACACAGTCTGAGTGGAACTGGATGTTTCTTCCCTGCCTGGGATTTATCTGTATTGCACTGTCTTTTCCCTTGAAAATATTTGGGATCCATACTTCTGTTTCTCTTAGTCCTTTTCAGCAGTTGGTTCCTGCCAAAGACCCACTTCCTCTTCCCTGGTAGCCTGGCAAGGTCAGTTCTACAATGCTACTGATCCCTTCCTGGGAAGCATGTCTGGTGATTGGTCACTAAGTTACTAAGAGCCATATATCATCATGTCCCTGATCTACTTCTCCGTTACTTCTAAGAAAAATCATTTTCTGCCTTTGTCTTCCTGAAACAGGTTCTCTATCAAATAGCAGAAGGTAACCTTGGTTTCCTTTTTAAACAAATCTTTTAAGATGAAAAACTCTTTCTGAAAAAAGAATGCTCTTCCGATTTTACATTTGTCAGTGTTTTATATAATAATAATAATAATAATAATAATAACTGACATTTTTAGGTGCTTTTTGTGTGTTACAGAAAGGGTTGAGCATCATCAGATTTATACTCTTAATAGCCCTTGGAGACAGGTACTGTGGTTATCCTTATTTTACTGATGATGAGGTAGGCTCGGGGAGGTTAAATAGTCTGCCCATGGTCACGCTATCTATTAAGTGACAGAACTGCTTGTGAAGTTCAGACTGTTGACTTCAGGGACCAAGTCGAATGACTTGGCTTTCTTATACCTCACCAAAAAATGCTAAATTCAGTTTAAGCCACTAAATTAACAAAAAAGCAAAATTCTGATGTGAACAAGAAGGTGTACATGTATTAAGTAACTGGCCATGGTGGGAGCTCAGTATTTTGGGGGACAACAAACTAAGCCAACCCTCATGCCTGTTTAGTAAGCCCCCTGCCCCTAAGATAATTATTTTGAAATTTGAGGACAGCACATTATATGCATTTTTTCCCATGAGTAAACTAATTCACTAAGCACTTTGCATGAGAAAGTGGCTGAAGAGGGGACTGTCCTTCCATCTACTCCTTTTGAATAAAGCTATCAAAAGAAAGGGGCCAAAAATAAATGGCAGGTTCCTTTCATCCTCTTTATCAAGTCCTTATTCCAGACAGAAATGCTTCCAAATAAACTGAGAGAAGACCATGAGTAAATTACCTGGGAATGGAAGGTTAAGGAGCCCACCTAGGGGCAGATAAGGATAGTCTTGATTCTCTAGCTGAGAGCCTCAGCCCTGTGATATAGGGACTCCAGAACTCTCTGGAGCCCACCTGTCTGTGCTCTCTTCCCCCCTCTGCCTGTCTCTGGTTGCTTTTCCTTTCACTCTGGGCCAATGATTTTGAAAGTACGGTATTCATCTCTGTGTACAATCAACTCAAATGGAATAGCTTTTCACATTTTAAAATTCAGTGCAAGATATTGTCTGGCTTTGTGGTTTCTGAGATTATACAGCATGCCAAAAATGTGGTTTTATTGACAAATGAGCGCATTTATCTGGCATGAGCAAGAATTAGTGTCATAGTAGAAATAACTTACTAGATGGTCTGATTTGAAAGAGACCAAAGCAGCATCCCGCCACCTGTGAAAGTGGCTGATATTCTATTACTTCCGTGGAAGTTATGTAAGGTTTGGGTTTCTACAGCAGATAGGTACATATTCCTAGGAGCAGCAAGAGGCTAGGCCCTCATGAACTAGGTCCTTTCTTAGGGTGTGGGGAATGAGTAGCTTCTGAGAAGAGCAGCCTAGAGATCAGAGAATTCACGTGGAAAGGGTGACTGCAGGAAATGGGATGAGGGCAGTGAGGGAACGCAAGAGGAAAGGCTTCCCAGACAACCCACAGGCCTCACAAATATGTCATGGGTGTCCTCCTAGATCCCGGGTGCCTTTCCATCCCTCTGCTGGGAGTCTGCTCGAACCTCGGTCTTTTCAAAAATGCCTTGGGGGGGCACCTGGGTGGCTCAGTCGGTTAAGCGTCTGTCTTCGACTCAGGTCACGATCTCGCGGTCCGTGAGTTTGAGCCCCGCGTCGGGCTCTGGGCTGATGGCTCAGAGCCTGGAGCCTGCTTCCGATTCTGTGTCTCCCTCTCTCTCTGCCCCTCCCCCGTTCATGCTCTGTCTCTGTCTGTCTCAAAAATAAATAAACGTTAAAAAAATTTTAAAAAAATGCCTTGGGGAAGAAATTCTATCTATGCTTATTGTATTCAAGTGCCTATCTTCCTTCTGATTTTCTAAGGTACTTACTGTATGTTAGTTTATAAACTCAGCCCCTTGATGTCGCCTGTTGTGCCCTGGAATAGACTGGGGTGGACATTGCTACCATCTACTGGGCTGCACGCTTTGCCCACATGGAAAACTGTTTCCACACTGATTGTTGGATTCACCTCGTCTATGTTAAGTACCTCACCACCTTACATTGGCAACTGGGAGGGTTTCCCTAGGAATTGTATTCTGTCAGGAAACAGATACAATAATAATAGGTGGCAGGCCATACCAGAGGATTGAGGTCTCCAGTGAATAACTGTGAGGAAAA
Source organism: Panthera uncia (assembly GCF_023721935.1). NCBI lineage: Eukaryota > Metazoa > Chordata > Mammalia > Carnivora > Felidae > Panthera > Panthera uncia. Next base: position 92,955,163 of record NW_026057578.1, read on the forward strand.
CAATTTGACACACTTTCATCCTCTGGTGAAAGCTAAATGTGATATCTAGGTGTAAACATTAAAAAAAAAAAAAAAAGAATGGAAAGTCACACATGGAGGGGGGACCTGAGAATGTGGTGGCAATCTCCACCCAGAGGGGGGGGGGGGGGAACTTGAGGTGATTTAACAACATTATTTCTTTCCAAGATACATGCCTTCGTGGAACTTGCTGGCCTGATTCCTGGATCCTATCAATTTAGCAAGGACATACACAAAAAATTACTCCTGTAGTCCAACTGAAATTGGAGCTGGAAACACTGGCTTTCTTCTGTTTGGAAAGATCTACAATGCAGAGGAGTTTGAGCAGTTCCATGTTGGGTTCTTTAACCCATTATTATCTGTTGATTTAAGACTGACTAATAAGGATGACAGACATGACATTGACTCCTCTATTCCTTGGTCTGGCATGTTTTGTAAATTCAAAAACAAATGTACAGGCATAGTCAGATAGCTCCTCTCTTAACCTTCCACTCAGAAATATACTTTCTCGGGTGCCTGGGTGGATTAGTCAGTTTAGTGTCTTACTCTTGATTTTGGCTCAGGTCATGATCACAGGGTCAAGGAATGGAGCCCCTCTTTGGGCTCTGTGATGGCAATGGGGACCCTGCTTGGGATTCTCTCTCTCCCTCTCTCTCCTCCTCCCCTGCTCACATGTGTGTATATGTGTGTGTGAGTGCCTGTACACAACTCCTTATTCTTTCAACCTTGATGAATCTGATATTATTGTTTTCCCTCGTTTTCAGATGTGGAAATTGGGCTTTAGTATACTGTCCTGAATCATATGAAAGGGAAGTTAGAGGGATTTAAACTCGGGTTGGCCTGCCTGAAGGGTTATCCTATACTTCCTTAATAAATATGTAGTATTTATGATCCCATAGTGATGTGGAACAAGCCGTCCCCAAGCTGTGTGGTATAAAACAACCAACATGTTATGTCTTTGTTCACAATTCTGCAGTTTGGACAGGGCTTGGCAGGGACGGCTCATTTGTGTAACAGCTGGGGCAGCTCCACTGGGCCCTGAGGTCAGTTCTGTTGTGGCCACACCTCCATGGCTAGCAAGTTGGCTGTGGCTATTGGCTTACTCCTCAGCTGGGGCTTTTGGTTGGAGATCTCAGTGGTCCTCCATGTGGCTTCTATTCAGAGCTAGGTTGGACTTTTCTCAACACAAAGGCAGAAAATGCCTTGTCTTTGTAAGGCTTACCCTCCAGACTGGCCCAGCATGGCTTGCAAAGCATTCTTTGGTTAAAACAGGTCACAGGGCTGGCCAGCTTCAAGGGAGGAGCCTCGGAAAGGGCATGGATCCTAGTAGGCATGGTTCACAGAAGTGGTTCAAAGTTAATAGTCTACCTTAAAAAGACAACATTTTTTCATTGTTTTTTGCTATCATCAGAGAATCCATGAAGGACATACACATTTTGTTCCTATCTATTCACCGCTGTAATCAACACAGAGAAGATACAGATTAGGCTTCAGCCCTGTAGTGGTACCTGATATGCCGGAAGTTCAACCAGAAACCAAAACCAAACAAAAGCAATTAAACTGGCAAGCAGGGGTGGTGAGTATAAACACACGGACAGTTGGGCACATTCATTCTGTAGGTAGTTTTAAAAGCGACGAATGACCAGACTACACTCCATCGTAATTTCTGGGACAAGTGCCTTTTGTTTGAGGCACTCGAGCTTGCCTGCTTTTCATAATTAAGGGAGACAGTACTCGAGCACACACACACCCTTGCCCCTAGGTGCACATGAAGGGATAGGAATTGGATATGCTGGGGTTAGGTTACACGTGGAATGAGAGATGTGGGGTGTCTAGATTAACGTGGGGGTTTGTTCTGAGAGCAACAATAAAGAGTCACGTAACTTTTTATTACATACAGGGCATTCACTTAGGGAATGGATCTTCAGGTTTTGTTTCTAAAATAGATCACATATTTTCAGTGCTTATTGAAGGAACCAAGGGGAGTGGGTGAGAGGGTGTCATGGCAATCCTTGTTATTTATAGTTGGCGATATTGTTAGTGTTCACCCCACGGAGAACCGAATCGCATCTAAGCCCATAATTTCCATATCTTTGGAAAGCTTTTAGCTCCTCACTGCCTGTTGGCATGGTAACATGACAAGAGTTATGATGTCAAAACCGTATGAACTCATGATTGATCTAAAATTATTTGGGCACCTTTCCCATTTCAAATTTCCATTGAGAGGGAATGAGAGGCCACGTGGCAACTTCATTCAAAAGAAAAAAATAAAAACATCTTTTTTTCGCCCTAAATTGTCCTGAAATAAATTCTCTGTTTTCCTTTCCATGTAATGCTAAAAAGATTACTGTCCTTCTGATGGTTTTTGGCATTTTCTTTCAAATTCAGATATTTTAATCTCTTTCTCTATTTTTTTTTCTATTCCGATTGAAATCAGTGGTTGAGACTAGCATTATCTTTAGACTGCACATGAAAAGCAGGGCAGGTGTGTCGGCTGGAATTCGCAGGTGTCTCCTGAAGTGAAGGTGACCTTGAGGAAATGCTGAGAGTTGGCAGAGAGGTCAGGAGATACCAAGAGCTACTATGTTTTTAGTATTTGCCAGCAATGGTGTTGTTATCACTTCCATGTAGAGGAGCAAACTGAATGGTCAGTCACACAGATGAAGTAAGTTTCTTGAGGCCAGACAGTGACAATGTGGCAGAAGAGATTTATTGGGGGGAAAAAATATCTATCTATCTATATCTATATCTATATCTATATCTATATCTATATCTATACCTATATATCTATATCTATATATCTATATATCTATATCTATATCTGAGCTGGCTAACAAGAGAAGTGGAATTTACTCATGTGAAGATCAGTGGAAAAGAGAGAGCTCCATCCCCTCTGGAAATGTATTTGACTAGATTTCTTTATTTTAGCCTCAGTTTAATGATCTGTAAAATGGGGGTAATAATAGAAACCTGTCAAGATAAACTATGAGAATAAGAGCTAAAGATAGAGCCCAGTGCTTACAGAAGACGACCAAGAAATGCTGATGGCCCCGAAGAAGCAAATAGATTTACAGCTAATTCTCAGAGATTAGAGAGGAGGATGAACTCATTCTTATTTCAGGCACCATGTGTTTTGTGACTTCAGACATAAAACTTGACCATAATGCTGGAGCTTGGCGCATCTACTCCTACCACCAAAATAATTTCTTTAACCGGATCTCAATCTGACCATTGTTAAATAAAATTCTTCATCTTCAACCTTCAGCATTATTCCTCTGCACAATTCATAACCAAATGATGGTTTGAAGTTAGAGGGCATTATAATTTTTTTTCTGCTTAATGTTATTAGACTCACATTTATGTGTATTTCTGAACAGACTTTAACTGAAAGCCTACTATGTGCCGGACATTCATTCAGGAAAAAGCTGAACAGAATGGCGTTCAGTGGGGAGCTTCTATTTTAGTGTGGGAGACAATAATAAAAAATGTAAGACACAAACATATACAGTGCTATATAGTAAAAATGCTAAGGAGAGGAAACTGAGCCAGGGGTGGGCCAGCAGTAGGGAGAATCAAACTAACATAAAGGTGTCAGGGCCAGGGTTAAGATTTTTAGGGCAGCTCCAAAAGTCATCACTGGGGTGACTTTTCTTGCAGATATCTGGAGGAAGACACATCAGGCTAGGCAGAGGGAATAGCAAACGCAACGGCCCTGAGGCCCAATGAGTTCAGCAAAGCAAGACAGCTAGTGAGCCTAGGAACAGAGTAAATGAGAAGGGTTGTAGGAGAGGTCTTCTTTTCCTATCTTTACAACACCCTTTGTGAGATAGAGAAAGAAATAAATAAGAAATGATTTGCCTCAGGTAATAAAGTGATTAGACCCTGACTTCGAACCAGCCCCAGTATCATCCTACTGGAATCTGCTCTTCAGCTTTTCTTCACAATTAGCATCATTCTGAGTTACTATACCATTTTTCACTCTGCAGATGTATGCGAGGGAAACTCTGTAAGTCATTTTCAACTGCGAGGATGTTCTGTGATGATTCTTAGACGATTAACACCTATCTGGTATAACAAAGATACTTGCTTACTGTTCCTCACTAAGTTACAAGAAGAAATCCAGGCCAATTGAACAAGAGATGGACGTGAGCAAATAGGAATTAAGCCACAGACATCTGTACCTTAGAGCTGAGTCACAATCACATACACAGAAGTTGGTGTCTCAGATGCACTTCCTCCTTGTTGAGATGTGAGTAGGTTTTGTCCCTGCCCCAGGAGAGCTTGCACTTCCTCCGGCTGGCAGTTGAGGCTGGCAGCTGAAGTTCCTCCTTGAGACTTTTCATCCGTGTAAGTGCAAGAATTGCTTTGCCAGTGGATTGACACTTTTAGTTATCATTTGGTTATTGGTTGTATACATTTGAGATTTCATAAGCATTTATTAAGTGCTATTGTATCAAGCAGTTTCAACAAGGTTTACATTTTAACCTCCCATTGACCCTGAGAAGTGTATCATTCTGTGTTCATAGATAATAAAGTTTTAAGGTTTGGTGAATTATTCCAAAAGGTGATGTATACTGCAAACGAGCCTGCTGTTCTTTTGCTGTGGGGAAGGTGTTCTCTTGCAGGTGTAGTGTATTTGGCTGGTTCATCCCACCCTGCGGGAAGCAAGGGCAGCACAGAGGAGAAAAGACACACTTGCCCTCTTGAAGGAAAAGGGGTAAAGCCTTAAAGCTCTGTGGTGAATTTGCTATGCTGTGCCTTCCTCCCTTGCACTGGACCAACTGATTCTTAAATATGAGGCTTGTTCTCATAATTATACACTGAATCCTATGCTGATCTATTGTAGGGTTGCTGGTTTTTCTGTCTGCTCTGTGGTTTTGGCTTTCTAATGGACACAGCAGAGAAGTTGGCACTCAAAAGTTCTGGATATACTTAAAGAAATATTTCACAGAATTTTATTACTGGAAGGCTCTGATTAAATAATCGGGGATGGCTTCTCCCTAATTTATCTGATCAACAACTGCATGGATGATGTGCATGCCTTCACGCACACACACACACACACACACACACACTCTTCACTCTTGTTGAATATGAGATAGACTTACTGTCTAGACTTAGGGATGATTTTGCACCCTGAGGGACATTTGGCAATATTTGGAAGCATTTTTGGTTCTCAAAACTGAGGGAGTCAGAGCATTCCCAACATCCTGTGGGTAGAGATCAGGGACGCTGCTGAACATGCTGCAGTGAATAGGGCAGCCCCAGGATTGTTTAGTCCAAATGCCAATAGTACCATCTAGATGTCTCTATTTTTAGTATTACTATATTTACTAGAAACTTGGATTGGGAATCCGTGTATCCTTGTAGAAAATATTTTTGTTCTAATGTCAAAAAAAATGTTAACTATGTGCATTGCCACTATTAATAATACAAACATATTAACACTTCTTGGGGGAAAATATAAGTTTTTCTCTGTTAGAAACTTAAAATATAGCCCTCCTTTAAAGATATTAACAATAATTATATTTTCATAGATTTCTTTTGTTTGTTCCTTTTTAATTTTCTGCACTTTCAGACTCAAACTTTGCTATTCTATGATACAAAAAATTACCTAGCCAGAGGGAATTGTGTCCTTCCCTGCCCTGGTTCAATTCATCTACGGGTCTTTACTGAGTACCTGTTGGGTGTTCATCCTTGGGTGAGTGCTGGGGGAAGAAGAGATTAATGCAAGGAGTCCCAACTGAAATAATAGTGTGAGGCAGTGATTACTCACCCAAACTGAGTAATGCCAAGTTCCCTTTGATTCTCTGTTCCATTTGAACAGATCTTCCTTGAAGTTCATGTAGGGTAAGGTTTATACCATTGGGACTCATTTTTTTTTTTCTTCTTGAAGAGGATTGTTTTTATTGCAGCGAATTTATTTGTATTCATTTCTTAATGATGATGCTAAGGTAGCCAGAGCATACGTTTTGGGTGTGTATTTGTGTGGCATGTATTTTTTGAGTCAAGGTTGGAAGAAGGAACCCTGCCCTAACTATTTATCAGGGTATCTCTTACTATCGGACATCTTTGACTTTTCCCATTTCCTTTGTAGGGGTTTTGTTCCCCATCAGTGATTTGAACCTATTTCTATCTCTGATGGTCAGAAATTTGCATCTGACAAGTGTTAGGAGGACTGAATTGTTCTATGGCGGTGGGTTCTAAATAGTGATATGTAAAATCAGGGGACACTACCCGACTATCCCACCAGTAGTTCTGAAGCTCAAGCCACCTAACCCCTTACTAAGTGCCTTTATTTTTTGGCTGAGCAGCAACAGGCAATTTGATATCAGTCTAGTAACGCTTAAGATGTTATGGAAGTGAAGAGTTAGTTTTGAATCCGAGCATTTGCTTCCACGTTTTGCCTGCCTCGTTGATGACAAGCGCTAGAAGAGCCAACAGCTACTGTTGGATGGAGAAATGCTTTTAGGCTTTTTCTACAGAGAAGTACTATTAATTTTGGTGCCATTCATTGATTTTTTTTTTATAGTGCCTCATAATCTTCTACTAACAATAAAAGCTAACATTTTTCTAGCAATGTCAGGCACCATGCCAAATAGTTTGGCTAATATCTCATTTAACATTGCCCAGATAGAAATACTCTACTACAATTATGGCCATTTGACACATGAAGAAACTGAGGCTCAAAGGGGTTAAGAAATTTGCATAAAATCAAAATTTTGTAAGTAGCAGAGCTCATCGGTTTGAACCCAAGGAGTCTATCTCTAGATTGTTCTTACTTATTGATTATTTTATAATACATCCCTAAAGGATGTGTCTTGGATGAAAGCAGTGAATTTAGGAAAACTTTGATAAAATAGATTCACGGACTATAGGATTTTAGACCATCATCATAGTGTCCTACTACAGGACTGAACACTTTCTGATTGGTTGCTTGCTTTGCAACAACTCCTATACTGGAGCAAATTAGTTATAGTCAAGCTTAGCTGCTATTTAGGTCCCTTATTCCCTTAAAAACCAGAATGTCAGAATTGGAAGGGGTCTTCGAAATTATTTAATTTTATTTTTTATTTTATTTACAACTATCCATCTGAATACCATGCTAGAGATAACATGCTATAGGACCCTACACACTTCCAAGTTATAGACCACATATTTAAGTATCAATTACTAGCAACTGATGCAAAGTAGGGAGTTGGGCCAGATGCTGGCCAACAATATAAAATCAACCCTCCCCCACCCCCGCCACCTCTGGCCACTCACTAGGAACTTAGTTAGGAAATTTAAAAAATCATGCAACTTCACCTGAGCCTTCTGTCCTCATCTGCAGCTAGAGATGGGATGTGTGATGACCTGGAAGTTCTTGTACATGTCTCAGTGTCGAGAATTCGTGCCTTATTCAAACTATACATACACCTTCCAGTTTCTAAAAGGGGAATTACATGTGCTTTCTTAGATTTGTATTTCCTTTTTTTGTCTTCTTAATTTCTTGACTTCTGAGACCCAGTGAGTCTTACTGCTCTATGACTAAGTAAACTATCTGTTTATGGCCATTCGGGCCAATAAAGAATTCATATTACCAAAAAAAAAAAAAAAATGCAGTGAACTGTTGTTCATGAAGTAGGATAAAATCCTAGGATTGATTCATTATTACAAACTGAAGATCTATGAGAAATCAAGATTCAAGCAGCTCAAATATGATAAAGTAATAAGTCAGACATTTTTATTCAATTTACTCAAATATTTTATTGGCAACTTTTAGAATTCTAGATATCCTGCAAAGGTAGGTCCCCTTGTCTGAGAAACTTTATAAGAAACCGTGAATGTGCATAGCCATTGAAAAGGTTGGGAGATTTATGCTGCACATACAAAACAACCAAAATCTAGGAGCCCCTGGGTGGCTCATTTGATTGAGAGTCCAACTTCAGCTCAGGTCATGATCTCACAGTTCATGAGTTCAAGTCCCGCGTCAGGCTCTGTGCTGACAGCTCAGAGCCTGGAGTCTGCTTCAGATTCTGTGTCTCCCTCTCTCTCTCTCTGTCCCACCCCTGCTTGCACTCTGTCTCTCAAAAATGAATAAACATTAAAAAAGAAATTAAAACAGAACAACCAAAATCTCAATGGATTAGTAAAAGTTTTCTGAAGATCCTGGAGACCCTCTAGATGGCTGTTTACCAGCTGATTCCACATGGTGGCTCTATCATCTCAAAATTAGGTCTCCACATTTCCCAGGCAGGAAATGAGGGCCTGGAGAATCGCAGAAGGACTTTGCACCTGCCTTGGTACTAAAAGGACATCAGCACTGTTTTTACTCCTGTCTCATAGACCAGAACTGATCATGTGGCCTTGTGTATTTTATTTTTGAATGCCTAGAAAATAAAGGGGAGGGGGGGGAGAATGATACTGATCGGAAACATCAGTACCTGCCTTGTTGATCTAAATATTTTAGCCCCCAAACCCTTTAATAGCACAAATTAGACTTCTAGTGACTCATTCTCTCTGAAATTACAGGGGTTGTTACTGAGATTTCTGACTATTGTTTTCAATTTTATAATTAAAATTTTAAAACTTATTTATAATGTTTGCATTTATATTTATAAACATCATTATAATTACATAAACACTAAAATTTATTTTTAAGAATTTTTTAGGTGAAATATATTAAGAGCAGGGGGTGCAGCTAAATTTTGTTTAATGTACATTATGTGTTGCTAATTTCTGAAGGTTTAAGTTTTTCACACTATTTTGGAAAAAAGTAAGCAATTAGAAATTAATTTAGAAAAACAGGCCGCATAATCATCATTTTGTAGTGATGCTTGGTAAGTACATGAGAGCTTTAAGTTGCAATATAACTCATTTTCTGTTTTGCTTATTTATCTATTTATTTTTTTACAAATCAGTAAGCAATCAATCTTTTCCCTTTTCTAACCGTCGAACTCTCTGTGCTGTCTTCCTCACTATATTCTGAATGGGCTCACTTGTTTCCACTAGTGTGCTCGGTATTAGAATTTGTACTTGATGTGCCTCATTTATCAGCCAAGTATGGAGAGATTCTGAAAGATGTTTTGTCATTTTCCACTGTCAAAATGATGCATTCGCTTCTGTCCTGCTTTCTTTGAAAGAGCTTGAGTTGCACTTATTTTGCAGGGTAAAGCATGAGTATAAATGATACAAAGCTAAGTAAACAGAGGAAAAAAGCAGAGCTCAGAAAACCAAACTTCAGGGGGCTTCATCTTCGAGTATACATTTTACAGTGAGAAGAGCTTAACTGAAATGTCCATGGCTACTTTTTTTAGATTTGATCTATCACCTGCTTGCGTTGGGACTATTAAACCAGGTACTATAATTCTAGTAGACAGAGAGATGGAAAGAGAAGTAGTTTCTTTTCTTCTTTATTGACCCATTCATACCCCATCCTTAATAAGAGGGCAGGGTGGCAAACCATGGTTAGGACATGGTGCATGTGAATTCAGGCAGAGCTTCAATGCTGGAAACAGTTAAGTCAATGCAGGAAAATTGTGTGGTTGATCTTTATTTTTCCTGCTTTGAGTTCTGTGTATGTAGCTTTTAGCTGTTTTATTTGTTTGCTTGTCATGACTATAGGAAAGGTCAAGGATTTGTCCTATAAATTGCTATCATAATCCAATTATTAAAAAACCTCCAATTCTGACAGTTATCACACACAGCACAAACTTTTTTGTGATTAAGATCATTCTCACAAACTCCAAGTCACTGGCTATCATAATTTAAAGCAATTTTACTAAGGAAAAGTTTACTTAAAAAAAAAAGTATCCAAACTTGCTCATTATTTCATTTGTAAAATTTAAGGTTCATGTTTATGAGTATAAACATCTAGGAATCTTTCAGTGGTGTCTTACTCATGAATGGTTGTAAGTTGTTGTTAGGGGAGGGAGTGAAGTCGAGAACTACCCATCTTGGTGGTGTTACTCTGAGTATAAATACCTATCTTTCTCAAGAAATGTTATGAGGGGCACAGCGCCTGAGTGGCTCAGTCGGTTGAGCGTCCGACTTCAGCTCAGGTCATGATCTCACGGTTTGTGAGTTCGAACCCTGTGTCGGATTCTCTGCTGACAGCTCGGAGCCTGGAGCCTATTTTGGATTCTGTGTCTCCCTCTCTCTCTGCCCCTCCCCTGCTCATGCTTTGTCTCTCTCTCTCTCTCAAAAATAAATAAACATTCCAAAAAAAACTTAAAACAAAAATAAATGTTATAGGGGGGAAAATTCTAGATAAACTCTGATTCAAATCTGAATCCATAAGTTAGAATTATTTTCTGATTTAAATTATTTAACTTTGAGTTTCTGTTTCCTCAGTTGAAAAAATAAGGATAATGTGAACTTCAAGAGATTGTTGTAAGGATTAAATGTAAAAACACTAAGCAAAGTTCCTGGCTCATGGTCGATTCTCAATAAATGTTATTTTCATCGTTTTTTGCTTCCTATTAACATAGTTTCCCTACACAATGTAAATTAAACTTTGAATAACATCTATGTTTTGTGCTTGTCATACCTCCTGGAGGCTTGTGACAATATATTGGTCTGTCATTCTCTTTGCACTGGGGAGATTGTGCTACCACTCTCTTACCTCCACCCAGATCGCCCCCAGTTTTATGCCTTCCATAGACCTGTAGTTCGTTGAGTCAAATTATACTCCATTGGTACTTGCATAACCTTTTTTTTTTAAGTCTACTTTTCTCTGCCTCTCTTCCATTTTTACCATAATTATTACATTTATAAGAAATCAAGTTAGTATTGATCAATAAATGTTGAGAATTGTTATTAGCCTGTGCCTGTCTATAAAATAATGGATGGCTGTTGGTTTTGGAATTAAGGAATAAGATAAAAATAGAAATTATATTTGAGAAAATAAATCATAAAAATCATGAAATAAAACTCTGGAAAGCATCTCTACAATAACCTCTTCAAGGGGCCATTCAGTAGGGGGAAAAAAAATGAATCAAATGCTGGGATAAAGAGGACAAATTCTTACTGTCTTGCAATTTATATTAATGGAGGAGATAGGCAGTAAGTAAGTAAATTGAGTGAAAAGTAAATAGTATAATTCTTGGTAAAAACTGTGAAGAAATTGACCCAGGATGATAGGACAGATGATGACTAGGGAGAGAGTGTCTCTTGGAGATACTCATTCATAGGGGAGGCCTAAGAGGTCATGATAATGGTAAGATTTAGATATTTAAAAACCTCTTGGAAATGTGTTCCTAACTGATGGAACAGCAATCGGTTGGCAAGAATGAGCTTGGAGTCTTCAAAGAACAGCAAGGATGCTGGTGCGTCTGAGATCTGATGAACAAAGAGAGGTGGGAGCTGTAACTGATGAGAATCTCAAAATGAATCCTGTGACTCTGTTTTAAATTTGAACTCCCTGTTTTTAAGAGAAATTTTTAAATGATTACATAATTTTAATTGCTTTTTATTTGCTTAATTATTAGTACTGCAAAGCTATTGCTTCCTTTCGTTTCCATTTTATTTCCTTTTGGTTTACATAAGCTTTTGAAGGGCTAGCCTGGGAGCTAACCCACATTTATACCATATTTCTAAGAGAAAATATTCAAAGTGTACAGAAAATTTTGGACCATGGTTCCTTTTAAGATGGGGATATTCTACATTAGAATGCCCCAAAGCAGATCTGTCCTCATTTTATCAGAAAACCTCATTACTCCAAATTCTTGGTCTTTACTTTGGCTATATTGAAGATTACATTTGTCCTGTTCCAAAGACTTGCTACAAATTCCCTGTAACAGATTAAGAGTTGGCACAACCAATTTAATTCTGGTTTGCAGAAACTTTAACACATTAATGCTGGTGGGTTTTGTCAATTACCATGGAATTTTTGTGTGTTGCCTAAAGTGGGACTGGCAGGGTGCTCTGTTTGGAAAGCATCTTCACGAGGATGCCCAAGAAAGGCTGGTTTGTTGTTTTCTCTTTCTTCTCAGTTTGCAGGTCAGTTTTGTTCTGAGAAGAAAAGACGTAGTCATTGATGGGGGCATTGATCCAAGTCTTTCTTCCTTCATACTTCAATATTAAAAGGGGGGGAAAAAGGGCTACTGGTGCTCATTTATCATGCTGGCCCTTGTTTTACCTTAATGAAATCTTGCTTTTCTACATTCTCCTTTACAAACCATTCTTTCCAACTCCTACACACTGTCAAGCTTACAAGTTATCTTTGTGTTGATCTATACTTCATTTAGGAGACATTTTTGCCAACGCATGCTTTAAGAAATGCATCCAGTTTGAGAATGATGCCTTCGTTTGTAGAACTTGAGAATGGTGTGTGACTACAAGTCAGTGACCTGAGAGCAGAGGGACACTGTTCAGATCATGGGCACCAGACAGTTAGACTCACAAAGCCATATATCAGAAATAAAAACTTCCTGACTGGTCCCTCTACTTCCCATCTCTTTTCCCTCCATGATAGCCTCTGACCAGCAGCACTGTGATCTGTGTAATATACTCACTGTGTCAGACATAACCCCCTTGCTTATAAATCTTAAGGGGTTTTACAGTAGGGATTAGCAAACTACAGCCATATACTAAAATCCATCTGACTGTCTGACTTGTCAGTAAAGTTTTATTGGAACACAGCCATACCCATTCATTTACATATGCTCAATGGCTGCTTTTGCCCTATAGGGCAGAGTTGAGTGGTTGCAGCAGATATTGTCTGACTGAAAATATTTACTATCTGGCTCTATACAGAAACTGTGTGCCTCCTCTTAGCTTTCGCGATCAAGTTCAAGCCCCCAAGCACAGCACTTCCCAAGGAGCCTTCAGTTTGTCTTACAGGATTGTCTGCAGCCAGCTCCTCTGGTCTCCTTGCTCTGAGCCACTGTGGTGGCCTTCTTCCTAAAGCAGCTGTTCCTCGGCCTTCACTGTTGAGAGTTCTTTCACCTGCACTCCCTTAGCCCCAGTGGCTCTGAACTGACCTCCTTCACACTGACACCTCATCTTCTTGCCTTCTAGTTGATTTGTCACTTTTTTCTTTTTCAAAAAATTTTTAATGTTTATTTTTGAGAGAGAGAAAGAGAGTATGAGCAAGGGAGGTGCAGAGAGAGAGAGAGAGAGAGAGAGAGAGAGAGAGAGAGAATTGGAAGCAGGCTCCAGGCTCTGCAGGCTCCAGGCTCTGAGCTGTCAGCACAGAGCCCAACGTGGGACTCCAACCCATGGATTGCAAGACCATGAGCTGAGCCACACTCAGCTGCTTAACCGACTGAGCGACCCAGGGTCCCCTCTGTCACTTTTTTTCAACATTGCTCAGGACACCTTACTCTGATCATCAGCAGCCTCTTTCTTCTGTGTGTGAATCCTCCTCTGCAGTCAGAGTGGAAACCTCCAGAGTACCTTGTACACTTTCTCCCAGAATCCAGTTTGGAACTAAGCACACACTAGGTGCTGAGTAAGTAGGTGTTTATTTTGATAGTAAGGAAGTAAAGTGACCATCCTGTGTATAAGCTGAACAAAGGACAGGTAGGGGGTAACACAAGTGCTCTCCCATTGTCACATTAATCACTGTGTTAATGTTGCTCGTTAAGCGAGCTAATCTACTGTGTGTGTTAACTTCAGTGGAGATTGACAATACCAGAAACAGAAGCAGCAAGCAGCAGTCTCAACAGCAGGGAAGTCTAAGCATGATCTTTCCTGGCCTAGAATATTCCACCATCCAGCCTCCAACTTCCTAGGTATTTCCTGGAAGCCCTGGAACCAGGCAAGTGGGAGCAACCATTGGGTTGCACACAAGGACAGGTGCAGACAGGTGCATGGGTTCCAGGTATCCATCAGAAAGTAAATGTCTGCCCTTATTCTCTCCTGGGGATCAGTTGCCCATACCCCAGGCGAAAGTAGAAATAGCCATTTGCCTTATGATTATGCCTGCCCCGTATCCCAACCGCTGTTGTAGCATATGTTTGTGGATATAATAAGGTGGATGTGTCTTCTTGGAAGGATGCATTTTGACTCCAATGGCATCAAAACCTTTTGCCAGATTTTGAACATCTAGTTTTAATTTGTCATGGCATGTGTTGGAAAGATTGTCAAGACCCTCTTTAAATTTTTTGGCAAATCCCAATGCCAGCTCAGACACTATTGCTGTGAAGATACCCTCAAGGAGCTCACAGCTGAAAGGTGGATATATTATAGCCTTGGCTTCTTCCTCTGAGAACAGAGATTTCTTAGTGCTGTACATCCTCGTGGCCTGCAGGATTTTCCTCTGCACTTTGTAACCACCACTTGCTACCCACCTTGGCTATGAACCCTTGGCCCCTGCACCTACCTGCAGCACCCTGTATGGCATGTGGAGTGGTTTTGCTTTGGTTCAATGCAGTGTTGGAGGTGGGACCCTTTTGTGATTTTCCAAGGTTGTAATGGGCTAAATAAAGGACCCATTGAATATCATTATATAATCTATTTTACCCTCCCTCTGCCCTTATGTACACTCCCAGATATTGCTTTCACAGGAAGTCACATGCCGGTGGCCTTGGGCTAGAAAGATAAAGTGCCACTTACACTTTTATACCCACTGCTCTCCTCTCCTCTGCCTATGACTAGTGATATTCTTGCTTACCAACAGCATACATACTGCTCCATACTACTTCCCCCAAGTTGTTTTGGAGAATGTTTGAGAAATGAAAAAGAAGATAAGGAGGAATTAAGGGACAAGGAAGTTCGATGGATGAGGTGGGGCGGGGTCTCAGCATCCCATTTCTGAGATGCTCAGAAATGCTCCTCAAAGAAGCTAGCGTAAGGACTTCTGACCATGTAGTAACTTTAAGGATTCATTTAATCTAGAACATAACAGGTACTCTGATCTGCCCTGAGTTCACAGGGATGAGTTCATATAAAATGAAAACACAGGATTGGATCTTGCTGAATCAGGTGGAAGTTGTTAGGGATAGGAGTGGTCCTATGGGCACTTTTCCTGACTGTCAGCCCCAGGACCAGAGTGCTAGGTGGCATTCGATGTCTTACAGAACCCACTTCTTTCTCCACTGTAAGCTGTTTCTCTTCCAAAACTCAAGATCATGTTTTCCCCAAGAAAATCAAGCCACTGGCCCCTGCTCCCAGTCAGCGTGTGACCCTTGGTGTCCTTCACCTTTGTCCTCAGCATAAGCAGTGTGTCAAAGGGATCAGCTGCTCTGAAAATTACAAGTTTCACGCATCAGATCCACACTTCCTGTTTTTATCCTAATGTCCACTTGTCTCAGGCTTGCTCACTGTCTTAATTTTCTGTCATTTCACTGAACCAGCTTGATGGGATAGAAGGACAGTGTGAAAATTTTGAATTCAGGCAGAACTGGGTTCAAGATAACATTCTCTGTGTTCTTGGGCAAGTTATTTAATCTTCTGGAACTTCTGTTTCTCTCTTCTGTAAAAGGAAAAGCAATTAATTCCTAAAATGGCTGTGAGGAATTAAAAAGAAAACAAAATAAAAACTTTTGTCCTGAGTATTAAAAATAACGTTCACACATAGCACAACCTCAATGAATGGGGGCTACAAATTGCGGGAATGAAATCTCACTAATTTGCCTGATTTAAGGCCATTGATGATGCAAACAAACAAAAAACAAATAAAAAAAAAAAAACCCAAACTGTTTTATGTCCTTCTCTACCCATGACAATAGGAATGTTTAAGATCCTTGTTTCCGTGTTCATATTTTATAACATTTTTGAAAATAATACTTTTACCGCAACCATGTCGAAAGGGAGAAAGCAGTAGGTGTCCACTTGAAAACACTTTGAGCTGAGTGGTGGTAAGTGGGAAAAGCAGAGCATACGGCGTGAAGCCAATCATTCTTCAGTTGGTTTTAAATTTAGTTCAGATTCAGAGTCAAGAAATAGCTTCTGTGTACCTAAAATACGTCATGTTCTGTTGGAGCATACAGGTATTCCATTCAGTTCTCAAACCAACCTCACATGGTTTGAGGGAAGTCAAATGAGGCTTGCTCTGTGGGGCTCATCACTTCATGAGCTCTTGGAGTTGATAAAAGGGTAGACTTAGTTTTCGCCTCACTCTGCTTGTGCCTGCATCACCTGGAGACCTGGATTATGGGCAGGCCGGAAAGAACATTTCATTTTGTGAAGGCTGGGAGCATGGACCTTGGAATCAGACTGTCTGGGTTCCAGTCCTGGCTGCTTAATACACCAGCTGCATGACTATGAAAAGTTACTTGAACACTCGATGCCTCCATTCCCTCATTTGTAAAATAGGGTAAATTTTTGTACATAGGGTCATAGGGTACAGACAAGAGCTTAGTTGGTGCTGACATCATCATCATCATCACTGTGCCTCCTGGAAGCCACTGTGAAGTGTCTTTCTGAATCCATAGCAGTTGACTTTTAAACTCTACATATTCAGAGGCGGATCATTGAGTGGCCGTACCAGGAGAAAAATGGTAGACTTAGTTTTCTTTGTGTTATTGTTTTATATGAATGAGACATCTGAGTGTGTGTGTGCATGTGTATTAATCTCCATTTGGAGGGCCATACGATATGCTAGACACTCTGCTAAGAACTGCGCATCTATACTTTTCTCCAATAATAGCTTGTTTTACAAATGAGGACACTAAGGCTCATTGAGGAAATTAACTCTCCCATTATTGGCAAGGTTGGGATTGTAGGTCATGCATTTAGTAAATTTTTTTAAGGTATATGTAATTGGTCTGCTTATCTCTGTGACTTTAAAGAATGAAATATCTGTTCCTGAGCCTAGGCCTAGAATAAAGTGATAGGTTCAAGATGGCTTCTTTGTATAAAATGTTGCCTATCTGAGGCTCGTGAATCAGGATGAGAAAATAAAACCTTAAACACACATTTTAGAAAAATGTTACTCTAAGGTGTATTGTGTTGAGTGCTAAAGTTCTTTAACTGTGTAACTCTTGCTAAGGTTTTAGTTACAAGAATACTTTTGTTTCTAACTATAGATCGTTGGTGGCTAATGTCTAATGGATTGACATTTTTCTAGCAAGTTAAAGAATTGTAGTACTTCAAGAATTGTATTACTACTTTGGGCCGAACAAGACAGACCTCAGGAAGTGTTTGTGATTTCTGTAAATCAAAGTATGCACTGATGGTGAAGGATTCCTCAAAGGAACCCTTGAAAACTGTGGATTTTGTAGTTCAAATACATAAAAAACAAAATAGGAATGTTTCAAAGGAAATAATAATGTTGGGTCTATTCCCAATGCATGTTTATAGTCTCTTAGCCTGCTCTTGGCTTTGAGATGGAAGTACTGCTCTCTGTTCCATGGAAAGTACTTCAGAACTGGAGTGTTAGTGACTGAGATATGCCTGCCTTTGGGAGTCTTGGAGTGATGAACCCTTCTGGGGCCTGGTTTCCTCCCTGCGTATTTCTGTGTTCCTCTCAGTTTTCTGTGAGAGCTGGAGTCAAATAAGAGTTCTGTCCTGACCATCAAGGGTGTCTAAGAGGTGTGTCGCTGACACCATGACACCATACTAGATCTCTTGGTAATTCTGTAGCTAAGTAATTTGGATGGGAGCAGAGACCTATGTGCCTTTGTTTAGATGTTAATGAAATCAGGGAAATTTCCAGGTTTTGTTTTCCTGTTTGTATCCCCAGCCTCTGACAGAGACTTGAAGTTGGATGTTACACTCATGCTATAAAGCCCCTGAGAATAAGATCGGACTAGGTGTGGGCAGACACAAAGATTAGATGCTCATGTGTCTCCAAGAAGAGGTTCTGTGTCCTTCTTGCACCCAGACTGAGAATCAGCAGTGGGATAACATAAGGACATTAGGTAGATTTGGGAAGACACATGCCTCATTCTTGAGGGACCTAAGATTTCAGAGTAGTCCTCAAGATGGGGCTGAAGTAGACTTTCAGAGCTCCCTGTGTCTGCAAGGTAGAGCAGAGGATCATGATTTGTGTGCACCCAGGAGTAATATGGCAGTGATGCAAGATCCTACAGAGGCACACCAGGCTTCCTTTGGCCTCCAGGGAGGAAAAGAGGGAAGTTGGAGAAAGTTGGATCAAAGGAATTATACTGATATATGGTGACTAAGAAAACAGACTTTGGAGCCATATCATTCCCAGCCAAAATTCTTGTTCCTTTACTTAATAACAGTGTAACAGTGGGCAGATTGATCTCTCTGCACTCAGTTTCCTCCCTTGTAAAATGGAATAGTAATAATAAAGTATTTTAAATGAAATCTGGCCCAGAATAAGAGCATTATGATTATTTGCTGTTGTTACTGCTGAGTTTTAAGCAAAGAAGGGAAAGGACATTTTTCATGCCTCTGTATTTGGGGATTGGAGATTACCTAGTCTACTGATACTCAAATATGAAGGAAAGAAAGAAGTTACAGTGAATGTAATTTAAACATTCTGCTGAATTTCATTAGATGCCCACCCCAACAGATATATATATATATATATGTGTGTGTGTGTGTGTGTGTGTGTGTGTGTGTATATATTTTTTTTTTAATCAGTCTTTTTACATTTACTGGTTCATATACTTCTGACAAGTAGACTTTCCTCAGGACTTTAGGCAAGTGGCTTAATTCCTCTGGATCTCAGTTTCCTCGTCTGTAAAATGAGCAACATAGCAAACTCAAAGGGTTATTGTGGGTTCTAAACAAATGAATCCGTGAGACATGCATGTACAGCAGTAAACATTGTGGTCAGCATGAAATCAGCATATGATAAACCATATGTTTCTATAAGTGTGTTTCTATTATCATTGTGTGTGATCATCTTAATTCCCATACTGTCATTAAAAAAACAACAAGAGACTAAATTTAGACTAGAGAAAGTTGTTTTAAACACCCGTGATCAATGAAATGCTCTGGTGCTTGCCATACTTTTTCATTAGCCCTGGCTCCAACATGGCTCCAGCCTCCAGTGTGTTTGAAAGTCAACTACCTGTGACATGTTAGTGTCAAAATGATTTGAGGAGTACTGCTGTCTGCTTGTTGATTATGACTGTAGATTTGCCAACTCTATATGTAATTAAATCCAGCCAAGGCCCCAGGTATATCCTTAGCCAGATCTTATTTATTTAGATGTTTTGCTTTAAAATGAACGCCAGAGTAAAATTTGTTTTGTTTCTTTTGCTCCATAAGTGCCTTAAAAATCCAATCTCTGTGTCAGTGACAAGTATTGATATACTTTGTCAAACAAGAAATATCTTCAGCTTCTAGAACTGAAAATTCAATGATTTTCAGCAGACTTTCATAAGATAATAATGTAATTTATCTTTCAGAGAATATTAAAGGCAAGACTTGAAGGTGAGGGCAAAAAGCCCATTTATGCCTCAAATTAGAAAGATAATTTAGAGAGAACATCATTTATATTCATTTGAATTTAACAACCTGGAATGGCAAAGTTCACATTAGTGATTATTTCTACCCAAGATTTTCATTGACAAAAGGAATAATTATATTTTCTGCTTTGAAAATTAGACATACTTAATGTTGCATATGGTGAAATGGAGGCAATAAAACCCCAAGGAACCAAGATGTGTGAGGAATGAGGTATTCTGGTTAATTGAATTTTCTGGTGGTTGTAGTTAAGCAAATGATGCTTTTACAATTATAGGTGCAAAAATCTTTCTAAAATGTGGGTGAATGTAACCTCCTGTCTTAATTTGATAAGATCTGCTGGAGTCATCATTTGAGTAAGATATGGAGAGGATG
This sequence comes from Panthera uncia, assembly GCF_023721935.1. NCBI lineage: Eukaryota > Metazoa > Chordata > Mammalia > Carnivora > Felidae > Panthera > Panthera uncia. Next base: position 92,974,867 of record NW_026057578.1, read on the forward strand.
TGGGGCTGAAAAGGGACTATGCTAGAATTTTGTCTCTGAGAGTTTTATCGTCTTGGTGGTAGTGGTTGATACTTGGCTTTATTTTGCATTATTCTACTTAAATCCTCTGTGTTTGTGATTTGCTTTCTTCTCAAATGTATAATCGGAACATAGAAAACTGGGTTAGTGGAAATTTCCAGCTCGTTTAGATTCATGAGAAAGTTCTTTGGATTTGAATCTCCTGAAGAGGGGAAGTAGGACCAGAACTGAACACTGTCTCTTGGCCCTTCCCCTTTTAGAGAATCTGGTGGAACTTACAAGTGGCCTGGAGAAATTGTGAAATCAACAAAATTTCATGTTTACTACTTCTCATCTGCAGTCGCCTCTTTCTGGGTTCTTTGCTTTCCCCCCTCTTCTCGTGAATAGATACCCAAGCCTTTCTTTTAAGTTTATTCTAAGAAGAGCAAGAAAATGTAATAAACTCATGCATAATGTAGCAGAGTGGTTACCTTCTAACTTCTGCTTCTGTAGCTTTAGACCGACAGAGATTTTTTTGTTAGTTTGCTTGCTTTGTTTTTCATGTAAGAAAACTGTTCTTACTTGTTGGATGAGCACTGGGTGTTGTATGTAAATGATGTATCACAGGAATCTACTCCCAAAGCCAAGAGCACACTGTGTATATTGTATGTTAGGTAACTTGACAATAAATTATATAATAATAAAAAGAAAAGAAAACTGCACTTAATTTAACCCCTTATCCACAAAAAGTATCCATTAGCATTGTGGTTAAGTTGTCGTTAAACCTGCCCTGGAAATCCAGTGACTTTTCAAGCTATGGAGCTTGCACTGAAATCACTTTGCTGTCAGTTGGCCTATTCTCTCTCCCTCTAATTTTCTTGGGATTTCACATGGGCTCTAAGGTGATCCACAGCTCTTGGCACATCTTGAGTTGTTGTTTGGTCCATTACCAGGAGCTGAAACCTGGCCAGGAGTTTTCACTTTACTGCCCTTGGGCATCTTAACATCTCATCATAGATGCAGTATACAATTGCATGAAGAAGTGGAATAAGAACAAAGGTAGTAAATGATTAAGTGACAAAATGACAAATGTTTTAGGCAACCAGAGTAGGAAGGCCGTGCCATTGGTCGTGGGTTTAAGCAAAAGTCTGCAGGCCAAGTAGTAGGTATAAAGAGGGTAAAGAGAGGAGTAGGGCATTCTGATCCCTGGGGACAGATCAAGCAAAGAAAGGTCTTAGGGTGGAAATGCTCAGGAATTTGTGAGACCAAGGGGCATGGTTAGAATAAAAATAAGAGGCTTAGTACAATGACTTTGCCACCCACCAAGCTCCTACAGCATGAGCATGCAGAACTAAATTAATAGGCAGGAGGAGAGAGTTTACTATGGTTTAAAATAACCTAGTATCATTCTCGAGGTCACAGATCTATCCTGGGAACATTCAGTAGGTGGTCCTGGTACTAAACACAATAAGACAGAGTGTGACTGTGTTCTGCATTTACCTACTGGACTCTGGCACTCCTTTCCTGTGTTCCCCCAGTTCATAGACATTCAGGTACACACTGTCACCTTCAGAGTGGCTTTCTAAAAATGGCTCTTCACATGGACTATCATTGGATCCCCAACATGACAGGGAGCTTGCTGAAGGCAGATACTGCTATGTTTCTTTCTGTCACATAGAAAGAGATTTGAGGGCTTAGGGGAGGTGGGAAATAGAATGTAAGGAGAAGAAGATAGGTAAATTCAGAAACTAGGAAGTGAGTTTACTTTCATAAGTAGAAATAGCTTGGAAGGAAAATGCAAAAGAAGGTTTTGGTATATTTTCTAAATATGCTTTCACTTTGGTATGGCAGTCTGCCCTTGTTGTTCTTGTGCTTATTAACATCTTTTCTCAAATAATTTCATGTTCCAGTTCTTGACCCTTTGGAGAGAGACAGGGCCCTTGGTCTTCACTCTGCCACTCTCCACTCCCCCACCCACACTCAAAAAACCAGGCTGTACCAGGAAGTGCCCAGTAAATGCAAGCTTATTGACAGGGGTTCTTCCGCCTGGCCTTTCTCATGGACTCTGGTATAAAGCTGCAGAAGATGTAATTGGAGAAGATAGATGTGATCAGTGGTATCTATTGGGCACCACGATATGGGGGGGGAGGGGGGAGCTGGGTCCGAGCATACCATTAGGCTATTATTACACCACTAATGCAGTTTTAGAAAACAAAACACAGAGCCTTAAATGGCATCTGGAGGCTGAATCATCTTGCCTTGGCAGTGCAATTATCTCAGCTGGTTTCAGTCTGCTGAGAGGTAGCAATAATATTTCATCCAGCGTTCCATCGCATTAAAATGTTTTGATACCTGTTTGAATAGCATTCCTCTAATGCTAATAAATCCATACTGGTCACACAGACAGGGGTGGTGTATGAATCACTCTGGAAGGGATGTACATTAATCAACTCCTTGGGGCTTATTTCTTTATTCATTCCCTCCTAAGGTTTGGCATCTGTGAAGAAGGAGACTAGCCCTTTGCAGTCTAGCCTCCATATTCTACAGTCATTTTCTCCTATGATAGTCAAATCCAGACTCTTTGCACAGATGAATGAAATCCAACACATGGGTAATCTGGCGTGATTCATGAGTTTTTAAAAGTTTGTTTTGCTTTGGAATGTGTTCTGTATTTAGATGTGGATGTAACCACTATTTGATTAGATAGCTTTACTTCATATAATGAAACTATCTATGAAGACTTAATTAGTCCAGGACTCTGAATTTTTTATTATTCATTTCCCACACTTAACCCCTTTGTTACCAGTTCAAGGTTTCTCTTTTTCAGGCTTATCTTGGAGTGGACATGAGCAGTGTTTTTTGAAGTCTACAAGTCTCTTGACTTCTCAGATACCTAGAGAGCCTCGAGATGTCCATTAAATACCTGAAACGCACAATTGTGCTGTGATTGTCACGTTATTGTTGTCCCTTAATAAGCCTCAAAATATTATTTGCCTAAGTCAAAGGAATATACTACGTATTGATCTCCCACCATCTTATTAATATGCAAGTGCCACATAAGATTATTTCTGCAAATATGTCTTGCAAACATGAGACTGATTATGTTACTGGACATGTAGTATAAACAGCATCGTAGTGAGTTTTTCCTTTGTGCAAATTGATGGTTGATATTTGGCCCCTTCCTATGAGGAATTATTACCTTCACCAATGACTAAATGAGAAAACTCAACAGAATGTTTATTTGAGATCTGTGAGAAGTCTTGTTAGACCAGTCTGGTAGTCTGATGAAGAAGCAGAACAAGGAAGATAGAGGTTATCCTCAACTGAGAGTCTCAGCTCTCTTTTGAAATGTCACATCAAATGGAGATTTTGTTGTTGTTGTTGTTGTTGTTGTTGTTGTTGTTGTTGTTGTTTTAAGCTTGTTTGACCTTTATCAGAAAGCAACTCGGGGCAGAAAATGATTATCTTGAGTCACTGTAGAGCACTTATGTAACACTGAGTTTTTATTCACCTAGTCAGGACATCAGGCCCCTCCTGAAAAGACTTGAGGACCACTCTGGTGACCAGCCCTCACTATTCTTTCTATGAATACTGATCTGGCACCTACAGTGCTGTGTGCACCAGGAACTGTGGTGATTACAGATATGCTACACAGGACTCACTGCGCTGAGGAGCTGAGAGCAACATGAAACCTGCTCAGAAATCATCCAAGACAGGGCAGAATAGCTACCATGTGGCCCTCACTGGCTGTTTGTGCTGTATGAACTCAGTGCGGGGGGTCACAGTCAGCTGAGTGGCTCTGAATGACTGTGCAGGAGCGGTGCTGTGGAGCTGTACCCTGAAAAATGGGGAGGAAAGACAGATAATGGTGGGGGTCAGAGGATGCATCGGTTTGAAATGCATCCACCAATTTTTACCCACCTTTCTCCTTTAGCTTTTCATAATGATTGTCCAATTCTTCACCAATTCTTCCCTCACCTAGACTCTAGAAAATGCACCCTTCACCTGGGTGGCTCAGTCGATTAAGTGTTGGACTCTTAATTTCAGCTCAGGTCATGATCTCATGGTTTGTGGGATTGAGCCCACATCATGCTCTGTGTGGAGCCTTCTTGGGATTCTCTCTCTCCCTCACTCTCTGCTCCTCTCCCTCCTTCTCTCTCTCACTCTCTCTCAAAAGTAAAAAATAAACTTGAAAAAGAGAATGTGTCATCTTGTTTCCTCACTGCTACCACCCGGGTCTAAGACCTTATTACTCCCTGATGGGACAAAATCATCCTTATTTAGCTATAGTATTTGTTACCAAATCATATTTCTCAAAACACGTCTGCCACCACATTTATTTCTGCTAAGAAAGCAAAACTGAACAAAAGCAAAACCGACCCTATAGGCCTTTCCTGCTCCTCGGGGGTCTGGCAGCAACTCTTCAACCTGACGTGCCTTCCAAGCAGGCACTCCAGCTGTGGTTAGCTTCTCTCAAATTCCTTGACACCTTCTTGCCACAGATTGCTTATTCCCCACCTTTTTGTACTCTTAATATCCCTTTGAAGAAACAGAATTCTCTCATCCTCACCAAAATGCAGTGACTGTTTTTGGCAAAAATCTATCTATAAGTCACTCCCTTTCAACTCTTCCCCACTTTGCTAGACTGTCTCCTCTGCCTTGGTTATAAGTCAGGCACCGTTGATGTCACCCTCGTTTCTCTTTCCTGGATGCCACTTTTGGCCCTCTTGGGTGTGGAGATCAAGGGTCACTTCAGTTCAGTGACTAACCCATAGTTGGGACTAATTAGGCATCTGCCTGGTTGATTGTTGTTCCAGACAAGGAGAGCTGAACTTAAGAGATAGCATTGTTCTCCTACTTCAGCGAGAGGAAGGAATAATGCTTGGAATCAACAGCAGTGTGGGTGATAAATAGTTAACCAAGACTTTGGTGAACATGAAAATCCTAATTAAATATGATTTAATTTTGCTTATAGTGGCAGAAAAGGGTTCTTACAGTTCTTTTGTCTGATTACATCACTTGCTACATTAAGTTCATTAGGAATATTAGGCAATGAATAAAGGCCAAAGGAAATGAACCATTTTTAATGAATGAAGAATAGTATGGAGGCCATTTACTAGCCAAGATGAATAGTAGCAATAAACTACGGATTCATTTCTTTGACACTCTATTTAAATGCATGCCTGTTGCCTGTTCTTTTCAGAAGCATGGATAGAGTAGCGAGTGAGATTAACAGTGTTATTTGGAACTACTATTTTTTTTTTTTTGGAAATGCTATAGTTGATAATATGAAAATTCATAAGTTATAGACTATGAATAACATTTTGAGAGTTCAGCTTTCTTATCTAGTTGGAGTGAAGGGAATATTTCTTACATCTTTCTGTTTGATTTTGGTAATTCTGTGGCTTCAATTGAAAATGGAAGGGTACCTATTCCAAGCGGGCTACCTTTCAGAAACATGTGCTAAGCCTTTGCCATACCACTGACTTGAATCCTGGGCTTTCTGTAGCCAAAGGCCTTTGCATAGATTTGTGACTGTGAAAGATAAATCTTTCTGAAGTCTAAAATTCTGCAGTGTTTTCAAAGAGGTAGCCACTGTACCTTTGTAGAAATTTTAATTTAACAGTGAAATAAAAGGAAAACAGTCCTATCTTTCCATCGTTGCCCAGCCCTTTTAAAATAATATATTAAAATTCATATCATCTGGATATTCATGCCTATGGCCTTCAAAACTTTTTCTTTAATCCACTCCCCTCCCCAACCCCCAGGAGACACCACAGTGTGGGCAGCAATTAAGAGACAGCTGGTTTCTTCCACAAAATGGGCTTTTAAAAAATGTGCCTTTCATAACACTCTCCTTATAGGGAGTTCTGGTCTTTGGCATTTCTGTCTTCTCCGTAGGGTATACACTCACTGGGACATTAGTGATTAAAGATGGCTGAAGAGTGCTATGCCAGGATTTGTTGTTGCTAGCTTTCAGCTGTCAAGAGTCACATTATTTCTACCTTCAATATTAACAAAACAAAACAAAGCAAAACAAAAAACAAACAAACAAACAAAAAAACGTAGACATAAGGGGCACCTGAACCTTGGTTTTAGGCAGAATTTGAGAGACTGAGGCCAAGCTATAAAGACTGTCTCTCTCTTACTCCCCTGCATTCTGCCTCTGAATTCCCTCCCAAACGTGGGTCCTCTTCTCCACATCACCCCAGTGCAGGCCCAGGACATCCTTGCCATAGTCCTTTTGTTGCCCATCTAAAATTTGCAAACAGCTGCTCATATTCCATCCCCTCCCATAGTTAATTCCTGACAAATCAGCCAGGACATCTCCCCTAGGCCCAAAGTGGCATATTTTCCCCTTGTCAACAGTATCAAGTACAAATTCAGTGTGGAAAATATGACCCTTGCATGGTTTGGACTTGACCTTTCATGGTTGGCAGAGAGAGGTGGCATGGTACAGGAGAGCAATAGAGAATATAGGGAAGGGGACCAACATTTAACAAGACTTGACTCTGTGCTTGACACTTTTATATACACTATTCATTCCTGTAAACCATTGAAGGGGGCATTATTTATGCATCTAGTTGTCCTTCTTCCAATCCTCCATTCATCCAACCATTCATCCATTTTTCATTCAGTTATTCATTTCACAAATATTTATTGCACCTACTCTGTGCCCAGCACAGTTCAAAATCAAAGCTTCTGCTCTCATGTAGCTTACATTTTAATCGGGTGATTAGCATTAAGCAACTGCTGTTATCTGCAGTATATCACAAAAGTCCCCTGTAAGCATAGGGAGGCCACAAGGCATTTTTAGTCATGCACCAATGTGCTCACTGTTGTGCTTAGGAAATTTTAACTCAGCAGAGTGTATGGAATAGAATGAGATGGGATGAGCCAAGGCAGGGAAACCTGTTGGGAGGACATTGCCCTAATTCAGCCAAGGAAAAATGTGGGCCTGGAAAGGACAATACAATGGTAGTAGAATATGAGGAAGGATGGATATTAGACTATTTATGGATGAAGACTCTGATTCTTGGCCATTGAAGGGAGGTGGAGAGGAAAGTTGGAGGGAACTCAGAAATGACCTCAGGTTGAAGTGTGGAGAATCGGAAGTCTGGAGTTCACTTTAAGAACAGATTTGGAGAACCGTGGGAAATGGAAAAGGAAGGTTTCTATGCTTTCTTGTTGACTTACAAACATCACATAATTAGAGAAACATAGCTATATCATTGCACACTGGTCTATAGCATTGTTTGAAGGCACTAAATGAGTATTTGCAGTTTCTGACAATGCAAAGAGAGCCTTTGATGCAAAGGTGAATTAATTTCTACTGTGGGGTGGTGGAAAGGATGAAAAACAAATAAGCAAACAAAACAGCAATCACTGCAGAAATCTAAGATTAACAGCTCACCCCTTTATTATTTCGGGATCTCATTTAAAAAATTATTATCTGTTTGCAATTTATGATCATATTTGCCTTGTTTTCATATTTGGCCTCCCCTGCTAGCTACTCCATCCCAATTAGCATTCCCTCCAAATCAAGAATTGATATTGTACTTCCTCAAATGGGTAAAGAGGTAAGATTTTCTATTTTCCCAAAGACTCAAGGTCACAAGTTCTTGGGAGAGGAGAGCATATTGGTGACCTTGAATTCTCCAAGGAAGGGAAACATGCTCCTTCTCAGTGCCAGAGCTAGCAGGGCCCCTGCTGGGCTGTTCTTCCCTTCCTGCTGAGGCATTTGTGGCACATGGTTGACAGGGAGCCTGAGCAGAGGTTGAAGTGAAAAGGCAGGCAGGGGGGAAGTGGTGAGTCAGCAACTGACTTCGGTATCTGCTGGCTGAGATTTCAACATTCACCCCAAATGCTCCCATCCAGGTCTAAGCAGGCTGCCATCCTGGGCTCTTCACTGATGCTTCCTACCAGTAAGGGTAGAGCATTTCCAGGAGATCTAAATAACGGCATCCCAGAAGACTGTAGCCAAGTAATTGCATTACTTTTACACCTGGCATGTGTTCCTTGTTTTGGTTTTAGTTTTCCCCCCATTTTACACGGCTTTTTGTGTATCGGTTTATGTGTGTAACAGATTTAGACGACCAGTAATTGACAGTGCTTTTCCCCCCAGAGTCTCTATTACACAGTAGAACTCTGCATTAATCACTGTTGCCCCTATAGTCAGTCAAATATTCAGGGAAGATTTCCTAAGTGAAACATTCCTCTAAGGTTATGGCCAAACTCAGAATTGTTTTTCTTTCCTATATTTCCCTTTATATCACAATATTCAGGCTTATCATTCAGTTATTTCCTTTTGAAGGTAGCTATGAATTCACAGTATGGCCAATAATACCGTACATTTATCTAAATGTTACAGTATAAAAATGACATTTTAGAATTTAATTTGATCTTGAACACATCTTTGAAGTGTGAATGTGTGTGTGTTTTCCTTTATATTTCATAGTAGAAGAAACAGAGCCTGAGTATTTAAGGGATATTGCTCTCCTGGACCCCAGGCTAGTCATTGACAGAGACAGGAATGGAGGCCAGTGCCATGCATGCTTAACCCCGGGAACTTGCCAGTCTATAGTGAAGGAAGAGAAGTGGACTGGCTCAGCACTTTGCAGACTGAGTTCTGTGGGTTGCTAATGTTTCTGCAAGATCCCTTAAGGATGAAGGATGAGGATGACACCTGGTGGGCACAGCCTCAGGTTCCTGCCCTGCCCTCCCCTCCCCCATGACACCAGGGCAGCTCTATGGTCATCTGTCTCACGGACTGTGATTCCGTGGGCAGTTTCATTTTGAAAAGCTAAAATATGCCACTACAGTTTTCAAATAGTTTAAAAACCTTTGTACTACGTTGTAGGCTACTGTTTACTTTTTACTTTCTATGTCTTTGAGCATCAGATTCTGCTTTTTAAACGCTGAATTTACTCACTTCTGAATATACCTCTGTTTACTTCTGAGCTATTGAGGCTTTAAGCAGTGTTGATTTTAAACATATTTAGTGACAACCCTGAACTATTCCAAATGGTTCCAAGGCTCAGATAGACTTTGTACTGTTGTTCTTTGAGAAGTGCCATGGTTGTATCTTTGAATTTGAGATATTCCCACATGGGCTTGCCTCTTGTGTTAAAGACCCACTGTCTAGCCAGAATGCTCTTCGGAACAAACTTAAAATGTCTAAGCATGAGTTTAGAGGTAGAAGTGGGAGGGCGCCACATGGAGTACTCTTAGGCTAAGAGAAATATTGATGCAGCTATGGGATTAGTTTTGACTTCGCTAAAGTCATGGCTAGAGTCAAGAGAGACTTGGGCTCAGTCAGGTCTGAAAGAAGTTCCCTCAGAATAAGTTTGGCCAAGTGGAAAATGGATGCCCTGAATCATTGTCTACAATATTTCTCTGATTTCTAGATCAAACATGTACATGACCACTCCTTGTGAAATCCTGGGAGGTAATTTAACAGATGTACTTAACTCTGAACCTCAGGCTATGTAGTAGAAAGGAGACGGAGGGTGTAAGGAAGAGGGGAAGGAAGAGAAGTCTACAGTAGACCCAGGAGACTTCAGTGGAGAAACTGCTACACTGAGAAAAGGGAAAAGTGGGTTCTTACTTAGATGCTGGGCCCCGTGAGCCGTGCCGCATCCACATGATCACAGCTCTGCTCCCCTGTTCCCTGGGCCCCTCAAGCGTGTACCCAGCCATCGGTCTCCTCAGAGCCAGGCCCTCCTCCTGCCTCACTGGTGTGCTACCGCAGGCAGGAGAGTGTCAGGCCCTGTCAAACCAGAGAGACCCCCTGTCTTGCCTCCTTTCCCTTCACTCCTTCATTTAGTCACACAGAACTCCTCACTTCTCCTGTCTGTATCTTTTTATACGTGCTTGAGTGCTCCTCCCTATCTAGAAAATGTACCTCCTTGAAAATATCTCCACATTTGTTACACGTTCTCCATTCAATCTCAGTAGTTAAACGTGTTTAAAAAGCTTTTCCTGGCGATTAACGATGGTCAGAGTGATGGTACTACTGGAAGCAGCAGTATCCGTGACAAGAGAAGCATTGTCACGGTTGCTGTCTTAGCCTGGTGCCACCAGGTCAGTTTTTCATCTTGAAGAAGCCCTAAGGGGTTAACATAAGGACAGAGTTGTGCTGGATGAGAGTCATTTGTGTTGTGCCCATCTCGTATGATCCCCCACCCTCATTGCATTGTCACTTCTGCCTGTCCTCAATCCATTTGTGATCTTGAAGCTGAGACTGAACTCTGTGAGGCGTCAAGGCCAAATAGAAATACCTGCCAACACCACTGGGAGCTGGAATTGATGCCACTCATGCAGACTCCAATTCACAGCCATATAAAGAATGCAGGTTCCCTTGTGGCTCAGCAGTGGGCATTGTGCCTTGAAAATACGGGGTCATAACCAGGACACCATTTTTTATTAGCAAGGGGGAAAATGAAGCTGTGATTCCTTTTTGCACCTTTACTTACCTCTTGGCCGCCCCCAAGTACAAGGAAATAGGTAGAATTCTATGTGTTTATTGTGCGCTTAAGGAATCCTACAAGGCCCAGTGAAAGGAAGCCTACGTTAGAGAGGAAGGTTGAGTGTGTGAGGCTTGGGCATCACCCCACCTCCCCCCACACAAGAACCCAGCAGTTCTATTGGATTCCACAATAGGACAGAATTTTCCAAAGTGTTATCTTTGGGCTCTTTATAGATGTTACTTTAAGCCAGGTTCCTTTATTCAAACTGATGAGAACACAGAGGTTAAAAAAATGGACTTTTTTCTTTTTTTCTTTTTTCTTTTTTTTTTTTTTTTTTTACTGCAGGACTTTTCAGAGACTTTCTACATTTGAGTGATTGTGATTTCCAAAAGGAAAGACAATGGCCAGTCCTCACAGACTTAGCTAAGTATAGTAGCCATTTTTGAGCAGAATTTCATAGGACTAATAATTTTTGCAGACTTTATTACCAGGAGATAATAAAAGATAGGATATAGTTCAGTGTTTACCGTATAGGACTGTGATATTGTGATTTATAATAAGAAATATATTTGGTCTTTGTTTCTGTGCTAACACAGAGGTTCTAAAACTCAAGGATTCTCCTGAGTGGTAAGAGAGACATAAGAGTCTGTTTTTATGTTAATCAGGTGACTTTTGGAGCCCACCTAAGCATGGGGTCTGGTTGCCTGGAGAACCATGTGATTAGGGGATTCGAACTTTCAGTCCTACCCCTTGACCTCCCAGGAATGGGGATGGGGCTGGAGGATTAATCCATAGTCAATGGCCAATGATTTAATCAATTATGCCTCTGTAATTGATCCCTCCATAAAACCCCCAAATGACAGGGTTTGGAGAACCTCCAGATTAGTGAACACATAGAGGTTTGGGCAGAGTGTTCGGCTTATAGGGGGTATGGAAGTTCCAGCCTTTTCCCTTATGCATCTTTTGCCTTATTCATCTCTTCCATGTGGCTGTTTCTGAATTACATCCTTTCATAATAAACTTGTAATCTAGTAACTGAAATATTTCTCTGAGTTCTGTAAGCTACTCTAGCAAATTAAAAGAACCAAAGGAGGAGGGTATAGGAACCTCTGATCTATATTCAGTTGGTCAGAAGTCCAGGTAGCAACCTGGACTTGGGACTGGCATCTGAAGTCTTATAGGATGGAAACCTTAGCCTGTAGAATCCGATGCTGTCTCTGGATAGATGGTGTCAGGATTAGCTGAATTATTAGAACATGCAGCTGGTATCAAATAATTGCTTGGTGGTGTGTGTCGGGGGTGTCCCCCAAGGAATTTTGTTCAGAATCATTTAGAGGTACATGTTATAAGTGATCAGAAAGTAAAAAGTATTACCTACAGTAGAGTTGTGAAAAAAGGTACTAGTTTTCAGGGACCATGGAGTTTGGAAAGATGGAAGGACAGAAGAGAGGTTATAACCTAGACAAAGTTGTCATCAAAGTCGGCAGGGGGGAGTAATAATAAGAGTAGTAGTAGTGAATGCCTTCTTAGATCTTATTCTAGTCCAAGAAGATGGATCAATGCTTTACCTACATTTTACCATTTCCCATCTTGAAATAGGGGCTATCATCATCTCCATGTTATAGAGGAGGAGAAGTTGGATAATCTGTTCAAAATCACACAGCTACTAAGTACCCTCAATATTTAACTCAGGCTGCCTGACCCCAGCATCTCTCCTATTTATTAGACGGTCCCTACCCAAGGAGATGGCAGGGGGTAGGAGTGGGGGACTTACTGGTAGGTGTGAGTGGGCCCAGTTGGCAATAATGTTGGGAAGACTGAGTAGTGCTGAACTGAAGAGGACACTGAGATTCTGCTGTGGAGCTCAGACTAAGCATATTTATGCAGGGCCACTGCATACGATTGTGTATACATATAGTTGTGTAATTGTGCACTGTACAAGAGGCAGCAGGTAGGGGCTACATCAATCTAGAAGAAGGGGCACATTTTAAAAAATTGTATAAAAATTACATAAGGGTTAAGAGTGGCCCTAATCATGTTGAGTAAGAGGAAGCCTTTTAAATCCTTCATCTGTCATCTCCTCCAGTGAGTTCATATCATGGACATTTGTCATGGTGCACTCCAAAGAGACATGCTTGAGTAGAAAACAGGCAGAGTACTTATGGAAAGCTAGCAATGTCTGTGCTTTATTTATTTCACTCACCTGATATTGTAGAAATCACAGCGTTAGCATTTAATGGGATAGAAACCACCAGGTTGGGTTTACCAAGGGGTGCCATGGGAAAAGAAGGTCCTACAAAACCTATACTTACAGATTAACTTAGGACAAAAGAAGAGTTGTTTCACTTATGGATTTAATATATATGTATATATATGTGTGTGTATATATACATAGATAGATATATGTATATGTATATATATGTGTGTGTGTGTATATATATACATATATATACACATACATATATACATATATATGTATACATATACATATACATGTACATATATGTATACATATACATATACATGTACATATATGTATACATATACACATACATGTATACATATACATATATACATATATATACTTATACATATACATATATATGTGTATATATATATATATACACAGACACATATATATATACATATATATATATATATATATATATTAACAGGTAACTGCATGCTCAATTAATTTGTTCATATTGTGTAGTTAGAAGTAATCCAGATAGCTCATGTTCACCAATACATTTGTTTTATTTTAGCAAGGACAAGTAAAGAATGAGGCAATTTCTGGGATGCCTGGGTGGCTAAGTTGGTTTAGTGTCCAACTCTTGATGTCGGCTCAGATCATGATCCTAGGATCATGGGATCAAGCCCCACATCGGGCTCCACACTGAGCATGGAGCCTGCTGGGGATTCTCTCTTCCTATTCCTCTGCCCCTCCCCCACTCATGCTCACCTACTCTCTCACCCTCTCTTGCCTGGGTGTGCTAATTAAAAAAAAAAAAAAAAAGGAATGAGGCAATCTTTAGTGGTTTTCAAACTAATTCAGATAGTAGAACATCTAAAGTATAATACAACATTGAAATATTTAATAATTTTTTTATATTTAACTCAGTAACTTAGGCCCATGTGTTACACTGGGACTAGGATTACATCAAGCCCATGAACATTCACATCCACTAAAAAACAAGCTTCCATGATCAATGGCTATTCAGAAGTTTCTGTATTGGGGTGCCTGGGTGGCTCAGTCGGTTGGGCATCCAACTTCGGCTCAGGTCATGATCCCATGGCTCATGGGTTCAAGCCCTATGTTGGGCTCTGTGCTAACAGCTCAGAGTCTGGAGCTTGCTTTGTATTCTGTGTCTCCCTGTCTCTCTGCTCCTCCCCCACTTGTGTGTGTGCGTGCTCTCTCTCTTTCTCTGTCTCTCTCAAAATAAATAAACATTAAAAAAAAAAAGAAGTTTCTGTATTATGTATGCTACTCATCACTTTTTAAATTAAGTTGCCTTAGATTTGATTTAGAGGATGAATAATATTTAAGGGAAAAATTACGGGCCAAAACACAATTTTGACAGTATTCATTTGCTGTGATTTGGAGGGAGACCAAATACATTTTTGCAATGTAACGTGGATGTTTGACCTGTGCAAACTTTGAAAACCATGCTTCTAGATGTGCCTTAGTCCATTTGGACTGCTACACCAAAGTAGCACAGACAGCGTGGCTTATGAAGAACAGAAATTTATTAGTCGCAGTTAAGGAAGCTGGGAAGTAAGATCAGGGTGCCATCATGGTTGCTTTCTGGTGAGGGCTCTCTTCCTGGCTAATAGCTGACACCTTCTAGGCATGTCCTCATATGGTAGGAAAGCCTAGGGATGTCTCTGGAGCCTCTTTTATAAGGCACTAATCCCATTCATTAAGGGTTCCACCTTCATGGCTAAAACACCTCTCAGAGACCCATCTCCATATACTATCATCTTTGGGAGGTAAGATTTCAAATTACAAATTTTGAGGGGACGCAAACATTCAGACTAGGGCAATATACTACTCGTAGGAAGTTTTTGAATCCATCTTATCAATAACAATAATATCTGTTATGTGCTTAAGATAGGCTATATGTTTTACACATGCCATTTCAGAATCATGACATCCCAATGAGATAGGTACAGAGGAGGAAACTGAGGCACAGACAGGTCAAGTAACTTGTGCAGGACTCCATAGCTAATATGTAAGAGAGCTATGTTTCAAATCAAAACCTCAAAGATCACACTCCTTTAAAACCATGACATTGGGTTTAATTCCATCTGCTATAGCCTGTGCAAATTTCCATTGCACTGAGGACTTGTCCCAGGAATGAAATATCTTTGTTTGTTGGTTGGTTAGTTGGTTGGTTTATTTGAGAGAGAGAGCATACACATGCGAGACAAGGGGGAGGACCAGAGAAAGAGGGAGAGAGAGAATCCCAAGCTCGAACTGGGGCTCGATCTTAAAAATTGTGAGATCATGACCTGAGTCGAAATCAAGAGTTGGACACTTAACCAGCTGAGCCACCCAGGCACCTTTCCCCCTCAGGAATGAAATGTCTAAATGTAGAGTTTCCAGGATGGATGTGGGTGCTGTGCCTTGGCAACTGGGCACCTTATATCCTGCCTGTTCATGTGGGCACTACTCTGCTTAGCAGAATGACTAACAGTTCAGGACATCTTGCTAAGTTGATTTGAAATGTTATCTGTTTCCCATGCATTGCCTTCTCTTTCTGCAGTCTTTGCTTTCCTTATACTGTCCCATTCTCTCTCACTGGAATCCCCATGTAGACCTGCCTCCTTTGACATGGCTCCAGAGTTGAGAACTTTTTACCATTCACCTCACTAACCCATGAAATCTTACTATTTCTGGGTCTTATCTCTTCAGCATCACCCTGAATCTTTTAAAATTCATTTGTAGCTAGTATCCATATTACCCTTTATGTGTGAAGTTCTTTGATTATAATTCTCAAAGTGGGAATTCTGATAACCATTCTTCAAACAGTGGAGCCAGAGATTCCTGAAATCTTGAATCAGTATGTCAGTTCCATAACTAATTTATTTACTTCCCTGAGCCTAAGTTTGCTACTTTGTATAGTGGGAGTGGCTACAAGTATAGCCTAGGGGTTGTGGAGAGGATAAAGAGACATCAACCTTGTAGATATCAACTAGCATAATGTATTCTCCTATCTGAGAGCCTGTATTAATTGTAAATGTTCAGTTTTCAAGTTTGTTTTTGCTTTTTCCAATTATATCAAGACATTTTCAACTATCTTAACTGGAAGAGATCATAAATATTCACATGTTTTATCAGTAAGAACAACCAGGGTGTGAGTTTACGATTTGCCTTAAATCTGCTTAGTAGCAAAACCAAAAGGGAACCCATGTTTCCTGAGCCTTGATCTAATGGCTTAGGGGAGACCAATGTTTCTGTACTCTTAAAAACACGCATATGGATGTGTGTCCACTTTTGCCACTCTGCCTGTGTGGCTGGGTGGTGTTGGGGCGGGAGAAGCAGATAAGACCCACCTCCCTCATCCAAGCCATTAGGAAGATGTGTTTGAAAACTCTCTGGAATAGGGCAGCCTTCCCTTTCTAGTCAAAATCCTTGTGTCTATGTTCACTTCCTTTAATGGTTCTCATTAGGGATCAGAATTTGCGGGAAAAATCCATCTTATTCTCTACCAAGAAGGAGGGAAAGAGTTGGGGGCGTGGGGGAAATTGACCAGCAGAGTACTAGAAGGACCCGAGCACCAACCTTTCCCATCAGTATTGAAGGAGGTGATGATGGTACAACGACAACCATACTTAGAGTCAGAGCAAGTGTTCAAGAAACTTGTAGGCTGGGAGGCTCTTGAAAAGCTCCTCAACCTCTCCTGTTTGTTTATCCTGTGAAACAGAGCCTCATACTCACTTCACCAACTTACAAGGCTCAAAAGAGGAAAATCCACTTGAAAACATGTTATGAACTATAAGATTCTATAGAATTGTAAGTTAAGAGACATTTATGATCATGGGGCTCTGTGACCCAGATCCACAGCTTTATGTCAGGTTTCTGCTTCCCTTCTTGCTGTCCCAGGAACAGATGGAACACAAATTCTCTTGACTTTTTATTTTGACTGCATGGTCTGGAAAGCTTCTGTATGTTTTTGGATACCTCTCTGGAAGAAGAAGTGTGGCACAGACCAGGCCATTTAGAAAGCACAGTTGTTATTTGTGTTTCCTTATCTCTCCCGCAGTCACCCCACTGTGTTTTTAAGGAGGGTTGGGGAGGGAGAGCTGAATCCCTGTGGTGAGGAGTAATGAGTTTCCCTAGCTATTCTGTGAACCCGCTCTTTGGAAAGCTAACCTTCTCCCCAGGCACTCACTACTAATTAAGAGGAGGGTGGCAGTGCCTGTGGATGTCTACTGAAGCAGTTCTCCCAGTTTTTTCATCGTTTGTATATCAACTCTCTTTTTCTTCTGCACTCTCTGGGAGGAGTCATGCATGGGAAGAGCCAGGGGACCTGGAGACCGAGACTCACGGACAGGGCAGTGTATCTGTAGGACCCAGCTTTCCTCCACTGTCAGGTGCAGTGTCTGGAGTCAGACTTCCTGGATTTGAATCCCAGCCCTGCTACTATCTAACTGTGTGTCTTTGGACACGTTTGTTACTTACCCTCTTTCATATGCAGCTTTGTAACCTGTGAAATGGCAATAGCAGTGGCTCTTTCAGTGGGCTTCTTGGAATATTTGTAAATTGCATAATGCTTAGTGCAAAATTGCTTCTCAGTGACCAGCCCCTGTGGCTATTTTCATCAGTCCCTCATTTAGCAAATAATTCTTGTCCATCCATTTGGTGAAGGACAAGGTGTTCATGTGGAAGATCTTTCCGAAAATATTACAGACTTTCAGGGACACTAAAATGCCAGAGTGAGGCCTCTATTTAAATCAAAGCAAAAGACCTGTCTCTAAGCTGGGGTGTTGGAGAAGACATGCTGGTGGGACCGAAGCCATTTTCTTCCACTTGCAGAGTGGTAAAACTAAGACCACCGAAGGAAGAAGGCAGGGAGAATCCTGTGGTGGAGACCTTGTCCCAGCACATGGCGGAGGCCCTTTTGTGACCGCATGTCCCCGCAGATTTTACTGTAAATCTGGTGAACAGAAAAGGAAAGCAGGAGTGTCTCCCCACACCTCCAGCCCCGCACCTGGGCCCCTTTCACTCTGAGAGCTGCGCCCTTCTATTTTCCTCTCCCCTAACATGCTTTTAAAGCATAGCCTTCCAAATGCCATTCCTCTTCTGAAGCCAATATAGTTTTTACAGTTGGAGTTAGCCGCAATGTCTTTCACAGCTCGCAAGTCATTGGGAAGATTTGATGTTCGTTCTGCTAAAACATTGCTGCCTGAAGATTCAACTGTGAAATGCAGCTGTCTCGTGTGTTCCCACTGAGCAGTGTGCCCAGCATGCACGCACACATCCACCACATGCACATACACAGGTTATAGATGAAAATATTGGAAAAATCAGTGTATGTTTATTATGTGAGGGAATTCTGCCTTATCATAGGTATTATTCATCCTGACCAATTTAGAAGCTACCCTTAGAAGATACCGTTACCAGTAAGGATCTGTGTTTTACAGTGGGTGTGTGTGTGTGTGCGCCCAAGTGCGTGCGTGAGAGAGAGAGAGAATAAAAGAGCGAGAGAGGAAGGAGATACATCCTCATCCAGAAGATTAGTAGTAGTCTAACTTCTTGAGCCACGATTTCTACACTGGGTAACTAGAAGCTCTTTATAAAAGACTTTGGAAACGGGCACCTGGGTGGCTCAGTTGGTTAAGCATCTGACTCTTGGTTTCAACTCGTGTCATGATCTTGCGGTTCGTGAGTTCGAGCCTGCATCAGGCTCTGCGCTGACAGTGCTGAGCCTGCTTGGGGCTCTCTTTCTCCCTGTCTGTCTGTCTCTCCCTCTGTCTCTCTCTCTCTCTGCCCCTGCCTTTCTTGTGTTTTTTCTCTCTCTCTCTCCAAATAAATAAACTTAAAAAAAATAGACTTTGGAAACAGAATCCTGAATTAAATGTTGGTTTTGTCACTGTGTAGATTGCATGAACCTTGGTGAATTAGACTTACCAAGGTATACCACCCCATCTGTAAAAAATGCCACCTACTTCAATAATCTTTGTCAAAATTAAATGTGACCATATGATAAAAATGTGCTTTGTACTGTGTCTGACAAACATTGAGAAATAATATTTCCCTACCCCTTTGCTTCTATTCATGGGAATTTATATAAGCGGGTAATGAAATTCTTCTCACCCTCCTCACACATTTCTCTTAAAAAGCCATAGGGTTTCCTGATTTTAATCTGACTTGCATCTCCCATGACACACCTGCTTGGAGAATGAGACAGAGTTCAAGCTCACCCCTCAGCCACCTTCATCAACTAGCTTACTTGCCAGTTGCATTAGGTGATTTTTTAAAAAATGCAGTAATGTCCATTGATTTTGAAAGTGTCACACATGGTGAGGACAGTCTCATAAAGCAGCTTTAGAAAGAAAATTCTTAGACTTTGCTTTGAACATGCCCTCTTGGAACAGTAGTTGCAAGAATACATTTTTGCAACTGTGTGAAGAATCTTTGCTCTGACCTAGAATTCATACAGAAATTGAAAAGCATCAAGATCTGTGTTAAGATTGAAGCTCTCCATGGATAGATTTTCAAGTGTAGAATCAATGGCTTCATTGGAGTTAAGGCTTAAGTGGAATGTTACCACCCTCACCCTTGCCATAAATCAGATTGCTAGTGTCAGGAGCATGGAATTTACTCCTTTTTAAAAGGGGAGTCTCCACATCCCATGCAGAAGAAATACACCTCCTACAGATTCATTTCTCCACCCCACAAGAGGAAAGAATATGTGTTTATTATTATTTTAAAAACCTAGAAAACTTACTAAATCTGATGCATTATAGAAACCTTCCTTTCAAGGCAAATAGTAAGAAAATTTGATTTCTATTTTCGACCAAAGGCAGAGCCTGGTACGATGCTATGGTTCCCAAAATTTCTTGCTGTGTCATCGTTTCTCAAATAAAATTATGGGCAGAACCCACAACACACAGATGTACAACAAGTAATAAAGAGTTGCTCTTATCAAAGTTGGGGGCTTGGATCCCCATCTGTTTGGTCTCCTTTTTGCTGCCTGCAACTCTTTGACCACCCGCACCCACGCCAGCACTTCAGAATATGAAGGCTTCCCAGAACACGTAGGAAATGACTGGTGTAGTGTGAAGAGAACCTGCTATGCCAGAACACCTGGTTCTGGTGCTAGTTTGGCTGGTAACCAGGTGAGAGACTTGAGGCAATTGCCATACCTTTCCAGCCTCATTTCCCCTGTCCAGTGAGGGAATTCAACACATGATCTTCATGGCCCCCCTGTTCTGTTGTTTTCAGTGTTTGCTTTCCATCAAGTTCTCATCTTCTTCACCCACATGGAAACAGTACAGTTCTTCAGCTGCCTTTTTTCTCCATGTAGGCCTTCAACAAATAGTAAATAGCCAACATATATTTAGTTGCCCTTACGTTCCAGTCTCTGTATTAAGTGCTAAAATAATTACTTAAAAAAATATATCCATTGATATATGTTGAAGTATTTGAAGATGTTGTTAGCATTACCTTTACCTGCTTCACGCAGAAGTGCTGTGTCTGAATAAGACTGACCATGGCATTGGACACAAATGATGGGGTATTTAAGTCCAACCAAAGAAACTATACCTGAAAACTGAGGAAATATCTAGATCGGGGTACCTTGTACAAGGCTCTATTACTGTTACCACTCTACTGCATTCTGAAAATTTGGATCTTGTCTCCTACCCTTTGGGACTAGCAGTGTCTTATGGATCTCCTGGCTGTCATTGGCTAGCTTGGTGCCAGGCAGAGAGAAAGTGCTTTGTTCATGTTTGATGAACTGATGAGTGTGCAGTGATTGTGATGGGAAGAGGCCCAGCAGTTAGAGTTTTCCATTCAAAAGCTCCTTGTCATTGCCATATGTGTTCTCTTATTTGGAATGCATTCTGTCAAGATAATGGTCCACCAGGGGCACATGAAGAAAGACTATGCCAATTCTTGAGGCAAATCTTATTAAGCAGTGTCTTGTTGCCTCTTGGAAGGAGGAAGCTCCTTTTCCTGAGACTCTTAAGTTCTCCTATCGAGACATTTTTCCACCAAAGTAGCTTCCTATTCCTGGGGTCAGCAAATACTTTCTATAAAGGGCTAGTAGTAAACATTTTAAGGTTTGTGGACCATGTGATATCTGATATAACTACTCAATGCTACTGTTATAACAGGAAAGCAACCAAAGATAATATGTGAATGAATAATCATAGCTGTGTTCCAATATAACTATTTTTAAAATCAGATGGTGGGCCAGATTTGTCCACAGATTGTACTTTGCTGACCTCTACTCTAGCTTCTGATGCATAAGTCCCCCAAAGTCCTTATAAATTCCAATTCAGGGGGTGCCTAGGTGGCTCAGTCAGTTAAATCTCCAACTCTTGAAGTCTTGATTTTGGCTCAGGTCATGATCTCACAGTTTTTGACACTGAGCCTTGCATCAGGCTCTGCACTTTCAGCATGGAACCTGCTTGGGATTCTCTCGCTCTCGCTCTCTGTCTCTCTCTCCCCCCCCCCCCCCCCGTCCCTCTCTCTCCCCACCTCCTCCACTTACGGCCATGCTCTCTTTCTCTAATAAATAAACTTAAAAAATGATAATTAAAAAAATTCCAACTTAGTCTTTCCTAAAAAAAGACTTAGGTGATAGGTAAATAATCATGAGAATTCTTGGCCTTGGAGGATTGGATCATGTTTCTTTTCCATGTTCCTTGAAAGTTTAAAGCACTCTCAAGGAGATCTTTAAATCCCCTGGTAGTTTACATTCTCAAGGTTTTCTCTGCCTACATATTCAGATCTAGATTTGAATTTTAGCTCCTGTCATGATTTCTATAAATGGACAATCAAAAGCACTGAAACTTTTACTTAAATCATGAATATAACACTGTATACTAAAGATTTAGAGAAGGAGGAAGGAGGTTACATTGTAAAAATGCAGATATCTTCTAATTAGACATTGAACAATCCCAATATTTAATTTTTTTCAGCTATCCCTAAACTATCAGGTATCCATTGAGTTATTTCTCCAACATAGCCCTAAACTTACACCAACCTGCTTTCTCTGTATTTCTTCCTCAACTGTTCAGATGTAAGACCAAAACCTTCCTGTGTGACAGTTTTGGTTACCTTGGCTCTTGGAACAGCCATGCTGCCATGTTCTCTTCTACCCTATGCCACTTAATGCAGTCATTTTACCAAGCCCAAATAGTCCCTCCCTTAGTAGACTATGGGAGTGATGGGTCAAACATTTTCTTCCACATTGTAGTCACATGCTTTTGTTCAGATACTGTAACCAATATCTCATTTGCTTATGAAAGTCAAAAGCCAAAGTGACTAGGACTTTATAAGACTTGTGTCTAGAAATGAATTTATTATGTAGGCTCTTCCTAAAGTGGCATCTGATTACAGTTCACAGCTCACCAGGTCTGGGAGGGCTTGTAGGAACTTGTCCAGTCCAGTCTCTTTATTTCTGGAAGAGGTATCTGAAGCTCAGTACGGACAAATGATTTGCTTAAAACACAATTAGGATTTAACATATAGGACTAGAATTCATGTCTAGAAGTTTTCACCAGAGAAGAGAACAATATCAGCTTATGGATCTACAAAATCACTACATACCATTATTATTAAAAAAAAAAAATAGAATGCATGGCTTATCGATTACTACTTTTAGCAAATCACTGTACTTGTTATTTCTATCAATAATTCTTTTAGTGATCATTCTGTAATAGTTCCTAGAATGGGACATAATGGTAGTGTAAGGAGAAACTCCAGGAGGAAGAGAACTAGGGAGAGGATTTCCTTCTCGGATTGGCAAAGGGTATGGTTCCAAGGGGGTGATATAAACAAGGAAAGTGAAGAGGTCTCCTAAAAGTATTTCATTCTGTGATCTCTTCTGTTTTTAAAGCTTTTCACATCTCTTGAGACATATTTCCTATAATAAAGTCTTATGCTTATGTAACTCTTTATGTTTTTCAAAGTTCTGTCATATATCCATATATATTATTTGATCCTTACTAAAGACCTTGAATCATAGTGAATGTGCCAAGCTATAAGTCACCTTAAAAGGCTACATGCCAGCCAGCCAGCGAGATTTCCCAATGACACCCAGACTATGCTTTTTGTGTTCTAACTTCAACAATGCACAAACACCAAGACATAGGCAGGTCTTCCCTTTCTCTCTCCTCTCATAAATACTAGTCACCAGTGATGAAACAGAAGAGGAATTTGCAGACTCTACCTAACTTCTGCATGATGCTTTCTGAAAATGGATGCCCTGAATGAGATAATAGCTTTGGAATCGTCATACTAAACATTAAATTATCTGGCAAACATATATATTCTCTTTATGTTGAGAATCTCTTTCTTCCAATTCCCTAAGACAGGGATACAACAGTTAGAGAAGGAATCTAGCGTCTCCACAGTGTGAAGTAGTCAAAAGTTTTTCTAGGAAGATGTTTTACTCTTTTCAACCAAATGAGATGAAAAATTATTCAAGGAATCAATCAAGTTTCCTACCATATGGGGTGTATATTTAATTTTTATAAATAGTTGTACAATGGATGGACACTAATAATGTGTTTTCTTGCTGATTAATGACAAATGCTGCATTCATTTTTTCATTGTCACTTCTTTTTAATGTCTAAATTTTCTAAGTTTTCTTCCATATGTGTTGTGAATGAACCTTATTTGGTGCTGCCTGATAATCACATAATATCCTTTTTTCCATTTTTGTTTTGTTTTGTTCTGCTTATGTACCTGTTCTCTTGGCATTTGAAATTAAACCAGCCAATACTATAATTAAAAGGGAAAGAGCTTTGGCTTTAATTACTGTCAGTAACAGATATGCCAATAAGTAGGGCTCATTCACAGCCATTACATCAAGCAATGGAGTCAACAGGCATCCTGACACCATGAAAGCCATCACCCTGAAGCGCTCTCTGATAGGGGCACTCACTGTCTTGAATCCTAGCTATGATTATGTTGAGGAGAGGGATGAGAGGATAGTGTGCTTAGTAGCATCCACAGAATGTAGTGTGGTCAAAAATGTAAAGAATGTCAAATTGGGAGGCTTGAATTCGCTTAGTATCTCTTCACTGGCTGTGTGATACTGGATAAATAATCCTCTCTTTTTAAGTATTCTTTTCTTCAAAGCAAAGATGATAATCTATGTCATGCCTAGATGAGCAGTTTTTGTAAACATTCAAGCTCTGCAGCATTGTGGGTTGTTAGGCTTCTCTACTTTGCCATCCAACTTGCCTCCTTAGCTAAGTGGAACTATGTCTTCAATTTGAGTTCCATCTAATTTTCATACTTACTTTCTAATGTCATCTAATTACCAAGCGGAAAATGTAAGAAAGAGAGATGCAAAGGGAAAGACTAATCTACAGAATTAGTGGCTGGTGTCTACAGAATCCCTATTTGCTTCAGTGGACCACCTTTAAGAAAATTCAAGATGGCGCCTTTCAGCAATTCTGAGTCATGTCAGCATTGGAAAGGCTCCAGATTAGCAACCAAACTGGTAATTTTCTGCCTCTCCCATGCACCACCCCCTGCCCAGATCTTTTTAAATAAAAAGAGGTTCTGATGATTAAGAAAGAACATCTGAGCATTTATAGCCATGGAAGATTTCTGCATTAAGGAAGAAGCATAGTTTGCATTAAATGTTAAATAAGTCATTAATTTATTCATTGATTCTTTGGAGACAATAATTAAGTACTATGGCCTTGGCCTTAAGGTTCTCTCTTTACCTTATGAAGTCTAGTCAGAGAGAGATTCTGAAGGCAGAGTGACAGTGTTGTCTGTACAGTCGATCTGGAGTGTTATGCTCTTAGAAGTAAGGAGGGGAATGTCATGTTAAGTCCCTTGGTTAGGAGGGAGGGAGCATTCTAAGCATGCCAAGTGAGTCAATGAGAAAGCCAAAGAAAGCAGGGCCAAGTCAGGGAATGAGGCTGACTTCCTCTGTGCAGTTATTTAATCAGTGGCACTTTAAGAGCTATTGTTAACTGTTTGAACAGATCATTACTGAAAAGAGACTTTGCTTCTTGACCAACAGGAATAAATACAGATTTATTACATTTATAAGCACATCTTTCCACATGGCTGAATTAGGGTATCAGGGAATGAAGAAAGTCTCTGTCTCTTGGGAGAAATTAACTTGAAAGAATAAGTAACTCCTCTTATGCATTTACCAGTAATTTTTTTGTTTTTTTGGTTCGTTTGTTTTTTATTGATTGGTGTTTAATAGAGGGCCCAGTGAGACGTTTGTAGCTAAATTTGTTAGAAGCCACTTCCAATTAAAGTTCATTTGTAATGAAGATAAATGATAATCAGAGTTATTAGGAAAGCAGCATTCAGTATTACCTTTAAAGTGATCTACACAGAGCAATTTAGGAGCCTTTCTAGTGCATAAATTAAATCCCAAACTCCTAAAGCCGCTCACTTAATTTGACGTGCACGGTGAAATATCATAATAAGGAACAGGATCACGGATCCTATTTGAAAGTGATGTCCTTTCAATGTCTGCAAGGAACCGATTTTGAGCCAACCAGAAGAGAACAAGGGACTCCCTGCTGGAGTTTCTATTCTTTGTTATACTCTCCTCTTAATCCCCAGCACTAGAAGTTGCCTCTTCTAGTAGGTAAACTCTTTGCTAGAGTGAAAGCTCAAGGGGAGTGGAAACTGGAGGAAGTGTGACCCTGTCTGTCCATACAATGGTGCCTGACACTGGTGGGTGTGCAACATTACCCGTTGTAGGAAGGGAGAGATGGATGAGTGTGTGAATGTAATAAATAAGCGAAACAACTCATAGATCTCCCTGTATATATTAATATACCTCTGTGAATCAGTGAGGGGGAGGCTTTAGTTAATCCTCATGCTTGAATCCCACCTCCAGACAACTGTCCATAATTTGGCCATTGTTGATAATGCTGTATAAATATTGGGGTGAACATACCCCTTCAAATCTGTATTTTTGTATTTTTGGGTAAATAGTGCAATTGCTGGATCTCAGGATAACTCTATTTTTAGTTTTTTGAGGATCAAAAGTTCCTCCCAGAATGGTTATCCACCATTCATAATAGATACAAGCACTTAAATTCTTACTTAAACTCTTTGAACTTCCGTTTGAAGGATACCACCTGTCTCAGCTGTGAGAATTGGGTGAACACATGTGTGAGAAAAAACTCTGTGAGCCCTAAAACACTGTAGAAACGTTCGTTTGTTTTTGATGCTTTTGTAATTATTTCTTCTGCTCACGAAGCTGGCTTCCATTAGCTCAAGACAGTTGATTTTGTGCAGCTCTTCCTGACTCCTAATTCAGTGACTTGAAATCAGCAATGGTAGGAGTATTTATACCAGAGAAATCAGCAAATGGTACTGATTAGGGCTTTCTTTTCTGTTTCTTGTTTTTTTTTTGTTGTTTTCTCTCTTTTTTTTCCATTTTCTTTTTTCTTTTGAGATGAGTTTACCAGCACTCTGCTGCCTGTATCTAAAGATACGTAGCATTATGAGAGTCAAAAAGTTTGGACCTGGCTTGTACTGGGTGATTTGAGTAGGTTAAATTGAGGTCTTGTTGGACCCAATAAAGCAGCAATGATAAATGTATGACTTGCAATTCCGCGTAGCTGTTAATTGAGAAGAAATTGTCTCTGCATGACCTAGAGTGAAAGCAAGCAAAAGCCAAAACCTTCAGTCTTTTTCTCTGACCTATTCAGACATCACAAACACATGTACCGTTTGCCAGTGGAAAGCTGAGGAGCACTCAGCTTGTCAGCTCACTGAAGCCAACCAGTCAGTTTGGATTATTCAAGCCAAAATAAGAGTTGTTTCCTTTTTAGAAATTTCTTCTGCCCTAGGGGAGTTCTTATTTTTTTTTTTTTTTGACAGGCCATTTATTTTTGTTTGTGGCTGACTGATTGCAATCTTTGTCAACGATCACCCTGATGACAGCTGGGCATCTCTTACCCCTTAGAACGAGCTCAGAGATTCCTTAGGTAGTGTCCTTGTCATCAACACAGTGGGGTGGCACATTCTGGACAAACCCTGCTGCATCAAAGGCTGTTCTCCACTTATGTTCTCTCCTGCTTGCTCTGATCTAACCAACTGATGTGTCTAATTGGGTCCAAACACAGGAAAGTTTAGAGACTAACTATAGTTACTGTAGGATCAGACATTTAACCCCCTGTCATTCTGCCTTCTTATCCCCTAAGGCCTTCACTGTTTCTGGAAAATGTAGTTGTTACAAGTGGATCCCTGGGGCATGGGGCATGTACTATCACAAAAGCAAGTTTAGAAAAAAAGAAACACTGCTGGAAATTGGCCAGGTGCACCATTATGTAAGGAGCTCAAGCTAGAGAGAGCAGTAATTAAAATAACAATGAAATGATATCTTATGCAATGCTTTGCAAATATGACATTTTCATTTGTAGTATTGTACAAGCCGCACATTCAAGTGGTAATGTTAAGTGATTTGCAAAAAGACTAAAGGAAAGTGAGTAAGGACACTGGAAAGGAGTTTTTCTGGGTCTTGTCTTGCTTTGCCAATCAAAGGCCTGTTGTACACAAGGGGTTATTGTGGCATGTGAAGGTGTCCAGCTGACTTAGGTCTCCCAGTGTGTTGTTTTAGGTAAGCAACATTCATAGTATGTGGTCTAGAAAAGGAAAGGGAGGTAGACAAATGTGCCCATGGAATGCAGTGTTGAATATAGAGTTTGCCTCTTGAAAGTCCCAAAATTATTTTTTTTTTCATTGCACCAGAAATGTTCGCATGGGAAGGACAGAAGCATGATTACCAAGATCAAAGGAGATTGATTTTTAAATGATTACCAATATTTAAGTAATGGGGAGTCAGGTGATGTTCACCATTTCACTGATTAGGCTGTTCTCTACTATGCAAGGAACCTCATTTTTTAAAAAAAATTTTTATGTTTATTCTTTTTTGAGAGACAGAGACAGTGCCAGCAGGGGAGGGGCAGTGAGACAGTGAGACAAAGAATCCTAAGGAGTCAGGAAACCTCATTTTATTTTTTTATTTTATTATTTTTTTAATATGAAATTTATTGTCAGATTGGTTTCCATACAACACCCAGTGCTCATCCCAAAAGGTGCCCTCCTCAATGCCCATCACCCACTTTCACCTCCCTCCCACCCCCCATCAACCCTCAGTTTATTCTCAGTTTTTAAGAGTCTTTTATGGTTTGGCTCCCTCCCTCTCTAACTTTTTTTTTTCCTTCCCCTCCCCCATGGTCTTCTGTTAAGTCTCTCAGGATCCACATAAGAGTGAAAACATAATGGTATCTGTCTTTCTCTGTGTGACTTATTTCACTTAGCATAACAGTCTCCAGTTCCATCCACATTGCTACAAAAGGCCCTATTTCATTCTTTCTCATTGCCAAGCAGTATTCCATTGCATATATAAACCACAACTTCTTTATCCATTCATCATTTGATGGACATTTAGGCTCTTTCCATAATTTGGCTATTGTTGAAAGTGCTGCTGTAAACATAGGGGTGCAAGTGCCCCTATGCATCAGTACTCCTGTATCCCTTGGGTAAATTCCTAGCAGTGCTATTGCTGGGTCATAGGGTAGGTCTATTTTTTATTTTTTGAGGAACCTCCACACTGTTTTCCAGAGCGACTGCACCAGTTTGCATTCTCAACAACAGTGCAAGAGAGGGAACCTCATTTTAGATATTAGGATAAAAATAGCCAATTTCTAAGTAAAAGTTTCCTTTTGTTTCTATTTTTCTCTTTCTTCATCACAACTTACCTATTTTCATTCTGAATTTGCTGTGTTCTGCCTAAACATAGGGATTATCAACCTTCTAAAGAAATAGAAGAAAAGGAATTTGGAAAGCATGAACAGTGTTTATGTTGGTCTATGAATTTTATGTCTACTTGCTATTTGCCTTGGTATCCCGCGAACCAACCAAAGCGAGGCAGCCTCCCCTGTGACACTTGAGAAAGTCCTTTCAGGGCTCACTGAAAAGCCCACTTCCCTTTGGTCAAAGTGTGGGAATGACCAGTCTCCTATATTATCTAAGAACATACTGATGTAATGCAAGAGGTGTTATATTGGCAATGGAATCACTTGATCAATGATCTCTTACTGCATTACTTGCTGATGGAGTAAGATGGTAAGTAGTGTGCAGATGGAAGCAGTGTCAGAGGATTTGGAGTCTTACTCAGCTTCTTCCCCAAGGATCACCTCACTCCACACCCTAGTAGCTCCCAATGGAAAAGACTATCATAATGTTAATCTTAACAAGAAAACTTTCAGTTATTTTACAGGCAAAAATTGGTTTATTCAGAAAGACCAGAGAGTTGCAATCTGGGACAAGCAAGCTACAGCAAAAGCATAGGCAAGTCCAGGAAACAAAAGAGAGAAACATTATTTTATGGAGAGGGAGGAGGAAGTTAGGTGTATTTGGAAGAAAACTCCTTTGGACAGAAGATTCCAGGGTGATGCCAATTCCTGAGGGGCTGAGTTGCAGGGGTGGTTGGTTTCTTGTAGACGATGCGATGTACTGTACATGTTTTTTTTTTTCCTCTTGGGGCTGCAATAGATGATTCTTTCCTGGGGAGGGTTCTTCTGTTGGGTCTGTAACTGGCAATTCTTTCTTTCATTGACACTGAGTGCTACATCTCCTGCTACCAGATTCCCCTTCTAGCATCCCACAGTCCACTTTAGTGAGGTTTCCTTTTATTAATTTTCAGACACATGGCCTGAATAACTGATTACTGAATCTGTGCCATACATCTGTAAAAATGATCACGTTATGTTAAAATAATAGTGTTTATTAAAATTTGAGGGTAGTACTATCCAGTTCACAATGGCGAACAAAATATTCCTCACCTTTTTTTCCAAGCATGTAAAAACTACAGTTCTCTCCCTTTAGACCTGTCTCTTTTATTCTTGATCTTAGGAAATTAAAACTAGCCGAAAAGTTAATAAAGTGTGAAGTTTCAAACTGTAAATGTAAAGAAACCTACCATTACAGTGTAAGAACCCCTGATGACTGTCAATTAGTCACATGGGTTCATAAGGCCCTACTGATGTTGTGTATTTGTGTTTTCATTCATTTATTCAGTAATTCATTTTTTTCCCTAATATTTATTTACTTTTGAAAGAGAGATCGCACACAGGGTGGGAGGGGCAGATAGAAAGGGAGACAGAATCTGAAGCAGGCTTCAGGCTCCACGCTGTCAGCACAGAGCACTGATGCGGGGCTCCAACTCACGAACCACGAGATCATGACCTGAGCTGAAGTCGGACAGACGCTTAATCAACTGAGGCACCCAGGTGCCCCATATTCAGTAATTTTTTAATTGTGTTTATTTTTGAGAGAGAGGGAGAGAGAGAGATCATGAGTCGGGGAGGGGCAGAGAGAGACAGAGACACAGAATCTGAAATAGGCTCCAGACTCTGTGCTGTCAGCACAGAGCCTGACATAGGGCTCAAAGTCACAGCTATGAGATCATAACCAACTGAGGCACCCAGGCACCCCACATTTATTCAGTGTTTACTTGAGTACCCATCATGTGTCTGGCACAGATACAAGGCTGGAGATACAAGGCTGAGTAAAACTGACATGATCCTTTCCTCATGGAGCTTAATGTCAAGTGCATAAGCGGCCAGCACTCTAATAACCTCACATAAATACATAATGGTAATAAGTACTCTGAAGGAAATTAGTGGGAGATTATTCACACACAAACTGAGGTAGGGGAGGATTTGTTCTGAGAAACAGAGGACAAATATGAATTGACTAGTTGAATAGCAATGGGGAAGGGAGAGTAAGGGGAAAATCCTAATAGAGACAATACGAGGATGACGGCTTTATCTTCCATGGACAAGTAGTGGTGTGACTGGAGTGCAGACAGTAAGAAGGGAAACCTCTCATCAGGAGGTAGACAAGATGGAGACGGTCCAGAGAGCACATATTTGCAAGCCTTTTAACCAATTTTGACGTTTATTCTGGTCTTAGGTTTTGCAGTGGCATCATCCACATTTGGCGGTCACTGGGGCCTTTTGGGAATCCGTGAACTCCCTGAAGTGGAGACAATTCTGGAGTCTTGCTAATAACCCAGTCACGACTAGATCTCATTCATTGGTGGGCACCAAAGGCAGTGACAGGCTTTGTCTATAATGCAGATCAAGAAATTATAGGCTATGTGTCAACATGGGCATCTTGGGGGCTGAAATGTTCTAGATCTTTCCCTGGACTCTTAAAAAGGGTACGTGAGTCAGGAAAAAAAAAATGGAACCATTGGCAAGTAAACACACAAATTTAATCTGGATTGACATTCTGCATCTTCTGTCATTTCTTTTTGTTTTTATGGTAAAATTTTACTACTCCTGATATTTAAAGCAAACATTAGTTCTGGTTAATTTCTATACTTAGGAAATTGTTGGTGAGTGTTACTAGTTAATGAATTTAGTAAGCATTCAAAATTTTCTCTGAGTGCCATTCTGTGAAGTGTGTGTATGTGTGTCTATTATTTCTATAATCACTTCTTAATTAAAGTTTCTACTAGCCAAGGGGCAGGTGATTACTCCCCTGAACTGTGGATGCAGACTGTTGATTTCAGGGCTTCCAATAGTAGACTGTCCCTTTCTGTTGTGTGAGCTACCAGATTGCCCTCAGTTTCTAATGCCAAAATTTCATTCCTCTTTACTTCCTTCCCACAGGCACAATGTGTATTGAGGTGCTGTCCTCCGGAAGGCCATTTTCTAAGTTATGCCATTTATAGCCATGATTAGGACTGAAACAGAGAGTGATCTGTAGGGTTCTCTCCCTCTCTCTCTTTCTCTGTCTCCCTCCCTCCCTCCTTACCCCTTCCTCTACCTCTCCCTCCATCTCTTCCCAAAGTGCTTCAGATTTTGTGGGGGATCTGTATGTGTATGCACAGATAAACTACTTCTTAATGATTGTGACCAGTTACACAGTGACTCTTAATGGTTATGGCAACACTGTTAAGCAAATTACTAGAGAAGAAATCCAGGATTGCAGTCCTGGATTGGTCTCCTACTGTGTGTCAGACATTTCAGAGATGCAAAATTATAAATCATAGTTCCTGTCCCCAGAGGCCTTATAGTCTTCTGTGATGGGATGGGATATATATTTGCAAATAATTAAAATAGAATATATTGATCGATACCATAGACATATATAATTTAACTCAAGTTAATATTTATTGATTGGGATAGACAATATGAAGATGAATACCGGAAAATGCTGCCTCCTATGTTGGGTGCATAGAGTCCCTTTGAATAAAATGGGACAAACACTTGGATCTGAGTCTGCTCATAGAAGGGAGCTTTACTCAACATAGAGGTTTAGAGAGGGTTTCTCAGGAAAAGTTGCACCTGCTTTAAGTTTTGCCAGAGAGGTTAGTCAGGTAGAGAAGGGGCAAAGGGGCTTCCAACAGAGGGCAGACGCAGAAGGCATGCCAGGAGGAGAGGGCATGTTGCGTGTAAGCAAGCATATGTAGGAACACAGAGGAAGGAATTGCTGCCTCCTCTTCTGACAGAGAAAGTTCATAAAGGTGGTTTTGGAGCCATATTTATTAATGAGGTGCGAGAAGACATTCCAAGAAGAGGGAGTACTTTTTGGAAGTCATAAGATGGGAGAAAAGGTCTGTTGAGGGAGACACAGGTACTCAGGGAGCGTGGCAGGAACTGATGGGAGTCTGTGGAGGAGGGCAAGGAGGGGCTGAGTACGGAGTCATCATTCTCAGACACCTGGGGATTAGTTCTGTTGATGACAAATGGAGGTAATGTAATGAAACAGAAGTAACCGTAGGTCCTGATCTCAGGCAGGGTAGAGTGTATAGAGAGACATGGATATTGCATGACCAAGGAGTCACAACACAGTGTGCCCTTGTCCTTCCTTCAACAGCTATCGATTGATCTCCTACTGTGCCAGCCCCTGTCCTATGTGCTGGAGACTCAGCCTTGAAAGGAATGAACAAAAATCTCTGTCTCTGGGAATTTCCATTCCAGTAGGAGTAAAGAAACGGTGAATGAGAGAAGTAAGTGAATGATAGAAGTGTGGTCCTTAGTGAGAAGCGCACAGGAGCTGGACAAAGTGTGCAAGGGGGTAGGGAGTGAGTTGGGGATATGTTTGCAATTGAGATAAGGTGTCTAGGAAAGGTCTCGCTGAGGAGGTGATACTGAGTGAAGACCTGAGGGAGATGATGGAGTGAGCCATGAGGACCAAGCAGAGAAGGAGCCTTCTAGGCAGAAGAAGGACAAAGACAAGTACAAAACCTGGAGTGAGGAGCATTTGGGTGTTTTACAGAATAACAAGGAAGCCAGTGTAGCGTGGCTGAGAAAGGAGAATGAAATGGGATGGATTTAGTTGCAGGGAAATGAAACAGATACCAAAGATGCATTGACCCAGATATTCATAGGTGGAAAGTGCGGCCACAGGTAAAGAGTTCTGTAGAGCTCCAACATGAACCTTTTGGTCTTGTGGAAAAGATGTGTTTATTTGTATTGCTGGGTGCTTTTGCCTGGTGAGAGGTTCACTGCAGCTGGCTGTGGAGAGAGTAAGCAGAGAAACCTGTAGATAAAGAGTTAAGGGATAACTTTGCCTAAGGATGAATCAGACAGGGATGAATCATTTTTCAAATTACAGAGGTGGACAGTCCTTTACTTAGTAACCGTCCTTTTGAAAATTAGCTTTAATGTTTTTGCTTTGAGTCATAATCATGGAACTATAATTATTTATAAGAGACTTATTTGTCATCTAATCCAATTCTTATTTTATAGACGAGGAAACTGAAGTACAAAGTGTAAATGAAATGCTGTTATAAATCTGTTTACTATTTTAAACACTATTCTGGTGACAATTCTTTTGTAAAATAAATACACCCCCTCAATTTATGTGTTCAGAAATGTTTGTTCAAGTGTATCTGCGGGGTGCCTGGGTGGCTCAGTTGGAGCTTCAGACCTTTGATTTCAGCTCATATCATGATTGTGGTTCATGATTCAGCTCATATCAGGGTTGTGGGATTGAGCCCCACATCATGGTCTGTGTTGAGCGTGGAGCCTGCTTAAGATTCTCTCTCTCTCTCTCTCTCTCTCTCTCTCTCTCTCTCTCTCTCTTCCTCCTCCCTCCCTCCCTCCGTTTACCCCTGTCCCCTGCCCATGCTCTCTCTCTTCCTAAAATAAAAAAAAAAAAAAATACATTTATAATTTTTTTAATCTTTTATTTTTGCAGCCCCTACTATGTATTTGACCCTATTCTGGCATGCCACAAATCAGGCCAGTTTGATCCCTCCTTGATCAAAACACCATGCTTGTCATGAGGGAAGTTGGGAACAGGAGGTGTAGACAACAAACCAGTAAATTAACAAATGGCCCAGATCATTTCAGGAAAATATAAGTGATGCAAAGACAAGAAAAGCATGGTGAGTTAGAAAGTGCCAGAGGGGAGATGCGGGCTTACTTTAGAGTCAGTGATGGGTACCTGCTGCTCTGAGGGGGTGAACTTTGATCTGAGACCAGGTGGATTGTAAGAGTCAGCCCTGGGGAGGCTGACGAACAGGTTTTCCAGGCAGGTGATGTGGCCCAGGCCTGAGCTTGGTGTGTTCAAAGACTAGAGAGAAAACCATGTGGTTGGGACACAACGAACATGAGGGAGTGAAAAGATGAAGGTGGAAAGATACATGAGGGCCAGTCACATGGAACCTTTTTGAGATTATGGTCAGAGTCTGCTGTATTCTAAGAAATATTCTAAGAAAATATCAGAAAGCTTTAGATAGAGATATCATGTGCTCTGGCTTAAATTTTTAGAGAATTCTTTGGTTTCTGTATAAAGAACAGACTGTGTTTGGGACAAGAGAGGACTCAAGGAGACCAGATAGGAGGCTGTTTCACCTGCGTGGGTAAGAGAAGGTGGGCGCTGGGACTTGAGTAGCATTGGGAGTGCAGGCGTAGGGGAACAGATTGTATCTCTCCTATCAGCTTTGAGTCTCATTAGCCATGTGAATCAACATGAGAAGATAAGAGAAGAAATATAGATTTCCTTAGATGATGTGAGGTTCTGACAGTAATGTGTGGCTTTTCCAAAGATAATAAAATGATATGTTGAAAAGCCTAGACTTTAAGGTTGATTCCTGAAATGAGCCCGGGGCAGGATGGCCCCTGCCAGGTAAAGCTCAGGCATCTCTCCTCTGCCTTCCTTCTTGCTTTGGCACTAAGCTGGTTTCTTTTCTTCCCTTGTTGCTTATAACTTACTGCTAACTGGTATACTCCTTTGCTGATCTGCAGGGATTGCTTTTCCTGTAAACCTGGATATCAAGTAGAATAGAATTTTCCCCAACTTCCTATTCCTTGGGGCCTCCAAATATATGCTATAAGGACCTTCCTTTTGTTTTTTCAAATGTTTATTTATTTTTTATTATTAGAGAGAGAGAGAGAGGGAGGGCACAAGCCAGGGAGGGGTAGACAGGGAAGGAGACAGAGGATCCCAAGCTGGCTCTGTGCTGAGAGCAGACAGCCTGATGTGGGGCTCAAACTCATGAACTGCAAGATCATTACCCGAACCATAGTTGGATGCTTAACCAACTGAGCTATCCAGATGCCCTAAGGACCTTCCTTTTTTAGTTTATCATGTAGGTGAAACTGCTACTATATAAACTTCAAACATGGAGAACTTTTGGAGCATCCATACATTTTTTTCTGTTTTTTTTTATATTCCCATTCTTTGTGAATATGTCTTAATTTTTTCCTTAGTCATTCCCAGAAGCAGTGCTGACCGTAAGATGCTGAAATGGTTCCTCAAAAATGCCCATATCGTAATATTTGGAACCAGTTAATAGATTATGTTACATGGCAAGGGGAATTTGGGTTGCAGGTGGAATTAAAGTTGTTAATCAGCTGATCTTAAAAAAAAGAGACATTATCCTGAATTTTCAGGATAGGTACAGTGTAATAATGAGGGCCCTCTAAATGTGGAAGAGGGAAGCAAAGACTAGAATCAGATTTTGAAGATGGAAGAAGGGAGCAAAGAGGTAAGGAATGCTGGAAGCCTCTAGAAGCACAAAAGACAAAGAAACTGATTTTTCCCTGAAACTTTTAGAGGGAATACAGCACTGCCAACACCCTTGATTTTAGAATAGTGAGACCCATTTTGGGATTCTGACCTCTAGAATTATAAATAAATAGATGAATAAATTAAATAAATATGTATAAATTAAATACACACACATACATATTGGTTTACACCATGTGTTTTTGGTAATTTGTTACAGTATCAACATAAAATGAATACACTGGCATTCTGCCATTTTTCTCTGAGGAAGTGAGTGACCTTTGAGTTGAGGCTAGATGAATATTGTTCATAGAAAGTACTTATCCAGTCTCCCCAGTTGATCTCATTTTTATTCTGTTTGAGGTCTATTATTATGGATACTATGACTACTACCACTGCTATGATCACTTCTGCTGCATTTGATCCTTACTAACTAACTGCCTTGCACTTTTTTAACTGCCATTGCTACCTTTATTTTACAAAATTGGAAACTGAGGCATAATAAGCATCTAGGCTGGGATTCTGGCCCAGGCAGTGTGACAACAGCTTTGAAATATACAGCTTACTTCTTTCTCCGTGACGGTCTCACTGGGCAGCACCTGGCAGGTGCAGGGAAGGCTGGAACCAGTGTGCATGCATGAGTTCACTAGCCTCAATTACAAATTTACATCTCCAGAGACCTTGCACTGACTCTTACCTCAGGGGTCTTCTAGCTTCATGACAGAAAAAGAACTTTAGGGCATTTCTTCAGAGTTAAGTAAAGTTAATTAACATTTAGAACCAAGGGTCTGGTTTAGGTGCACATTTCTTGATGAAGGGCTTACTGAGTTGCAAAAGTTAATGGGAGGCAGAAAGATAGGAAGAAAAAACTTAAGGAAGCCTGACTTTTTTTTTTTAGTTCAAAAACTTAGTTCAAACACTAAGATTTGTTAAGATTCCACTAAATATTTTACCTAGGTCAGCATTTGGTGAGGGAAGGGGTGAGATACTGAACACATAAGTATATTGTGATCTCTGCTCTGTTTATAGGATAATGTTACCCATGGACATGTGACAGAGCTTAAAATACAGTACACAACAAGTGTTAAAAGAAGGAGCTTTGTTGGGGCGCCTGGGTGATGCAATCTGTTAAGTGTCTGACTCTTGATCTTGGCTCGGGTTATGATCTCGCAGTTTGTGGGGTTGAGCCCTGTGTCAGGCTCTGTGCTGATGGTGTGGAGCCTACTTGGGATACTGTCTCTCCTTCTCTCTGCCATTCCCCACTTGTGTGTGCTCTCTCTCTCCCTGTCTCTCAAAATAAATAAATAAACTTTAAAAATTAAAAGAAGAAGAAGAAGCAATGTTAATAAGAATGTAAGGAATGTATATTTCTCTCAACATGAAGACCTGGGCCATAGGCTTGCTTAGCAAAAATACCTTCTACAAAGGAAAGAAGCAATGAGCCATCAGCCATCATGTTAGAATAATGTTAACCCATCACACCAGCATTGGCTTTGGCCAATGAGAAGGGCATAAAATGGGAAATAATTGGGCCAAGTCACCAAGGCGTGCACAGAGAAACTGCCCAGGTTTGGGCGAACAAGTTTGGAAACCACAAGCTGGAGACAGCATGGTTTTTGGTTTACCAAAAAGAGCTTAGAAAATCAATGAAGACACTTAAGTGGAAGACAAGGAGTGAAGGAAAACTTGGATTAACTGAAATATAGTTGTAATTCACCTAACATCTTTAGTTCATAACCTACATGCTGTTTTCCATCCACATACATACATTTTTGAAACGGT
This sequence comes from Panthera uncia, assembly GCF_023721935.1. Classification (NCBI taxonomy): domain Eukaryota; kingdom Metazoa; phylum Chordata; class Mammalia; order Carnivora; family Felidae; genus Panthera; species Panthera uncia. Next base: position 93,012,325 of record NW_026057578.1, read on the forward strand.
CATTTTTGTTAAAAAAAAAAAAAAAAAAAAAGGAAAAAAACAAAGAAAGAAGAAATCCTGTGTTCCAGAATGTAGCGGGGCTATCTTCCATTTCAAATTCTGCTTACCTTTGGACACTGACAGTTTGTGTCTGCATAATGACCCCACACAGTCTTTATTCAGACTCAAATTTGATGATCTAGTGATGGGGAATATGAACATACAGACGTGAGGAGGAAGTTCCAAGCTCTTGATCAAGATTTTCAGTTAACCACAAAGGGTTTGTAGGTAGTAATACTCTCACTACCCTGGGGATTCTGCTGGTAAGGCTAGTTTGACTGTCCTCAGTCCTCAAAGCCAGTAGGGCAAGGCTGCATGCAGTTTGGCAGAAGCGTTTTCCAGGGACAGTTGTATTTTGTTCTACTAATTGCACAAGAAACAAATAAACACGCTAAACCCAGAAGCCAAAAAATAAAAGATGGAGAGATTTGACTTCAGAAAAGTGAAAACTTTCGATATCATGAATTTAAAGTGAAAAACTAATGTACTGAAGGAATTATTTGCAACATAGTAACAGACAAATGATTAATTTCTAGTGTAAAGGACTTCCACAAATCAATACAAATTTGAAAAATGGACAAAAATGCTACAGAATAGAGAAGAAATATGGTCACTATACCTAAAAAATGTTTAATTTTAGTAATAGGGGAAATGCAAACTAAAACTAACAAAAATTAAGCCAATTTATAAAATCCAGTGATGGCAAGGATGTGGAAAAATAGCTATTTTAAGTATAGGAAGTTTAATTACTGTACCTTTTTTGGATGGCGATACAAATAATATCTATAAATTTTTTTAAATGAGTATATTTCCCCCAATAATGCCATTTATAGACATCTATCCCACAGAAATACAGATGTGCACAATAATGCATACTTTAAAACGTTCATAGGATCCCCTGTTAAAAAAAAAAATATAGGGGCACCTAGGTGGCTCAGTCACTTAAGCGTCCACCTTCGGCTCAAGTCATGATCTCGGTGTTCTTGGGTTCTAGCCCCTCATCGGGCTCTGTGCTGATAGCTCAGAGCCTGGAGCCTGCTTTGGATTATGTGTCCCCCCCCTTTCTGCCCCTCCCCCACTCGCATGCTGTCTCTGTCTCTCAAAACTAAATAAACATTCAAACAAATGTATGTGTTACAAATGTATAGAAGTGCAGAAGAACAGAACCTGAAAAATGTATATAACATATTATTAACATTATCATCTCTGGAGAGAAAAGTAAATATGGCAGATGAGAAGTGGAGATTTTTCACTTTTTACTTTGTAGATTTTCGTGTTTAAATATTTTGTGATGAAAGATATACATGCGCTACTGTATAACTCAATATGTGTAGCCATAAATGTACTTTAAAAATCCATTTAGAAAATTAGTAGATTTGAATAATACTGATTGGTATGGCTGTAGCTATTTCCAGATGGTAACTAACGGCATTCTAGAATAGAAGGGATTAAACAAATACGTGAATAACAACAGTGATTTTATATGTAATTGTGATAGTGGAACATAAAAATAGACTGCATTTGTTCTAAATGTAGAAAGTAAACCTTGAGGATATTTGGTTTGAAGGTGGCTGTGTATGACAACGTTTTTCTTCTCTTAGAAATCACACAAAGAAGAAGAAGGAAAAAAAGTTAATCTCTTTTATCCTTGACATTCTCTGAACTTCATAGACTTCATAGGTATTTAAAAGGAGTCAGAGCTAAAACGGAGCCAAAGTTGGCTGGGAGGAAGAGAAGGAAGGCGTGAGGAGTTACTACAGAAAGATGGCAGACGATCTTGGAAAGCACCAGCAAAAGGTCCATGTTCTGCAGCTGAGTTCTCACCCTCACATGCCAACCCATAACTGTTGTTGACCACTTGCTTACTTATGGGTTACAAAATCTTACATAAAATATGCCTAAACGAAAAGCCACCTATTAAACTAATAATACTCTTTGATGAGGTGGAATTTATTGGAATAATACAAAGGAGTATATTGATATATATCCTCCTACTTTTGTAAAGGTAAAAAAATCATATGATCAGTCATCTGAAATGAAAATTTGTCAAAATTCAACAATCATTTTTGATTTAAAAAGAAAAAAACAAAAACACGTGATCAGCCTAAGAATACACGGATACTTTTCTGATGGAATTAAATATATCAATCTTGGCTCAAAACCTAATACCTGAACAATTACCACAAACAAAATTCAGTGAATTTCCAGTATATCAAATTCGTGTGCAAAAATCACTACTTTCCATAAAAGAGCTGGCAGAAGACATAATGGCAGGAACACATCAATTTAAAATGGCAACATACGAAAAGTTGAAATACCCCAAAATAAACATTTTTTTTTTTATCACATCTATGTGAAGAAACTTTTCGCCAGTTCTGAGCATCCCCACAGGATGTCTGGAACCAATGGAAGGACGCATCCCATGCTTGCATAAGATGACATAGTAGCATAAAGATGGCAGGTGTCACAAAGTCAGTGTGTATATGTAACTTGATATCAATAAGAATTTCACAAAATTTGTAGAATCACACATGTCTGTTCTAAAGTTAATGTGCAAGAATAAACAAATTAGAAAATGTACAAATACCAAAAGAAGATCAGGAAACATGTATAGGAATTCAGAGTGTGCCACGAGCATATAAATAGATGAAAATATTTCTTGAAAAGTTGGGAATTATAGACAATAGATTGAAATACATTTGGAAATTCAACCTCTGAAAAAGGCACTGTCTCAAATCAGTGAGGAAGAAGAGGTCATTCAATAAATAGGGTAGTAGTCTAAAACAAATAGATAAAATTAGAGTTGGATTGATATGTCAGGCCGTAAACCAGTAAACATTACAAATAAATCAAAGCTTGCAATTTAAAAAATGTAAATGCAAATAGGACTAAAAGAAAACATCAAATTCCTTTCTAACTTTGGAATAGAGAGCCTTTTTTTTTTTAAACTATGACTTAAAATCCATTAGTCATTAAAGAAAAAGAGAAATCTAACCATATGAAAATAAAAACCTTATGCATGGGAAGAAAAGTTAAAAGACCAGTGATGAGCTCAGAGAAGTATTTCCAACTACAATATGCAAAGGCCTCATTTCTCTCATGTAAGAAGAGTGTCTGGAAATTTTAAAGGAAAAGGCCTTTGCCCTAATAGTAAAACTGGTAACGAGTAGAAACAAATAGTCATTGACAAAGAAATGCAAACATATGAAAATTGCTCAATCTCATTGTTAATAAAAGAAGTGAAAATTAAAACTACATTGAGATACTGTTCCTCCACCATCAGATTAGCAGATATTCAGAATTTGATAACCCACTCTGTTGGTGAGACCATAAGGAAATGGACATTCTCATACAATGCTGGAGGGGGCATAAATTCGTACATCTATGAAAATCTTCTTTAAAACTACAAAAATTAAAAAATTTTACATGCATATACCACTCCGAGAATATAGAGAAATTCCATGCTTGGAATTTATCCTTCACATTATGTGAAACAATATGAAAAAGTTTATTATAGTATCTTTTTTTTTCTTCCCATACCACAGATTGGAGGAAACCCAATGTCTGTAATTAGCAGAATGGTTAAATAAAGTATGGTCCATCTACACAAATGCATATTATGTAACTGAAAACCAACAAAACAAACAAAAAACAATGTGTCCACACTCTGTGAGCTATTTTGGATAGATCTTCAAAATAGAGTGTTCAGAGAAAACGCAAGATGAAGAGTATGTCTAATAGCCCGCCTTTTGCGACAAAAAGGGAAAATAACACATGTTCATATTTGCAGGTTTCCAATCCTGTCTCTCCCAGTTACATCTGGGTGAATTCGAGCAAGTTATATATTGTGTCTGGGCTTCAGTGGTATCACCTAAAAATAGAGATAATTGCTACCACCTAAAAAGGTATTGGAAGAATTAAATGAGAAAAAAATGCACATAAAGCACTTAGCAAGACATTTGGTTCATAATAAGTGTTCAAAAAATAGTAGTTGTTAATATTAGAAGGGGCTCTGCCTTCATTAAATAAACTTTAGGAAATAGTGTGACAGCCTAGCACCTACTAATATTTCTTATTTATTATGGCTCACCCAGTGTATTTCTATATACATGTATTTTTAATATCTCATTAACAAACGGCCAAAGTGCCTGAGGATTGAAAGAGGGTAACTTTACAACTCAAACATTAAGAAATACAGACCATTAAAGCTTCACTGGAAATCAAGAATGTTAAAAAAGAAGCAACAAGGAAGTAAAATCCAATTTGTATAAAATTTAATTTGCACAAGTTCTCAGAGAAACAGCCAGTGGATAAAGTGAATTCCACCTGTATCGAATCATCAGTCACCTTCAGTACTTAGGAAGACACCAAAACACAGCATCTGGCAATCAATTTTCCATCTCTCAGTGAAGCCTGAGGAACTGGGTACAAACCAGCATGGTATTGTAAAGAGAAAATCATGTGGGCCAATTCAATTTCCTCCTATGACAGAATGACAGGTCACAGAGATAGGAGAAAAGCAATAGATGTAATCTACATGAGCCACAGCAAGTCTTTTGATTCTATCCCACATGACAGTCTCATCAATGTGCTCTGAAGACTGGGTCTAAATCAGAGTCTGAGGGGCTGGTGACCCCTCCCACCCTTGTCTTGGGTCACCCAACCCTAGCAATGTCCGATAGAACTCATGCAACAGTGTACTAGCAGCTGGGAACATATCAGGGATGGCAGAGAATACAGAGAGGATAGAGGGAGGGGGGAATTAATGCTGACCCAGAGACAGAGTGAGATAGGCAGAAAGAATATATGTATGTTTCTAGGATTAGGACACCACATAGGTGCGAACACTCAAGGAGATAAACATGAGCCAGGGCAACATTGTTGATAGCAAGGAGCTTGTTGTGGTTAGATCCTGATGGAGGAGCAGATGAGCACCACTGTGACATCTGTGATACCAGGGACTATGGACAGAGGTGAATGGCATGCAGAGTTACTTACTCATTTATTTTGAGTGTATTTATATGTGTTTGGGGCAGGGGAGAGGAATCTTACTCGGGGGCTTTGTGTGACAAACCAATGGGTTAGAAAGATGGGAAGGGTAAGGCTTAAAACTGGGAGTCTGTTTTAGGAGTATAGAGACATAGGAAACTTTTGTTTTAGACATCAGTAGACCATGCACAGTGATTACTCTGGAACTGGAAAAAGGGGAATGGGTGTTACTGTTGAGTCAAAGATTTAACTATGAGGGCAGAGGCTGGATGGAACAATTTCTCTTTTGGTAGTTCTCCTAGCTCAGATTCTGTACTAATTAGAGAAATATTAAGGGGTGGGGAGATATGGGTCACACATTAGCTTTGATTTTAGTTTGGACCCTAACACAGTAATCTGTCAGGGGAAACTTCTAGTATGAAAGCAATGGTATTGTCCCATCTGAGGGGGATCATGGTCTTGTTCTTAACATTGTAAGGTAAATTTTCTCATTAGAAAGCTGTTCATTTGTCATGTCAGTAACCAGGTCTTCTTAATTGTGGTGTTGTCAGTTCACTAAAATTAAAACAAAATAAAAACAAAAACCAGTTCCCTGCTCTGAACTTATTCTTGGTTACTGTATCATCCTAATAGCTTGGTAATTTTATTACTACTCTAAGGCAAGCGATCCTTCTTTTGTCGACTACTGAGGAGGAAATCGTTAATGACATTAATAGGATGATAATGTGACACAGAACTCTGAGTAATGTCTAGTCTTCTGTGTGGTTTTTCTGGAGAAGCAAGTACCATTGCTAGGAAGAAGCAACAGCATCATGATTTTATGGTATGCTCTGATACTCACCCCTGGGGTTGCTGGGAATATTAAATGAGATAATACACACACAGACATACACACACAAGGGTTGTGCATGTATTAATGGCTTCACAATGTTAGGTTTTTCTTTCAAGTTTAATGATTTTTGTTTTTTATTTATCTTTGAAGGGTGGGGGGATTAAAAGGGGGACAGAGGATCCTAAGCAGGCTCTGCACTGATGTCAGCGACCGTGACGTAGGGCTTGAACTCACACTGTAAGATCATGACTTGAACTGAAGTCTCATGCTCAACGAACTGAGCTACCCAGCTGCCCCAATTTTTGTTTAAGTTTATTTATTTATTTTTGAGAAAGAGAGAAAGCACATGCCCACATAAGTAGTAAAGGGGCAGAGAAGGAGAGGGAGAGAGAGAGAATCCCATGTATGCTCCACACCGTCAGCATAGAGCCCATTGCATGGCTTGAACCCCTGAATTGCGAGATCCTGAGCTCAAGTAAGATGCTTAACCAACTGAGCCACCCAGGTGCCCAGGGTCTTTTTACGTTAATATATTTTAATATAGGTTTACAATCTTTATATATTTCTTTTTTTTGTTTGTTTTTTTTTTCTTTCTTCTTTATATATTTCTATTTGGTGAGTAAAGAAGTAATGATTTTTCTTATGAAGCACTGGACGTGAAGGAAGAACTTGACAAATTCATTCTGATGCTAGTGAAATCAGAATCAATTAATGAGAAGTTTTTATTATAGCTGCATAAGCCTTTCTGGTGGCTTAGAACACTGTCTGGAAAATAATACATTTTTATTAAATATTTGTTGATATTATTAGAAGGGCTGAGGGAAGGATAATTTTAGAGATGGCATGAATAGACATGTCATATGACATGGACTCCACTTATGCAAGTTTATTTTGAACAGTCCACATCTAAACTAACTTCTGACTCTGCTTAGACTGCAAAATTTGGATCCTAACCCTGAGCTCCTGCCCAGAGAAACCTGGGTCTGTGGGAGGATGGACTGTATCTGGCCATATCAATAGCCTTCAGGTCAGGCCCTGTTAGTCTGAGGCCAGCATAGTATGTCTGCTCTTTAGAAGCAAACACATTACCATGATTGTACTATTCTTATTAAAGGGAAGATTTAAAAAAAGGAGAGAGGTGAAGGGCTTTTTTATAATTTGAAAAATAAACAAAAACAAATACAAAGACCTGTTGCATTCTTATCCCAGTCTTCCTGTGGCTCTGAGGATTCTAGTATCATTGGTGAATCTGGAGAATTACAGCTCTAGCTGATAGGACATTTTTAGGTTGAATCAAAAGTGCCTGAGATAGGAAATTTGGTGCTATTGTATCAACATGTTGAAGCCAACGTTTCTGTAGTGTGAAGAGACAACCTCAAGGCTGGGAAGTGCAGGGAGAAGATGCAGTGAAAAAGAAATCAGAGTATCCAAGCCAGGATGGGATGGGAATCATGCCCGTGAAAAGGCGGTGTCTAGGGCTGCAGAGGGGACCAGAGACCCAGGATGACGCAGGAGGGAAGTGGGAAGAAGGGAGTGCAAGATGGCTAGCTGGGCTTTTTTGGAGAATAGGATTCTAGGAAATGGATTAGGCCGGTGTTACTTTTAAAATCCATAGTGTTGGTTGCCATCTCAGAAGCCCAGGGTAGATAGGCGGTGAGGAATATGTGTTCAGTCAAAGAGAGAAGCAAAATGCTTCCCTCAACCCCCTTTTTGCAACTGCTGTCCTGGAAGTATTACAGGTCCCCAAGGCAATGGTAACAGATGGGGTGGCCACATGGCTAGCGGGTCTAGAGGAGAGCGACTTTGCTTTAGCTAAAAGGGGAATGGCTGAGGAGTGCTGAATCCCACAGGCAGTTTCCAGCAGACTTTCTTTTTATCTGTCCCTCCTCATATGGTTCTGTGGGAGGGTGTGGCTCCACCAGGTGACCTCAGACAAAAAGATGGAATTCCAGTCAGACCCTCTCCTAACTTCCCCACTGAATAAAATGGACAAAAGCTTTGTCTGAAGAAAGCAAGGACCTGGGAGGGACTGCTGACCTATCAGCACTCTTTGATCTGACTCAAATGGGATAAATCTAAGATGTTGGTCCTTAAACTCTCAGGCCTGGTTTGGCCTCTAATGGAGTCTCCCAACAGCTCTCTTGATCTTCCTCTTGGTTTTTATTTCTGTGTTCATTGTCTTCTATCACTTCTCTGCTGGGAAGATGTATTTCCCTCTGCCTTATACTTGGAGTTTGATAACAGAAGGGCACCAGAAAGACAAAAGTGTCTTTTCTTCTGAATTCAGATAAACGTATTAGCATGATGCTTAGCATGAAGTGGCCAAGAAAACAAAGAGTTCATTTGTTTGGTAACTTTGTGAATCCATATCTAATTTAATTTTTTTTTAATAATAAAAGTGAAATTCATTTTAACTTCTTGTTAAGCCCTGAATCATAAATAGTCCTATGTTGAAAAGTAGATATGAACAGTTAAAGAAACCGTAAAATATATTTAAAAAAACATAGCTGGGTGTGAGATGCTTGTTGATCTTTCTTCAGGTCAAAGCTTTTTACTTCATTTGACTAAGCATTGGCAGAACTGAACTTTTGAAACTGACCGTGTTGTGTTGGATCTTTTTGGAAAGTTCTGGGTTCCCACATGTCAGGTTGCTTCCAAACCATCACATCTTAGATCATTTTACACTTTTTTATCTACTAACTTTAACATTTTATCACCAAATATCACCATCTCTTGACTCTTAAATATCATTCAAATAATTTTGTATTTTCCAAAGCAGTTTTCTATTCTTTCTCTCTTTAATACGCTCAAAACACTGTGAGCAGATTTGACATTTGACAAATGAATCTACTAAGGCATATAGAGGTTCAATGACTCTGAGAGTTATACAGCATGATTATGGTAGAGATGTCTCTCAGATCTCACCTATTTTTCTTGATCACTCTGTCATCTGGCTACATGATTTTTTGATAAGGTGATCATGTGAAACGCGCCCCCCCCCCCCCCCGCCGCCTTGCCACCTTTACCATTGTTCAAATTAACTCCATTATTTGCAGTGTTTGACCCAGGTTGGTGGTCCCCCCTCTTTTTGAAAAATAGCAGATTGTGTAGTATCGAGTGGCTGTATCCCAAATTCTATACTGGCATCCCCATTGGCCAGTGGTATGGTTGAAAATCACTCCCAAGCTTCTTTGAAAGACCAAGTGCCGTTTCATATGCTGCCAGGATTTTATGATCTCAACAGTTTTATATGGCACAATTCAATTAAAGGTCTTAATATTTTATGTATATACCGTTGACCCAGCAATTTGATTTCTAGGAATTTCCCTTAAGGAAATAATAACAGATCATGAGTCAAAGATGTTTGTACCAAAAAAGGTACACTGACAAGGATATTTATGATTAAAAAAAAAACCCAACAATTGGAAATTAACTAAAGGTCCATGACAGTATATTGGTTGGGTGAATTATGGTCAGTTCACACAATGCAATATTATACAGTTTTTTAAAATGTTCTCTAGGGGCACCTGGGTGGCTCAGTTGGTTAAGCGTCCGACTCTGTCTCAGGTCATGATCTCATGGTTTGTAATTTCGAGCCCTGCATCGGGCTCTGTGCTGACAGTTTGGAGCCTGGAACCTGTTTCATATTCTGTGTCTCTCTCTCTTTCTCAGCCCCTCCCCTGCTCACACTCTGTCTCTCTCTGTCTCTCTCTCTGTCTCTCTAAAAAATAAACAAATGTTAAAAAAAAAAAATGGTCTGTAGACTTTGGTTTATCTTTAGGGAAAGATCTTCGCAATATTTTGTAAAATGAAAAACTGCCATTAACAATATATTTAGATATATGAAATTTGTAAGTGGTAATGATACTTACATCTGAATGATAGAATCATTAGTGATTTTAAATTTTCTTGCAAATAATTTTTAGAATATTGTTTACAATGAACACTATGGTCTTCATGATTATAGAGAAGAGCAAGGGATGAGGCAGAATATTTTTGTTTATGTGTTTTCCTTTGAGCAGCTACATGGTGTATTTCCAAACCAAAAGTTCTCTTATTGGAAGTGACATCAAAAGAGAATATTTGATATTCTTAAAGTGTTAAAGAGTAAGGCTATATAATTGACTCCTGTGTAGACAAAGGTCTATTTGCTTTGTTCGATTCATGAGGTTTGGGATAGGGGGCATCCAACATAAGTGCCACATTATGATAATGCAGCTGCTTGTATATAAAGACATTACCTAGCAAAACTTTGAAATGACTTTTCCCCTGACATGACTAATGTTATTGCTGTTAATTAAGTGGCTTGTTTGGAGGGATAGAATAATTGTGAAATATTTTCAGTACATTCTTTTCTTTGAAGAGAAATGAGTTCCCATAGTAATAGTGCATATTTATAGAATGAATAGTACATAAAACAAATTAGAAGATGAAACACTGTACTCAAAGCACTATTTTCAACTTTAATAAGATACTTTCAACCCCCTGGAAAATATTTATAACTGAAGCATTACTCTTAGAAATGTGGATTTAAGAGATTAGCAACAAGGTGATCTCTGGGACAGATAACAAGCAGTATGTAGGTTTGGAGAAAGCCGTTCCCAGATTCCCTCATGGATTGGAAGTAATAGCAGTAAGTTCTTTGATAATCTAGCCATGTTTTTCCTTAAAAGTCATACTTAGTGATCTCGTACAGGAAAGGAGAATTGTCTCAAATTCTTAACTAGTCTGCCAAATCTACCGAGAATGAAGTCTAATGATTATTTATGTTATTGACAGTTATCTTATTGACAAAGGAAATTTATTTACCCAAAATAACCATCAGTAAGATGAAGGCAAATTGCACTGAGCCTTTCTGGTATCTTTCATCTGGTATCTTCTGAAAGCAGGGATGACAAGAGTTCTTCTGAAGCGTCAATTCTAATCAATTAAAAAATATATTTAGAAGGATCCTGAGGTCAATTTTAGTATCTGTGGGAAAATGGGCCATGACTGGTTAGTGATACCTGTCATAGTTCAGTGTGGGGGAGCAACCATACCCAAATGGCATATTAATCAACTCAGATCAAACAAAACTCATTTTATAAATAATAACTTTATGGGGTTAGAGGAATTTGTGATAAGTTATATGATTTTTTTAGTGTTCCAGGCATAAGCTCTTGACCTCGTTGCCTAATCTTTTCTTTGAGTAAAATCCTCATTTATAGAACTTTAGGTAATGTGAAATGCCCAATGTCTTTGAAAAAATCTGGATCAGTTTGGTATTAGGCTTGAGGCTCTGTGGAAGCCCAAGAAACTCACTCTGTAGTCATGTTCTCTGAATAAAGCTTGAACCTGGAGTCTTCTTGGGCTGAATGCAGAGCTCCCCAAAGGGAATGGAACTGATGTCTTAAGGACTCTGAACAATAAGCTGATGCCTTTGATGGTGCTTTAATATTAATAAAGGTAAGGTACCACATTATCTCATCTAATCCTCATGGTACCTTTAGATAGTTGAGATGGACTTTCCATCATATTGATAGAGGAATGGAAGCTTGGAGAAATGAATAAGATGTCACAGAGGCAATCAATCATAGAAGCCAGATGCAAACTCCTGTCTTTTCCCCATTCCCTATTCTGACGCTGATGGGAAAGAAGATAAAACAAGTTTTCCCGGTATTTAAAGGGTAGTAATACTTTATTCATTTACATGACTCTCAAAGTCACAGTGTTTTCATTAAGGCTTAGCATAATTTCATATACCAACTAGAATGTGTGTGTATGTGAGAGAGAGAGAGAGAGAGAGAGAGAGAGAGAGAGAGAGAGAACAAGCCAGCTCCAGTGAGCACATAAGCACTCCCATATTTCAATGGAGGTAAGGGAGAAGATAAAGATAGCAAATAAAAGGAGCTACTGCCCCAGCCATAAAAAATACTTTAAATGGGCATGCCTTTGACATAACCGCCTAGGCTTTTCCAAAGGGAGCAGAATTACTGGCTCCATTTAAAGCCTGTAAGTAGGACACTTATTACCGATAATTTAAAAAATAGGATGTAAAGACTGATTATATTATTAGATAATTTAAACCACTTTTGGAAAAACTATGATGTTTTCTAAAGACAGGAAAAGAAGGTAACCACAGACTTTTCACACATTAGATGCCCCCAAATCATTTTATTTTTAATTTTTGAACTGCATGTTGTATAATGCAAAGGGCATCACTTAGCAAAAATATTTGCATTTATGGGTATGCAAATGGTGCTTTTGTGAAGAAAATCAAATGCTACATGCATGCAGAATACAGATTAGTAAAGATATTCACATGACTTGATGAAGGAAATAACCATCTAAAATACATCCCATTCTAAAAAAAAAAAAAAAGTACAGATGTTAAAATCATTTTATTTTCTACTGATTACAAAAGTCAGCCAGTTAGGGCTTGAGACATGGAAATGGCAAATGCTAGGTCTTCCCCCCACCTTTTGAGGGGGGTGTCCCCAGCTCTTCTGCAGACTGAGGTGCCTCCCATTCTGGGATCCCCTCAGACTGCATAGGTTTCTGTTTTGGAGCTCTCAGCACTGGGCCATATCATTTCCTCAATGTCTACCCCACAAGACTATGAGCTCTTTGAAGACAGGCGCTATTTCTTGCTCATCTTTTTTTCTTCAGCATCAGGGGGGAAAAATATATATATATATATATATATATATATATATATATATATATACACACACATACTATAAATATAATATAAATATAACTCAATATATATAAATTACATATTGTATATAGACATAAATATATCTATATAATATTCTAGATATATAGTCAGTTTTGTCACATGTGTAAAAAAGATCAAACATCTTTGCTGTATGTCAGGGCCCCAGAAGGCTCTGCTGGTAGCTTGGTCTAAGCTCTGGAGGATCTCTGGTTGTGGGGGAGGTGTGAATGCTAACTACAGCACTCTAAAGCTATTGGAAAGGCACTTTGTGGTAGGGCAGGGGGTGGCAGGGGTGAGGGCCATCCTACTCAGGCTGAATCAGGAGTCTGGAGGTGAACAGCTATAGCTTAGTGAGACAAATTGTATTTCCCCATCACTCAATTGTAGTTGCCCTTTAATCTAGACTTTGGAAGTTTCGGCTAACCTCTGAACCTCAGCTAACTTTGAACCTACAGTGCATTTAGATTCAAGTGCCCCAGTTCCCAACAATGCTTGTTGAGCTTCTGGTGCCAGCTTGATCATTCTACTGCCCATCCTTTGAGTTCTTCTACATTTGGAAATGTTTTTCTATATATTTTCTCATCATGCAAACATTTAAAAGAACACTGGAACCAGTTCTGGGCAGATTTAATACCTATTCTGGTTACTATTTCTGCTTAACAAATTGCTCCCATAACCTAGTGGTGTAGAACTACAACCACTTTATTTGGTTCACAATTGTTAAGCTACATTATTTGGAAGGGGCTCAACTGGGCATTTCTCATTTGGTGCTTCTCCTGAGTTTGCAGGCTGATGTCACCTGACACTGTAGCCATCTGAAGACTGGGTACCCAAGATGGTTCATTCCCATGGTTGGCAGTTTATCTTTTAGCTGGGAATTCAGCCAGACTGTTGATCAGAGCACCTACATGGCCGCCCCAGGGCACTTACCTGGTTTCAGGGTACTTGGACTTTGTAAACAGGGGCCGGCTTCCATCGGAGCAGACACCCCAAGGGGACCAGGCAGAAGTGGAATGGCCCCTTATGACTTAGTCTTGCATGTACAGCAGAGTCCCTTCTGCCATGTCTCAATTGGTCAAAGCTGTCATAAGTGTACCCAAGAGGAGGGTACAATGGGAGAACTTTTTTAAAAAGTAGGAGCCATGTTGAGGTGCCCGGGTGGCTCAATTGGTTAAGCATTTGACTTGATTTCAGCTCAGGTCATGATCTCACACTTGGTTAGATCGAATCATGCATAGGGCTCTACTCCGACTGTGCAGAAACTTGGAAATCTCTCTCTCTCTCCCTTTCTCTCTGCCCCTCCCTCTCTAATCTCTTCTCTCAAAATAAATAAATGAACTTCAAAAAATATTTAAAAAGTAGTATCCACGTTTTAAAGTTATCACAATTTCCTTTAATCTGTTATTTCTACTCTTTTTTTTTGAGTTGGAATAGCTTTTTACTGTTTTATTAGTTTCTTCATATTTTTCTTAAGCTTCCCAAAAATACCTAAAGGCTAACTCTTTTAATGCTATCTTTAACAAATTTAAATTAAGTGTCCATCAGGATTTTGCAAGAAACACACCACACCCAGTTAAATAATTAAACAAACCTTCAAGCTACTGTCAAATCATCACCAATAATCTCTATCTAAATCAAGACCAGTTTTTCCCACTCCCAGACCATAAACTCTTCAATCTCAAATTGTTTTCATCTCCTCAATCCTGGAGGCCATTTTTTTTGTCTGAATTTGTCCAGAATAGTACTGCCATGCTCTAGAATAGCAACAAAGAGGCACACTACAAATTTCACTCTGAGTTGCGCCATCTGGATCAGGGGCTTAGAAATATATCCAAGTGAAATTTCATGAATACAGTCCATTGGAAAAAAATGTGTATTGTTAATCTTTGAGGAAACAATAGAATGGAAATAAAGATGGCATATTTTTTCAGTGTAATGAACCTCGACAGTTTCCATTGTGGCTGCCGGAGCGGGTTTGATTGCCAGTTGTTAAATGAGCCTACATCTCGAAAAGGGGGAGTAGATCACTCAGAGCAGCAGACAGATGATGTTTGCTTTAAAGAGAGATTAAACCATTGCAAATATCATTAAGGACAGTTGCACAAAGGCCAGTGTGCTGCTTCCCCAGGCAGCAGGTTGAATCTGCCCCTTCCTCCCCATCCTTGTTTGCAAAAGAGTTTATAGAATAGAGTGGGTTCCAAAGAGGGCCCTCAGCCACAAATATAAAGACAGTGATAACAAATGGAACACTTGGGAGCAACTGGGGAAATTGCTGAGAGGCTGTGCCATGCCTCCCTGCCCTCCTCTCTGATTTTGGGTTGGCCTTGACTCTATCGCTTGTTTCTGAAAAATTTGCTGGACACTTGCCCAGAAAAATTTAAATGTCCTCAAATGCCTTAATCACGTCACTCACACTTTCAAGATATAGATGTCTTTATCAACAGGAAAAAGAAGTCACAAGGACTCTGTAAGTCTCAGCAAGATGAAACCTACTACATAGTGCAATAGGAGAGGAGATAAAAGATAACCATCTCCCCGAATAGCTCGCTCTTTCTGCCTGTGTCCAGTTTTCCACATAAAAATCACGAATGGGTTAGAGATGAGGGATTCACACTTTTTACTTTTTTTCTCTGTGTTCAAACAAAATCGTACAAAGCAGGTAAATGGTAGAGTGGCTTTAATAGAGGACAGGAGACCATTCTGACCCATCCACACCTCAGCAACCAAGGTGTAGGGTTTGTCCCCCGAAAGCCCCAAAGAATATGCTTTCAGAGTTTTATCAGTGGAGCAGTTCTATAGCAGCTGCACTTTATCGAATCAACATTTTCTGTCCAACACTTCTTATAATTTCCAGTCCTTATGACCATTGGTATGAGTGTTATCAATACCATTTTGTAAAGAAATTGCAGCATATACACACAACAGAATACTATTCAGCCTTTTAAAAGGAAGGAAATTTTGCAATATGTGACAACTTGGATAAACCTTGAGGACATTATACTAAGTGAAATAAACCAGTCATAGAAATACAAATACAACATGATCCCTCTTATATGAGGAATCTAAAAAAGTCCGATTCATTGATTCAGAGAGTGGAATGGTAGTTTTCAAGGGCTGGTGGGGAGCGAGGAATGGGGAGTTGTTCATCA
This sequence comes from Panthera uncia, assembly GCF_023721935.1. Taxonomy (NCBI): domain Eukaryota; kingdom Metazoa; phylum Chordata; class Mammalia; order Carnivora; family Felidae; genus Panthera; species Panthera uncia. The sequence continues at coordinate 93,028,034 of NW_026057578.1, forward strand.
ATGGGCATAAAGTTTCAGTTATGTAAGATAAGCTCTAGAGATCTGTTATAAAACATTGTAACTATAGTCAAAAATACTGTATGCTTAAACATTTGCTAAAAGGATAGACCTCATGTTAAATAAAAAAAAAAAAAGAGTGATAATTTGCTCAGGTTAAGAGATATAGCAAGGATTTAAATCTAGACTGTCCTGGCTTTGAAGTTATCAACCCCTGAACTCTGGAGGGAAATGAAGGAAAGAAACAGGTCAGTCATGTGATGATGATGTCATGATGGCACAGGACTGCCATCACATGACCTGCCTCCAGTCCTGACTGCACCACTCCCAGCTATATGATGCAGACAAGCCACTTCACTTCTCGTTCTATTTCAATGTTTAATTTTTTACATTTACTTCAATTTACATATTTAGTGAAAACATATTTAATGTATGTTTTAAATACAACTACATTTTTAATAATTTTGAGATAGAAGTCACCATAAAATTCATACTTTGAAAGTGTACAAATCAGTGTTTTTTAATATATTCAGAGTTGTGCAACCACAACCACTATCCAATTTTACAGCATTTCTTTTTTTTTTTAACGTTTTATTTATTTTTGAGACAGAGAGAGACAGAGCATGAACGGGGGAGGGTCAGAGAGAGAGGAAGACACAGAATCTGAAACAGGCTCCAGATTCTGAGCAGTCAGCACAGAGCCCGACGCAGGGCTCGAACTCAAGGACAGTGAGATCGTGACCTGAGCCGAAGTCGGACACTTAACCAACTGAGCCACCCAGGCGCCCCTCCAATTTTACAGCGTTTCAATGCCCTAAAACAACCCCATAGTTACTAATAGTCACTCTATATTCTTCCCTACCCCCAACCTCTGGTAACCACTAATCTACTTTCTGTCTCTATGCCTTTGTCTTTTTGGCACATATCATATTAATAGAATCATTCAACATGTGGCATTTTGTGTCTAGCTTCTTTCATTTAGTATAATGTACTTCCTTGCATCTATTTCCCATCTATAAAATGGGGAAAAAGATAACTACCTTGAAAGATTGTTCTAAGGTAATTTACACACACACACACACACACACACACACACAAATGTTAACATAGGGGCGCCTGGGTGGCTCAGCCTGTTGAGTGATTTCAACTCAGGTCAGGATCTCCCGGTTCCTGAGTTTGAGCCCCACAGTGAGCATGTTGCTCTCAGCACAGAGCCTGATTCGGATTCTCCCTTCCTCTCTCTCTCTGTCTCTGTCTCTCTCTCTCTCTCTCTCTCTCTTTCTGCTCCTCCCCCCACTCATGTTCTCCCTCTTTCTCTCAAAAATAAATAAACATTAAAAAATTAAAAAAACATTAACATAGTAATCAGGAAATAATAACTATAAGAAATGGTAGCTCATTAGGACAATAATAATAACTAGATTAATTTAAAAAAAAAAGGATTATGGGGCGCCTGGGTGGCTCAGTCGGTTAAGCGGCCGACTTCAGCTCAGGTCATGATCTCGCGGTCCATGAGTTCAAGTCCCGCGTCAGGCTCTGTGCTGACAGCTCAGAGCCTGGAGCCTGTTTCAGATTCTGTGTCTCCCTCTCTCTGACCCTCCCCCATTCATGCTCTGTCTCTCTCTGTCTCAAAAATAAATAAACGTTAAAAAATTAAAAAAAAAAAAAAAGGATTATGAGAAAGGATAGTAACAAGATCTGCATATTAAAGGGAATGGAGGCCCTGGGGGGAAGGTGGGGACTTGGTGAGAGAAGCTTTGTGCCTGTATCACCACATTTACTCTTTTGCCTAAATGAGGGTCTCTCAATATGGGCAATATTGTCATTTCGAGCTGGATGATATTTTTTTGTGAGAGGCTGCCCTGTGCACTGTAGGATGTAGCAGCATTCGTAGCCTCTGTCTAGTAGCATCTCCTCCAGGTGTGACAACTGAAAATGGCTACCATGTTGGACAGCACAGAATAAAATACTTCCATTGTGACAGAAATTTATACAGGAGATCACTGCTATAGACAAATACTTGGTCACAAGTGAATTTCTAGTCTTTGAGAATGAGAGATCCATCACTTATGATACTTTAGGTATTAAGAGAGAAGGCAGTCCCTGAAATCCTTAGTGCACCGACTCTGTTGGCAATTAGCAAGCCTTCCCTCATCGGATGTACTTCTGTGTGTGCAGGTGGAGAGCAGCCACTGGCTCAGTGTCTGCCCCGTGGCCTTCCTGAATGAAGGAAAACATGCAGATAGGATCTCTTGAAAGAAAACCACAGACCTATCCGTTTCCCTTTAAAGGTCAGGGATGAGCAGATTTGCTACACACAGGGGAAGCATTCAGGGTAGGGAATCCTGGACTCATAGAACTGTGGAAGTTTGTTAAGAGGGAAAGCCTGAAAGGTAGTTGAAAGGATACATGAGCACAACTGGAAGACCGGAGTCAGGTCAAATCTGAAGGGTGAGGGACAGCCACAAGTGGGAACATGAGCAATCATGCAATCCTCTCAGTTTGTCACAGAGACATTTTCCTCCCATTCATCGTATGCCATGAACATAAGTGGGCCTTTTGGGGGGTCTACATGGTTGTGTTTTGTATCACCCCTATGAAGCAAATGCATTCCATTGTGAGCAAGGCTGTATTTTATGACTGAAGAAGAGGCTACCATGAGTCTCTTGTGGAAAATGATGGTTTAAGGAAAGTTGTAAAGAAAATAGGGCTGCCCAGATTTAGCAAATTAAAAAAGGAGTATCCAGTTAAAATTTGAATTCCATATAAACTATGATTCTTTAGTATAATTACATACCATGCAATATTTGATGTATACTAAAATATTTATTTGCTTTTTATCTGAATTTCAGATTTAACTGGGAGACCTGTATTTTATTTGACAGCCTCAAAAGCAAGTGGAAGGTTTATCGGTGAGGGAAAGTGTATCTTGAGACAGTGGGAAGGAAGGGACAATGGCAATGGAAAAAAAAAGATATTTTTAACTTAACGGCTATAAATGAATTAAGCTGACATAATGCTGGGGCAAACTTGGTTACAACCAAAGCCAGGAAGTTCAGTTCCTAATTTATGGAGTGACTCTTGTACACCAAATACGTGATGTCATACACTGAGAAACTGGGACTAAGAAGACAGTCACTGCCCTGGTGTAACTTACTCTCTTGTGGAAGAATCAGACATGCAAATTGATATTGGAAAGAAAATATTAGAAACAAAATCTAAAGTAACGTGCAGTCATGATACGGAGGAGGGAGTCATTAGTTCTGCCTGTGAGCTCAGAGAAAATTCTTGGAGGTGAAGTGATGCCTATGTTGGATTCTGAAGAAAGAAAACAAGCACAGAGCAATTTATGCAGGGGCAGGTGCGATCACAAGTGTGGTGAGCAGTCAACTGTGGTAGAAATCTGGGATGCATACAGGTGGGAAGGTAGCTTGAGATAGAGTGAAAATATGGGCTGGAATCATGCCACTGGGAGCCATAGTCTAGAGATTACAGGGAGACATTCCAGCAGGGTTCGAGAAGCAAGATCTAATCTGTAATTAGGAAGTGAGAGTAGAAATGTAAGTGGCAATATATTTAAAAATACATTAGAAAATATAGGACTAAATTTAGTGAATAGTTTCTTGGTTTTTCTTTTAAGTTATCTCATTTACAGCCAGTTTCTGGGTCATTCATAAGGGGAGCAATGGAGAATAGCTAAGAAGGCATGGACTTCAGGTCAGATGATGCTGGAAACTGAACCCTGACACTTCATCCTGAAGGTATCAGTGAACATCAGTCTTTACCTGAAAGATGCGGACAGTGGTACACCCTCATGGGGATTTATGAGTTTTTAAAAAATTTTTTAAACATTTATTTATTTTCAAGAGACACAGAGCACGAGTGGGGAAGGGGCAGAGAGAGAGGGAGACACAGAATCCAAAGCAGGCTCCAGGCCCTGAGCTATCAGCACAGAGCCCGATGTGGGGCTCGAACCCACGAACTGTGAGATCATGACCTGAGCTGAAGTCAGATGCTTAACCGCCTGAGCCAACTCTTTATGAGTTTTAAAGAATGTGATATGCATATAAGATGCGTAGCATGAAATGCCTAATAGTGCCCAAACAATAAAAATTGTTACACATTTTGATAGAATTAATGTAATTTTTTCACATTTTTACCTACAGCTCTTGTGCCTAACCGCTATTCTAGGACCTCTAGCCCCCTTGGAAATTCCAAACTCACAGCTATTTCTCGAAGTCAGGGGGCCCTGTGCCAGACACTGCACATCTGGAGTGTTCACATCTGGAGCCCTTGTGCCAGGCACTGCTTTTTCCCCAGCAGCAGTCTGTATAGTGTCATTTCTGTGACATTACACTTTCCTCTCTGTTGGACATGGGAGGCTTCCTGGCTCCCACTGAGGGCAGTGTTGTAGCCTCAGCTCCTGAAGGGCTACACCATTGTCTTTGTCATTGTCCTGTCCTTAGGGTCTTCCAGAATCTGAGAAGTTGATCTTTTTGAATATTTTTCCCCCTTCTCTGTTCTCTGTACAACTCTGGTATGTATCCATTAGAAAGCTTGGCAGGAAAAAAAACATGCTGTCTTTTAATTGCCCCTTCCCACCGAAGACCACAGCTTGACCAGGTTTAGGCTTGTTGCCTCAACCCAACACGTCCCAAGAGGCTCTCCTTCAGTCGTCTGACATAAGGAGAGATTCCTCCCCTTCTGTGCCCTCTTTCCTGTCCTGCCCAAACAATATGATAGAGTAGGAATTATGAATAAAATAAGATTTTTCTTGATAAGTTGGTGCTGCCCATTTGAATTACTATAGTGATGGGCTGAGTATTACCACAAAATGCATGTGGGGATGGAGGGAGCCTGGATAATGGATAAAGTCTTAAAAATCTGACTGTAAGCCTCCATACCGCTTTCCTAAACAATGAAGACATAAAACATTCATGACAAGGTGAAGCTGTGTGAAATCTTGAGTATGAACGGGGTTGCCCTGTGTTTCCCTCAGTTATTTAGACAGCGTGTTCCTTCCTTTGCCTTAGAGAGCGGACAGACTCAGTGTGCCTGCCTTCCAGCTGACCAGGAAATCAGAGACATATGTGGCTAATCGTTTTTCTCTTGCAGCATATTTACAAAGTCAGCCCACCACATGTCCTTTGCATGGTGTTCCTTGTGACCATGCCCGGATGAGCCATCTGCTGAGCTCTCAGGCCCTAGCTTAACAGTTCTGGGTATATGAGAAGTTAGTAAAGAGAGGGCTGCAACCTGAACAAGAATAAACGGAGCCCCCTGAGGGGAATGCCTGACAGGTTCACAAATCACAACAGCTCTGATGATACAGACTGTGGACCCAAACCCTTGCTAAAGAGAAAACTTGATAAAAACTCCTTATAGAAAACCTGACACGTTAGTAATAATTTTCTCAGTATATGTAGTGTTATGGGAAATACTGTTCATGATCATTCGAACAGCAAAGGGAGATTATAAAGAACACCAATTAACAAGGTTTGGGAATTTGAAGAGACTTCTAGGATCTCATGGGATTGTCACGGACAGTTACTTCTTTAGTCATGGGAACATCTCTTATTTTCAGGTCAAATGTGTCACTCCACATTTATTAGTGGGACTTTAGCAACAAGTCCGTCTATAATGGTGAATTTATTTTCATTTTCTGAATTCTGTTGTATTGTGTAATCTTGAGGGGGAAAAAGGGTTGGGATATATTTTTTATGGTTTGGAAATACCTATAGATTCAAGCAAATAATAGCGACAGGGATTTAGGTAAATCCTATTCTGTTCAATAGATCATTCATATTTTAAATGTGAAAGCTTGCTTTTTATCCTCTAGAAAAGCAAGCAATTAACTTTCACCGCAAAATGCTACACCTGCACATTTGTCTATAAATTTACATTTTTGGCTATTAGCAAAACTGCAGGCGGATAACAAATAGATCCAAAAATCAATTTGAAAAACAAAAACAAAAACTGAGGGATAGCTTAAGTAATAAAGCAGTGGAGGTCAGTAGGAAGAGAGGGAGCTCAGAGGCCACTACTCAGGCCATGACAGCATCTCTTTGAAGATCTCCTGAGGCAACTGAAGAATGACTGGGTCTTCAGTGCAGTTCTGGCTCCTCAGAAACAGTGATGTGCAGAAAAATACCCTTCACAGAAGCATCGTGATGTCTCCGATTTCCCCAGCTCAGAGATAGCAAACTATTCTGGTCATTTGTTTGTTTATTGAACATTTCATTTATTGCAGTGCATTTTCCCCCTAAACAGGCCTGTGTTCAATGAATTCTGTAGTCCTTTCTTTTTAATGTTTATTTATTTATTTTGCCAGAGGAAGAGAGTATGCACACACTTGAGCAAGGGAGGAACAGAGAGAGAGGGAGAGAAAGAATCCCATGCAGGCTCCACACTGCCAACACAGAGTCTGATGCAGGGCTTGATCCCACAAACGGTGACATCATGACCTGAGCTGAAATCAAGAGTCAGATGTTTAACCGACTGAGCCACCCAGAAGCCCTGGATTCTGTAGTTCTAAGGGAACTAGGTCTTTTAAATAGTTTATACATCCCATTGATTTTAAGAGCAATAAGGACACATCAGAGGTATATGGGACTGTTAAAACTATAGGATCATAAATGTTTGACTTGTTCAGGACTTCAAATATCATCTCAAATACTAACATTTTCAAATGAAGAAATTAAGATTGAGAAAATTGAGGCAATCTGTCCAAAACTTGTTACCCTGTCTGTGAAACAAGAGAAATAGACCAGCTAGTAAAAACCACCACATATACTTGCCCATGTGCCCTCCAGTCCACAAACAGATGTGTGTCTCATAAAGGTATGATATGCCTTTGATGCCGTGTAGGTATTAATTCAAGCCATATTGAATTCCTGCATCAAACAAAACACCCCACCATGTGCGATATGACTTCCCTGCAGCTGGTTCATCTGTTTAGAAGACCTGAGTTCACTTGCCAACTGAAGCAGCAGATTGCAATGCATGCATCTGAAAACATTCTATAAAATGAATTTGTTATAAATGATATGTCACTGAAGCTATCCCTACTATAGATACAGTAAAACTTAAGCATATATACATATGTATGTGTGTGTGTATGCATTTCTATATAGATATATCTTTGATTTCCTTAAATCCAGGCACATTTGATAACTTAAGCAGTATCACTGTGAATGATCATCCCAAGTCTTGGTTAACCTGCCTCATCAGGTGAGGAGGATTTGAAATGGGCAGAAGGAGTTTGCATAAAATAAATTAACAGTTTCTTCAGAACATTTGAGAGAAGCTTCCTTTATTCTAATCTGTATTCAGGGAGCCAATGTGAGTGGTATACTGAACTTCCAGACGGGAGACAGGGTTTCAGCTGTTTCTGAGTGTGTGTACCAAAGAGCCTTGAAGTGAATAATGGTGGGTTGAAATTTGCTTTTGTCCATTTTTCTGTTTTTGTCATTGTTTCTGTTTGTTTGTTTGTTTTTTCCTACATCATTTGTTCCCTCTGTCTTTGGTGTGAAGTGAGGAGTTAATCTTTTAGGATTATGCTTCTCTAAGATGATTTTTAAAAGATTTTTAGGGGAGCCTGGGTGTCTCAATCAATTAAGCCTCCAACTTCAGGTCAGGTCATAATCTCATGGTTCGTAGGTTTGAGGCCTATGTCAGGCTCTGTGCTAACACCTCAGAACCTGGAGCCTGCTTCAGATCCTGTGTCTCCCTCTCTCTCTGCCCTTCCCCTGCTTGCGCTCTGTCTCTCAAAAATGAATAAATGTTTAAAAAAATTAAAACTAAATAAATTTTTAGTATTTGCTTTACCATGTACCACATTTAGGTTGTTACCCTGGACTTGTCCTGAAGTTAGGACTTTTCTTTATAGCCTGTTTTTAATCCAAAAGCAAATTATCGCTCATTTTCTGCACACTTATTCTAGCTTTTCAGGTTTAGGCAAGTGGCTTTCTGTCTTTAGTTCTAGCCAACACTTTGGCATTTTCAAGTTGAATTCCTCAAGGGTAATATATTTAAAAAGTGACCCAAGATGTGGGTGCATGCATAATGAGGACGCAGGTGGGTGATAACTAAGACGACTTACAGTTGGACAATCCTTTAGAGCTTATTAAGTAAGTGTCTCCATCCCATGAGACATTATTACTCTCATTTTACAGATGAGGAAAACTGACAAGTCAAGAAACTCTCTTAGTTGGTATAAATAGGACTTAAGTTGTTCTTTCTCCAGACCGAGTGCCCTCTCCAGACAGAACAGGGGTCATTTGTCTCTCAACACTACTTGTGGCTGTCTTTGTCATGCAACTTTTCAAATCAGTGCTTGAGAATCTCCTTATGGATCTTGCTAAAATGCTGGGCTGGGATTCTACACCTTCTAACAAACTCTTATTCTTGGCTGCCTGAACTTCCCTATGTCTTACCAGGCCCTGACTCCTGGGCCACCAGCACATTGTTTCGTAAAGCCCTTAGCAATCTTCTGTTGGCCCAGTAGTGTTGCATGGCACATTTATCCCAACCTCTTTGTGTTTCTCTATGTTCACTTCCTCTATATAATTAGCCCCCTCTCCTCAGAAAATATGTACGTAGGCATGAATGTATATATCTTTATACACGTCTTACACTTCAAATGACTATGTCTTAAATTATAATGGATATCAGAGCACAGAAATTGTTGTTTACAAATACTCATTTTGAAAAGTAGCACTGCAGAGATATATTTAGTTAAGTGGACCACACACTGGCTAACATTGTTCTTCAGAAGCCTTATATCCCGTGTGTGACTGAAAACCAGAGATAGAAAGAAAATTAAAAGTGCCCATTCACTCTTTTCCATCGTGTGCTTTTGCTTGTTTTACGCAACCAAATTGCGGCTTTGTCTGTGAGGAGGGCCCAGCCTCCCAGGCTCTGCCCTAAGTGGTTGGGTCTAAGCCTCCAGGGAGCCTTTCACTTAACTGGTGCATATAAATTGCAGGCTTTCAACCAACAACCTCCCTTTCTGTCCCCTGTTTATCCCTAGTTATGAAGTGCTGGCCTAGTGAGCCAAATCTTCCCTAAAACCATGTTTTATGGGACCCACACCATTTCGAAATTATTTGTTAACTTTTAGTTGCTAAAACTTAAAAAGCGAGCAATTTCCCATGAAAATCCAGATTTCCAGTGACTCTTGAAAACTGGAAGACTTGTCATCATGGGGTCTGAGCTTGGTGTGGCTACCAGCGACAGGGCCTGAAGAGCAGCTTTAACTCTCCGATTTGCCGCAAGCTGGCCATTTAGAGGGCCAATCCTCCACTCTCCCCAGTGTCTCCTGCCTGGCATCAGCATTGACTTGTGACTTTGATGCAGAACAGCCTTTAGAGAGGTTTGAGACCATGTGAACATTCCCACATGAAGTCCAACACAGCTGATGACTTTCAAGGGAGCAGAGGGCACCCCAAACTGGTGCAAACTGAGTGCACATGTTTCTGGCTTCTGATCTCAAACATTTAAGCCAGAGAATTGCAGGTATATATCCAAGTTCTCCGGAAGGAAGAGTAGTGATCTTAAACAAAAGAGCAGTGTATTTTTGACTGTCCTATAGTCTACGTGGGTGGTTCATAGTTCGTGTGGGCATTGCACAACCATCAGGGACCTGGGATCCTTCACATGAGGCTTCTGCTTGAGGAACTGGACATTCAGCCTCTGAATGCACATTTCACTGGGCAGGGAAGAGGAAAAACAAGAGGAAGGCATGCCTTTTCCTTCCAAGGAAACCTAGATGAAGTTGTTTGCATCATTTCTGCCTACATCTCATTGGCCAGAACTGATCACATGGTGATATCTAGCTGTGAGGAAGGCTAGAAGAGAATATTTACTCTGGGTGACCTTATTCTCAGCAAAGGATCCACAAGGAGAAAACAGATGTTAGGGTGCCCCTGACAATCTCTGCAGGGTCTCTATGGTTTTAAAATTTCCCAGAGAACCACACATAGTGGACATTAGGTAAATACCATAAGGAGAAGGGAAGCCAATCATAGAGCCTCAGTAAAACCTTTCTTACATTCCACTCCTGATTATCCATACCTTGATGAAATCGCTATAAACTATATGTACTGCTCTTGCTCCTTTGTACGTTTCCATCATGCCTTATTCCTATGCCTTTGGCTTTGCTTTATTACCCACTGGTAAATGAACCACGTGTTTAAATCCTATGCAAGGTCCTGTTGGAGAATCAAGAGACCATGTGGTCCCTTCCCATGTGAAAAGGCAAATGTCTCATCATGACTCTTTCCAACACATGAAGCGCAATTTCCTAAGCTTATGAGCAAGACTGACACTAAAATTTCACCACTGCTTATAATATCTACACTAACCTAAGAAGCAAGCTCAGTCTTGACGCTTGTGGAAAGACTCACGGTACCATCAGCACAACCCTTTCCAAGGTCATGGTCTTCTTCCAGCAAGTGAGAACAGAAACTGGTTCCCTGCAGTGCATTGTTATATGAAAATATGAATTGAAAAAATCCCGCTCTAGGAAGAGGTTGAGCTCACTCATTTTGGAAAACAGATTCACATTTTTCACAAAGATATAAATGCAAGAAAGGACCCACAAAAGTTGCATTTATATAAAGCTTATATACTTAAACTTTTTAAACTTTTACATTACAAAGTAAATCTATAGGATAAAAAGCCTACTAATAGTTTCAGTTTAAGAGAACTGAACCATAACTCTGGAGACTTAAGATTTGATTTTTTTCTCCCAATAATTACACTATTTTTAATATTGAAAATGCCCCTGATTGATTGATTGCCAGCTGGGGACAGAGGGTGCAATCATCATCTCATTCTTGAGGGAACAGATCATGTGACTTTCCCTGAATTAACTTTTGGAAACATACTATTAACATGTAATGTGAAAAAAAAAAAGAGAGAGAAAAAGAAAAGATGTAATGTGTAGTTTTTGGTTCTTTAAATCGCAATAACCCATATGTAGGGCCTAACTGCTAATGAAGGGAGAAGGTCTTTCGCCTTCTGGAGAGTCGATGCCTGAGGGTAGCCTTGGATCTGTGCATGATGCAGGCTGTAGTGACGATAATGGAACACTCCCACTTGGTATCTGTGTCCTGGGAGTCCATCCCTCCTTTTAAATTTTAGCAAAAATCCGCAGGCTACCTGCTGAAGTCTGAATTCAGGGACACTGAATTGAAGGGGCAAGTGATGGTAGCCTGTGTGCTGGGCCCTGCCCTTCCTTTGTGTCTTCATTATTTCAGTGTCCATCAACAGCTCCCCATGAGCAGTCAAACACCAGGAACTAGACTTGAACTCTCAAATCAACAGAAAACTGTGGATTGTTTTGTGTGTTTGGAGAGGCTGAGATCATTTTATGTTGCACGTCCCCCAAAGAAACAAATGTGATCTGAGAATCACATTGTTACAAGAGCTGATACCATTCCTTTAAAAAAAATTTTTTTAATGTTTATTTTGGGGAGACAGACAGAGCACAAGTGGGGGAGGGACAGAGCAAGAGGGAGACACAGAATCTAAAGCAGGCTCCAGGTTCTGAGCTGTCAGCACAGAGCCCGTTGCGGGGCTTGAACCCACAAAGTGCAGGATCATGACCTGGGCTGAGGTCAGATGCTTAACTGACTGAGCTACTCAGGTGCCACCCCCACCCCCCCCCTTTTTTTTTTTTAAAGAGACAGATCAACCACACAAGCAGGGGAAGGGCAGAGGGAGGGAGGGAGAGAATGTCAAACAGGCTCCACGGGGGTCCGACATAGGGCTTGATCACGTGACCCTGGGATCATGACCTAAGCTGAAATCAAGAAGAGTCTGAGGCTTAACTGACTGAGACATCCAGGTGCCTCCCCGCCCCATTCTTTTTTTAAGTTGTTTATTTATTTTGAGAGAGAGAGAGAGTGTACACACACAAGTGAGCAGGGAAGAGGCAGAGAGAGATGGAGAGAGAGAATCCTAAGCAGGCTCTGTGCTGTGTGTGCAGAGCCCTATGTGGGGCTTGATCTCACGAACCCTGAGATCAAGACCTGAGCTGAAATCAAGAGTATGATGCTTAACAGACTGAGCCACCCAGGTGCCCCTAGGTAGCCCCCACTCTTGACTGAAAGGAAACAAAAGAAAACACCACCACTGTTCATACTAAAAATGGAAGAAAAAAAAACTAGCTGGGGGGAAAAATAACAATCCAGTCATTCCCAGACAGACACTTATTCATCCATTTATAAAAAAGAGTAATGGTTAACTATGTGTAGTTAGTGGTCTCTAGAAGCAGTGGCTTAATTTCCTTCCTCCTTCCTGGCATCTGCCAGGGTAACCTTGTTGTATTTAACATCTGCTCTGTGGATTCTCTTGAGAGCTATAACAGAACGCTGGGTCTCCTTGTCATTTTGTAAAGTAAGTTATTTTGATGGAAGAAAATTTAAGGAAACTTCTTATAAAATACTGCAATACCAGAATAGTTTTTATGTTAAGAGTTTTAAAATCCTAGACAGTATTCATGACTCCCAATTTGCAGAAAAGAAAATTGAGACGAGAAAATTTTGGTAGCTGGCTCAAGGTGGCCTGGTAGCTGGTGACAGGGCAGGACTCCTCATTTCTGATTCAGGATTTTGTACTGTCCCAGGCAGACAATTCTGCTATATTGGTTTGATATTTCCAATTATTCTTTGACAGTCAGCTTCAAACTGTGAAGGGGAAAAAAGAAACCTTAAAAATTATTTTTGTTCCGAGAGAGTCTATATGACTGCCAGCTCAGCGAGATGTGTTACTTCCAGGCATAGAAGCGAACTTACCTTTTTACTACATGCTACTGACCATCCAGCTGCTTTGTAAGGAAATTAGGTCCTTGGGAGCTTTTAGGGTAGAAGATGTTCATGCCATAGAACCTTAGACTATAGCAACTCGAAGTGGAGATCCCCCTACTAAGCCCTTCATTTCAGAAACGAAACCACACCCACAGTGATACAGTGCCCTCCCCTCAGGTCCCACTGCACTACACCAAGCCCAGTTCTGGGGTTCCTCCTTATGCTACTTCAAGCCATTTTCCTGTGTAAAGGAAGACTGGTAGGTATGTCTACTGGGAGATGCGTTTCAGGCATTTACCTTCCCACTTTACATAATACCTCAAAAGAATCTTTTGTTAACAGCTAAACAGCACTGTAATTGTCATAGTTCATGCAACCGACCTCTTCTTTCAGCTTGTGCCTTTTGCTCTTTTTCTTTAAAATGCCTCCAAAGCTCTAAAGTATTGCAATGGTGTTTGTAAAGAATCTGCTGAGAAGCATCATGACCCTGCATTTGTGCAAAATTATAAGCCAGACTCTTACATTAGGAATGCAGTCCTGTTAACCAAGCTCATTGCCACCCAAGCGCGGCTCATCACTCTTCAGCACACACTGTATTTTGTGGTATGTAGTCAGGTTGCCTTGCTGGGCTCCCCTGTCACGTATTGCAGCAAGTTCCTCATGCAGGGCAGAGTCTGTGAGCCAACCTGCCTCACCGGGTATGATTGATAAAAAGAGGGGCTTATGACATCCTGGACTTAGAACAGTGTATGGCACCTGTTGCCCGGTATATATTTTGCATTGAATAAATGAACATCGAAACCTTGCTTTTGCAAGGTTTTGAATCTCCAAATTTGAGTCAATAGCATCTGAGCCCCCCTGACTAAGCCATTAGTACTTTGCTTCTTTTCAAGTGTCAGGGAGTCTCCTGGATTCTCTCAGCGTGTCAAGGCATATTTTAGTCGCTTGGATACCAGCATGCTGTTAGGATAGTGGGTCCGTATCACTGACTCCTAATGATTCCGAGAGATTCAGAGCCATTTCTACCCATCAGCCTGTGAGCCTATCTCTCAACTTCCTAGAATCAAGACAATCGCTGTGCCCACGCAAATTACTTCTCCCCTTGTCACCATGGCAACACATTTGCTCTCTCGCCCACCCCACCCTGTTTGCAATCAGCACAGAGCCATTGGCTTAATAAGGCCTGACAAACTTAAACAATGGGGATTTCTTGCCTAGAGCCAAGATCTTTATTCATTCATAGTGACCAGAACTATGTGTTGCTGCCTTGCTGACACTGCTTGGCATTTAGGAAAAAATTTCCCACCATGATTCATCTCTACTACCTATTCTCAGCTCATCTCTTCCAAATGTCAATCGGCCAATCAATTGATCAATCAGGGGAAGGAATTAAACTATTAGGATACTCAACCAGAAAGTGATGTTTTGTCTCTGTACAGCAGGATTTCTCAGTTTTGGCCAGTCCACATGGTTGGGGGAGGGGTGGAGTGAGCAAGGAAGAGCCATGCTGGGAAAGGGCACTGCCTCTGTGCCTCCAGTTGAAACACATTGTATACATGCTTCTGCCCTGCTGGCCTCTTGCCCATGCCCCCTCCATAAGCTCACTGAACTCAGTTATACCTCTTCAGGTGCCACCTTGTTGGACACTGGGAAGAGACGTGGATCAAGACCTGAAGGATCCTTGGGCTGGGCTCTCACCATAGTTGGATAAAGGCAGACACAACTGGAGGGGTCCCTGCAAATTATGGCTGATGTGTCAGAGGGTCTGATGGCAACTTTGCTACCTCGAGGCCTCTCAGCTCAGGACTGAACGGGAACGCTGTATCCTGAGCAGAAGCAGCTGCTTCTGGGCAAAGCACCCAATGTTTTCCATTTCTTAGAAGATAAACTCTAAACCCCATGGCCCAGCCCCCAGCTGCCTACCTCTCCCACCCATCTCTTCTTACCACTGTCCACCTATAACCCTCCATCTTGGCTATAAGGAGTCATGTGTTGCTTACTCACTTTCTTTTTCATGCCTCCAGGCTTTTGTTCTCCCGTCCCAATAACCTGGAATGCTCTCCCCTCTTCTATTCCTATACATTCTCAAAACATACCCTAAACGTCCAAAAATAAGATACTGGATAAATGAATTTTAACATGCGGTAGATGCTATGGTATGCTGCTGCTGGTTCTCCCCTTCAGGGTCAAGGCACATATCTCCTCAGCTGTTAGGAGTGTTGGCTGTTGAATATTCACATCTGAGTCCCTCTGCTGTGATAGCTTTGGGTTGAAAGAATCGGCCTTGCCCAAGTTTACATCGGCCCGCATCCAATGATCATATCACGCAAAGGTACAGCGGCATGACCCCTTTGCCCCTATCTGGGGCTACTGTGAAGGGCCATCCTAGCTGAACTCCCGATGGGATGTGCCGGGGCCTCCACGGCAACTGCATCACATTCCAAGCTTTCCCTCTGCCCAGTCCTTCATCCCTTACTCCCTCACAGACAACCTGCGAAGTGTCCTCCCCAGCAGAACTCCAGCCTGTAAACCTCTGTCTCAGAGTCTGCTTCCCAGGTAAGCCTAAGACATGGCAAACCTAGGATGAAATAATATGTAATCATTAAAAAATTTAAGTTACATATTAGAGAATATTTAATGACATAGGAAACTGTTCAAGTTAATGAAGGAAATACAAAAACAAGAGGCAAAACTGGGCATGCATTCCATTCCTGATTATGTAAGAATGTACATGACCCAAAGAGAAAACCAGAGCAGAAAGGAAAAAAAATATATATCTTTTAGAAAGAATTCCTCCTAAAGCAGAGCTAAAATAGTGTCTACCTCTGGAATTTTGTTTCCATTTTCTGTTCATTTTAAATATTCTACAATAAGCAAGTAATTATTAGGAAACCTAATGAGTTCATTTAATAGTAAAATGAAGTAATGTTATCAAACAACTCCCTGGAACACAAAACACAAAAACAAAAGTCTTCTTAACCCACCTTCTGAGGACAAATGAAAAACTTCAGCATCCGTGGTCTCTCTATGTGCTTCCTTCTCTCATCCCTGCCCCTGCCCAGTCCGTGGCACTGACCCTTTTCTTTTTTGTGTATCTCTGTCCCTATATGTACATATCTATCGTTACCCTTAACCATAGGGTGTTGCAAATATTTTAATTTATCTCTTGTATTATGCTGAGAGTTGCATGAGGGCAGAAGATCATGTCCCCATGTCTCGGACATGACCTCTACACTGTAAACAGTATATTTTACTGAACGAGTAAATGAGTGAATGAACAAGCATTTGAAGTGGTGACTTGAAGAGTCAAGAATTTGACTGGCATAGGGACAGACTACTGAAAGTGAGGGAAAAGATGTAGAGCGAAACGTTGAGAGCCTAATTAATATTTTCAGATGGTGTCAGAATGGGAGACTATGAAATGGGAACCCCTCAGCCTGTTTGTGCTTCTCTGTTCTGTGGTTTAACAAGAAACTTTGGAGAAAGCTGACTTTGCCGCTGTGGCTTTGAGCATTTCAAGATAAGCATCACCTTGGTTTCAAAAAGAAAATGATGCGTGTTATTTTCAACTTTACAATGCTTATTTTCTAAAATCATTCTTTAAAAAATAAAGCTAATGTTCTTTGTGGAATATTTTTGAATTCATGATGAATTTTGGAAAATTGAATTTGAGCCTTTCTGGCCGTATTTTCTGCCCTTTAATACTTGGTAAAAAATACTTAAATTTTTCTCAATTTATGTAAAATTTGCTTACATAAAATTCACTTTATTTAAAACAATTTTTTTACTTTTATTTATTTTTGAGAGACAGAGTGAGACAAAATGAGAATGGGGGAGAGGCAGAGAGGGAGGGAGACACTGGGTCGGAAGCAGGATCCAGGCTCTGAGCTGTCAGCACAGAGCCCGACACGGGGCTTGAGCCCACAGGCCGTGAGATCATGAGCTGAGTCAAAGTCGGACACTCAACCGACTGAGCCACCCAGGCGCCCCACACCACTTTACTTTAAAGTGCACAGTTCAGTGAGTATTGCCTTTTTACCCTGAGTTTGGCTTTTCTCTTCGGATAGCAATTAGCTGGTGTCCCTGCAAAGGTACTAGGTGTTTCTATTGAGGTGACCTTGCAATAATTGGGTAATTGATACCTTAATTCAAAGACCTCACTCCATTTTCCCCGGGCCCCCTATCACTAGAGAATATGGATTAGATTTGTTAGTGGTACACAGAAGAATCTTCTTGGACTGGTCTCATAGTATTCTGCTTTTCTCAGCTTCTTCTCCTCTTGTGCACTGTGAGCCCAAGACCTACTCAAATATTTGTACTTGCTCAAGTGAGCCACATTCTCTCATGCTTTGCGTGCCTTTCTTTCTCTTTTTGGCAGATGCCTACACATCTTTGCCTGAGACAAAGTCCAGGCATTATGATTGATACTTGTGAAACCTCCATCCTCCCAAAGCAGAGTTGTGGGGTGACACTCTTTCCCCTTCTCCTCCTCCTCCTTCCCTTCCTCCCCCTCCTCCGCCTTCTTTCTCCTCCTTTCCCTCTTCTGTTCTTTAGGCAACTTCATATGCCCTCAGTTCAAACATTTTTCCTATTGGTTTGCAACCTTCAATTCATTGTTGTTTCCTAATGAGATTGTGAATGCTTTGAGAGTAGGGTTTGTGGACTTATCTCTCCTATTCAGTGATCTTGACATATAGTATGTGATCAAAAACAAGTTATTGATCTTTAAAAAATAAAGCTAATGTTCTTTGTGGAATATTGCCAAAATAATTTTGCCAAGTTATTGCCAAAAAAGGCTCTAATAATATTTAGGAATCTTTGGCAGACAGGTAAAGAACTTTGGTGGAATGTGCCTCTGTGCACCCGTTATGTGGATGTCTACAGTTAGGACTGTACTTGATGAACAGTTTTTGGTTTGGAGTCATGGGAAGAATAGGAAGCCAGAATGCTTACATCTCTGGAAATTTTCTGAAATT
The DNA here is from genome assembly GCF_023721935.1 of Panthera uncia. NCBI lineage: Eukaryota > Metazoa > Chordata > Mammalia > Carnivora > Felidae > Panthera > Panthera uncia. The sequence continues at coordinate 93,045,819 of NW_026057578.1, forward strand.
CCTTAGAGAAAGATACCAACTATTAATTAGATACATATCATGACAATATGTACTTTACAGCATTGATAAACCTGAACATTCACTCCTGTCTGTTTTATTCTTGTTTCTCTTGAGCTTCAACACTGAATTTGTATTTGTAACACCTGCTGTTACCATCCCGGGATAATAGACTATTTAACATTTGATCATTTACAAAATATGCAATTCACACTCTATTCATTCCTAATTATTTGGTATGGATCTCTTCTGAGGGCTCTCGAGGAATCATCGTGTAGTTTAGACTATATGACCATGGCTGAGGGCAACCAAACCAGTATATGAACTACAAAGAAAGAGAGTTGTTACAATTATTGGAAACATAAAGCAATAGTGAAATGTGTGGAACTAGGGAGGGATCCGGAGAGAAAAGAAGGGAGGAGGTGGGAGAGGAAGAAACCCAATAAAACCATAATTGTCTTAATGTCCAGTGCCCTAATCTAGCAAGCAGAACCTTCTCCATTCTAAGCTGGCATGTGCACTGACCTCTCTAGTAAAACATGATGACTGGGTTATCAATGCTCATGTGCATAACAGTCATCTGGGGATGATTGTTTAAAATGATGGATTTCTGAAACAAAATCATTATCTTAAAGACCTATCTGTATTCCCATGTTCATTGTCACATTACTCATGAGAGCCCAGTTATAGAAACAACCTAAGTATTCATCTATAGAAGAATAGATAAAATGTGATATATACACATACACACAGTGAATTATTACTCAAATTTTGAAAATAAGGAAATCCTGCCATTGGTGGCAACATGGATGAACCTGGAGGGCATTATGCTAAGTGAAATAAGCCAGATAAAGAAAGACAAATGTTGCATGGCATCATTTATGTGAGGAATCCAAAAAAAAAAAAAAATGGAAATCATAGAAACAGTAGAGTGGCACTCACAGGGGCTCACAGGTAGGGGAAACAGAGAAAGATTTGTAAAAGGGTACAAACTTTCAGTTATAAGATGAAAAAATAAAATGATAGATTCCTGACCATGATCTCAATTTCTGATTTAGTTTCTCTGAGGTGGTCCTAAGAAGTTGCTTTTTTAACAAGGCCAAGATGATTCTGTTAGAGGTGGTCTAATCAATGAGAAACAATACAGAACCATCTCTTAGCCTTATTACTGTATTAGCATTTTTGCTAAAACAACACTCATGCCTTGGCTCATTTTTTATTGCTGATTGACAGTTTGCTTTGGGCTCAACTGGATGATTTTTTTTCACTCGTGTTGCCTGGACTCACTCAAAAAGCTCCTGTCAGCTGGTGGCTCAGCTGGAGCTGAAAAGTCAAAGTTGGCCTCTGCACATGACTAGTGTTTGGCAGGCTATCAGCCAAGGTCACCTCATTTTTCCTCCATGCAGCCTAGCATCAGTTTCTTCATAGGGTGGTCTCAAGATTCCCAGCAGCAAGAGAGGACAAGCCCCAAAGTGCAAGCATTTTTCAAGAGTCTCTTGTTATGTCATATTTTCTAATGAACCATTGGCCAAAGGAAGTCACATGGCAACATCGAGATTTGAGGGGAAGAGAAGTAAACTCCATCGCCTAATGGGAAGCTGGGCAAAGTCTCATTGCAAGGGATAGAAGAATAATCAGGGCCACTTTTGCTTACAATAGTCCACCATGCTTACTATTTCAATAAACTAGCACGTTAAGATTGTTGAAGAAGAAAGGTGTATAAAGGACTTATATTTTAAAATATAAATTAGTACAAATGCAAGTCTGCATTCCAAATGAAAGCTCTCCTACTGACTTGCATCCCAGATTGTTTTTTTTAAGATCGGCTTAATGCCCAGCACTGAGCCCAACATGGAGCTTAAACTAACGACCCTGGGATCAAGATGTGAGCTGACATTAAGAGTCTGACTCTTAACTGACTGAGCTACCCAGGCACCCCTCTCCTGACATTTTTGTGTAAGAAATCAGTGGACTGATACCCTATGTGATCAGACAGTCATAGTCTTGGATAGACCCATGGAAATTTGTAGTTCTTGTTAATGTTATTTGCCATGAATGGCTTGGGGGTTGGGGGGGGGGGTGGGGGAAAGTACCATAGCTTTAGAAATCTGGGGACAAATTACTTAAGGGGAGGCAGATGGCAATCTTTTGCTTCATGGCTTTTCTTTGGAGAGTAGATAATATAGTGGTAAAGATCGTAATACCTGCCCATTTAGATCCCAATATTAGGTCTGTCATTCTTGAATTGTTTACCTTCAGCAAATGAATGAATTCACCTGTCCATATTTAATAGGGCATGATAGGGTAAGATTTAATTTTTTTTAATGTTTGTTTATTTTTGAGAGAGAGAGAAAGTAGGGGAGGGGCAGAGAGAGGGAGACACAGAATCTGAAATAGGCTCCAGGCTCTGACCTGTTAGCAGAGTCTGTTGTGGGGCTAGAACTCATGAACTGTGAGATCATGATCTGAGCCAAAGTTGAACACTCAACCAGCTGAGCCACTCAGATGCCCTGATAGGGTAAGATTTAAATAAAATGATGTATGCCATAGAGCTCACAAAGCATTAGCTGTCATCCTCATCTTCGTTATCATTCCAGAAAAAAATAAATGTTGCCGACCTGTCATAGCTCTGTTTGTCCACCTGAGGAATGGGCAGTTGCCTACAGGATATAAATTCATAAAACTCCCTCCCCCAAATAACTTCCAAATCCTCCATATAACTTAAAGATTGGCTAAAGCCATGTGTTTCTTGAGGATAAGAGAGAATGACTATGCCTAAACTTGTTCCTATTCTCTGCAGAGGCATAGTGACTAGTATCCCCACTATGATTTAAGGGAAAAGCTATTGTAGCTAGTCTGCAGGATGGCCTCCAATAATCCTTGCCTTATGATAACCAGACTCTTGTGTAAAATTCCTCTTGCATGAATGGAGCTGATCTGTGTAACCAAAAGGATAGAATGGAAATGAAACATGATTTCTGAGGTTAAGACTTAGAAGCCATTGCAGCTTCCACCTTACTCTCTTGGATCATTCACTCTCGGGAAAGCCAGCTGCCTGGTCATGAAGCTACTGAAGCAAACATATGGAGACTTCCATGTGTCAAGAACCCGAGGCCTCTTATTGAGAGCAAGTACAAACCTGCCAACCCTGTGAGTGAGCCTACTTGGAAGTGGACACTCCAGCTACACTCAAGCCTTGAGACGACTACAGCCTCCTGAGGGACCACAAGCCGCAAGGACTCAGCTTGGCTGCTCTCCAGTTTCTGACCCACAGAAACTGTAAGAGATAGTAAATGTTTGTTGTTGCCCCAAGCCTGTAGGTTCCAGGGTGATTTGTTATGCAACAATAGACAGCTAATACAGCTGTTCTGGTGTGTGGAGGGAGGGCATGCATAGAAGCACTGGCTTGATGGAAAGACAGAGAAAGAGAAGGGAGAAAGATTCAGAAGGCAGAAGCTGAGGATTACCAAAGAGAGCCTCACAATGCTGCTTGCAGGCACAGTCCTGGAGGCCATTTTCTGGAAGAGAAGCCACAGAATTGAGTGTGCTAAGTGCTTTGAAGTACCTAGAGACCCCGCAGGGAATGGCACTAGGTAACTGGGAGGTCGTGCTTTTCCTCTTTATCATCTTGGCCATTAACTAGAGCAAAGCTCTTTGTGGGAAACATGCAAATTGCTGAAAATGGAGTTGAACTTCCTCCGTCTCTCTTTAACTGGAAATATAATTGCAACTCCTTGCACATTGCTGTGATTTTTTTCTAATCCTGTCACGCTTTGTTGGCTCGCTGCTTTTCATCTTACTGTTTATTAAAATAGCCCACGTAGTCTTTGATGCTGAAAGCACAAGTATATGATTGGAGGCTATTGCCAAATTACAATTCATTTTTATTTGATACTGAGGTTTTTGACTATTCATTTTAAACTTTTTTTTTTAAACTTTGGAGTTGGGGAGTGGGAGTTGGGGAAAGGAGACCACAGGAAATGGTGAATGGCCAGTCAAACCCTCTCCTAGGTTCAGAAATCTGGCAGTTGTTATCAAAGCATCACCATCAACATCTCTCATGTTCTTCTATGAGACGTAGTCCCTATGCCCTTAGCTAGTGGCAGGTAGAATGAGCCAGAATTCGTGGAGTGATGGGTGATTTAGCCACAGGCTTGTTTAACCCTTTGGACCTATGAGTAAGCCTATTATAATTTGCTCTGACTTTCCAGTAAAATTGAGATGGTCACTCCAGTCCTCCAAATAAGGCAGTTTTGTATTTAAGTCTACTCTACAACTGATGGTGTGATGCCCAGGCAGAAATACTTCCTGGGTATTTTCCAAGAGTATCCTATATAAGGGGATCATGTCTGGGGAATGTATTAGTTTTCTGTGCTTCTGTAACGAATTACCACACACTTGATTCCTTAAAGTAACAAAAATTTATTCCTTAATAGTTTGAGAGTCTAGAAATCCAAAATCAGTTTCAGTGTGCCAAAATCTAGATATCAGCCTGCTTATACTCTTTCTAAATGTTCTAGGTGACAGTCTGTTCCTCATCTCTTCACCTCTGGTGGCTGCTGGTATTCTTTGTCCAGATCACTCCAATCTCTGTCCCTATGGTCACATTGCCCTCTCCTTTCTCTCTTTGTTGCTTCTTCCTTCCTCTGCCTTCCTTATAAGGATACATGTGATTGCTTTTAGGGCCCAACCAGATAATACAGGATAAGCCCCCTATGTCCAAATCCTTAACTTAATCATATCTGCAAAGACTCTTTTTCCAAATAATGTAATGTTTTCAGGTTCGAGGGATTAGGATCTGATAGCTTTGGAGGCCATTATTCAACCTACTACAAGGAACTTCACATCATTTCATCCCCAACCTTGAACCTTTCTGTATAGCAACTTTTGTATTTGCCTCATTGCTACTGTGATCCAGCTGGTGATGAGTCACAGAAAGGAAAAATGGACCCCACCTTCTTTGAAAAACTATAGGACCAAACACATTAGATGGAAGAAATGTAACAAGCGGGGACAGTGAGATGGTAAATAATATTCTGGTGAAAAGTACCACCCCCCAATTTTGTGCTTTCAATTGTAGAATCCTGCTCTGTTGAATGCCTTCCTTTGAAAGCATCTCTAAGTTTTTACTTTGAAATATAGATTTGGTTACTCATTCAGAAATTGCCACCTCACATGTTGCAATCAAGACCTTATCTGTCGTTGTTGCCCACTACAAAGTTTTATTAACCCTGGAGAGAATTTACTGCTCTGCTCCCACTGTGGGCTTCCTGCCATGGTGTGTGGACCTGAGATGAAAACCACTTGATGTATGGTTGGCAGGTAATAGACTTCTCTCACCCAGACTGATAAGTCATTACTGGCCCTTCCATTCAATAACTCTGAGCAGGGTCCCAGCTTGCACTTAGTCTGGGACATGAGAGACTGGGATGGAGGGAAGGGAAGATTCTTTTCTCAAATGCTGCTCAGGCTTATACATACTACTTGGTAGTAGATGGGAACAATGGCAGGGGTCGTGGGGCTGGTTGTTGAATGATTGAACACTTAGTCTCAAAGGTGGTAGTACATGTGAACTGTGATTTAGAAATAAGACAAAGGGATTCTTGGATTTAGGCAAAACTTCCAAATGAAAATAGTGAAGTGAGGCTCCTGCAAAGCAAAGTTTTATGTGTGTGTGTGTGTGTGTGTGTGTGTGTGTGTGTGTGTATGTATGAGAGAGAGAGACAGAGAAAGAGAAAGAAAGAGACAGACTAAGACTTAGGAGAAAAGAAAGGGTTCCAAATGCCCTGGCAAGGGAATCTAATGTATTGGCAGATTTTGATCCTTTTCCAAGTCATGCAATGCTTCTTAAACTGAAGTCTATAGAGAGACACAGAGGGCTTCACATATTCTCAATTAGAGAAACTCTGACTTAAAGTATAGTGCAGAACCTTAGCCTGGTATCTTAATCTCTCCCTAATCTAGCTCCATCTGGCTCTCTTATAAGAGCCTACTTTTCATTCCTCCCACCGTTTTTCCAGGCAAATTGGGCTAGTCAGAATTCCCCAGACTTCTCACATTGGCGACTGCACAGATCACATTCCTTCTCTAAAATGTCATTCTACCTTTCCCTTCTCTTCCCATGGCCCCTCCCCCACAGCATCCCCCTAACAGAGTTTCAAGCTCTGCTTCCCCTCTGCCAGGTACCAGGTTCCTGGGCACTCAAGCTCACTTTTCCCCAGAATTTCTGCAGTGTTGTAAGCTTTGAAAAGTGCCTTCTTGGGTACCCTGCTGCTCTGTATTGTTTATTAGTTTTATTTGTCTTATCTTTTGGGTAGCATATTTGGCTCTAAGATTCTGTGTCTCTTCTCCTATCACACATCTCTCAAAACCCAGAATGCTTATTGTAAATAAATAAAAAGTATCCCCAAGATGATAGATGCTATTGGGAACCCACTCATCTCTTTTCTATCAATCTAAAACTCTGGCACAATGCTGGCCCCACCCCTTCCTGCTAAAATTGCCTGTGACCACCATGTTATTGGGGGCTGATACGGGGAGTGAGGGGGGGAGAAGAGATAGTGAAGAGAGAGAATCCGTGAGGAAATAGGAAGGGTAAGGGGCCAGAGAGGAGCTTGTGGTGGGAGGGCTTCTAGAAAATACTTCCAAGAACAGCAGAGCTTGGTGTTCACTTGGATCTTATTGTAAAACATCCTCCAACTCAGCATCAAACCTCCAGTTACGTCTGTTGCACAAATGTGTTGTATGAGTATATTTTTATGTAGAAATGAAGGCAAGAAGACTGATTTTCATATTTGAATCAATTGAAGTGAAGCAATCATGAGTAGAAGCCAGAAGCTTCCTACAAAGGTAAAAATCACATCGTAAGCACTGAAAATATTTGTAGAAATGTGGGTTGGTGATATGATATTGCAGCCAGTATTCTCTAGACCTCCTGGAGATAAGAGACCTAAGGTGACATTTTCAGAGATCCAAGGGATTTGGGGGCTAAGCGAAGGAAAAAAGACATGACCACAAGGTGGCAGCAGCACACACTGGCCTGGTTGGGCTCTCCAAGGACAGGCTTGCCTGGGCATGTCCCTCAGGGCAGGCATTTGTTCAGAGGCTAATGCCTGGAGGCAGCAAGTATGAAGAGGAGGAGGGCATGGGACCTTTGAGGAAAAGAGGGATCTAAGTGATGTGGCTCAACAGCATGGGGGGAGTCTGTGGGTCAGAAAGCTGTGAAGGGCATGGGGTGCTTGGCTGGCCCCTTTGTTTTTTGTTTGTTTGTTTGTTTTTTGGTTTTTGTTTTGTTTTTATATGAAATTTATTGTCAAATTGGTTTCCATACAACACCCAGTGCTCATCCCAACTGGTGCCCTCCTCAGTGCCCATCACCCACCCTCCCATCCCTCCCACCTCCCATCAACCCTCAATTGATTCTCAGTTTTTAAGAGTCTCTTATGGTTTGGCTCCCTCCCTCTCTTTTTTTTTTCCTTCCCCTCCCCCATGGTCTTCTGTTAAGTTTCTCAGGATCCACATAAGAGTAAAAACATATGGCATCTGTCTTTCTCTGCCTGACTTATTTCACTTAGCATAACACTCTCCAGTTCCAAACACGTTGCTACAAAAGGCCATATTTCATTCTTTCTCATCGCCGTATTATTCTACGCCATTCTTCTCATTGCCAATAGTATTCCATTGTGTATATAAACCACAATTTCTTTACCCATTCATCAGTTGACGGACATTTAGGCTCTTTCCATAATTTGGCTATTGTTGAAAGTGCTGCTATAAACATTGGGGTACAAGTGTCCCTATGCATGCATCAGCCATCCTGTATCCCTTGGGTAAATTCCTAGCAGTGCTATTGCTGGGTCATAGGGTAGATCTATTTTTAATTTTTTGAGGAACCTCCGCACTGTTTTCCAGAGTGGCTGCACTCCTTTGGAAGACCATGTGATTCTTGATCTTGGGGTTGTGAGTTTGAGCCTCATGTTGGGTGTAGAGATTACTTTAAAAAAAAAAACCACTTAAAAAGAGGGGTACCTGGTTGGCTCTGTCGGTTGAGGGTCCATCCAGCCCTTGATTTCTGCTCATGTCAGGCTCCCAGGGTCGTGGAATCAAGCCCGGTGTCTGCCATGTCAGGCTCTGCACTAATCTTAGAGCCTGCTTGGGATTCTCTGTCTCTCTCCCTCTGCTTCCACCCCCCCCCCCACCTTGTGCTTTATCTCTCTCTAAACAAAAACAAAAACAAAAACCACTTAGAGAAAGCTCTGAAGGGCAGCAGTAGCTTGGGGTCTTTATAGCCCTGGACTTATTTTATCTATGCTACAGATGTTGAGTGCAGCTTCAGGGGAATGCAAAGTAGGCAATCTCTAAGTGGGTAAAAATCTGCTTATTAAAATAATTTTATGTGTAAAAATGTGTCTCAGCCTATAGTAAAAAATTATACATCTTAGGAGTCAATACACAGAGGGCATCTTTGGTTTATATAATAGACATCTCACACATATACACTCTTACAGGATGGGAGTCATGCCATATATGGTGTTTTATAGCTTTCACAATAATCTATTAAGCATTTCTCAATGTCACTAAAATTTCTTCTAAAACATTATATTTAATAGCTTCTTGTCATCATGAGCTTTTCCTATGATTTACCACAACCCCTGTTCAAATGTTTTTCTGCAGGTAGCCTAATGTTTCTAACGTCACCCTACAGATCTGTAGTGATGGAACCCATAGCTCTTTGCCCCCAAACCTGGTTTGGATTCTTAGCTCTACTGAGTCAGTGGTTGAGCTGGGGAATCATCAAATGATTTTTGAGAATAATGTTAGGAAGAAGAGATTTCATCCAGATTAAAAAATATTTATTTACACAATTATTTATTTGGTATGTATTTAACAATGTGATTAATGTGTAAGCTTGCAGATAACATTTTGGTCAAAAAACAATTGTGCTCATTAAGGAAGCATATTATGCAAAGAGCACTCCATCATATGGGGCTCCTAAAGAAAACTTGTTTTGAGGTAAATCACAGACCCCATCTCATTAATTACAGGTATCAACCATACCAAATCACCATGCACAAAGTATTTAAACAGATAGTAGCTTGATGATGAATGGCATTTCCCGTTTCAAATGATGTAAGTAAAATGCTATTTAAAATCTTGACATTCTCTTGCAAAGAGTAGGTGAGCTCGAGAAGGTGGCACAATGACAATGTGACTCCCACGTTCCTCATTGTGTGTCTGTGTGCATGTGTGGAGTGTGGTGGAGGAGCCTTTGAACAGCACGATGTGTTCTAAGAGCAGAATGGGATCAAACAACCTGCCTCCTGCACTTCTGAGGCAGTTGCACTGTGCAGGACATGGCCTTTGGCTTCTTCCGCCTCTGTGACCACCTGTGCAATAAAGGCTGCTTGATCCTAAAGGTCCAGGGGCGGGGGGAAAAGGCAACAAGATGAGGTTTATTGAATAATCAGTGGCAAGCGGTTTATGAGATGCTCATCATGTGGAATCCCCAAAATAATCTTGTAAATTGTGTGTCTCCAATGTTCACATTAGATACCATGCCTCACACATATTTTACCAGATATCTACCAGATCCTGGCTGAACCATACATGAGCCTAGATCTGAAGTCCTTGCAAAAATCTGTGCTATTGCTATAAGATTGTATAGAGAATGTCATTTTCCAGGAGAGTCCGTCAAAACCACTGTGTCCTTGATTCTTTTCCACCATCTCATCTATATACCTTTCCTTTTCTCTCTCTCTTTTTGGTTTTGCACTTCTGTCTCCTTCATTCTGCTCCTTGCCTGCCCTATGAGGTTACTGAGGTAGGTACATAAACATACATATGCTTTTCCTGTATTTTCCATATATCTCTGCTCCTAAAATGCCCATTTTGTACCATCCAAGATAGTAACTAGTGTTAATGATGAGAGTTACCTATGGCTCCGTGTTACTGATGGATAATAACATCCTACAGTTGCTACCAAAGGAGTAATGTCTAATGGTAGATATCTCGACAACATGCAGGTTGATAAAGCTGGGTGACTTCTGATAATGCACTTTGTCTCGGCTCAGAGTATAACAGTTGAGAGCAAGAGTTTTGGAGTCACTTGGATCTAAACTCTGGTCTGGACTTCCCAACTTACTCTCCTTTTCACTTTTGGCCATTTACTTTACTCTCTCTGTCTCATTTTCCTCCAGGGAAAAATGAAGGTGATAATAGTGTTTACCTCCTAAGCTTGTATAGGATTAAATGACATACTATATACAACTTGCTTAGCAAAGTGTATATAACACTGAGCTCTCAAGAAATTGACTACTATAAAAATAATATGTACAAACTATTTTCTGCTGGATCTACCTCTGTGTTAGGCCAACATTCTAAACATTCTAAACAACATTCTAAACATACTGTACAGTGTTTACTCATCACCAATTATGTACATTGTATGGCTGGAGACACTATAAGGAAAAGGGCCCTAGGTAGTTTCAGTACTTTGCTTCCCATTAGCTTATGGCTTACTTAGTAACAATAAGAAATACATACAAGAATTTATGTGTTTCCTTATTATGTCTGTCTTTCTGATAAGAAATTATCAAGCCTTCATTTAAAATGACATCATTTTTGCAAATGGCATATTGTATAAAGGGTTAGTATCCAAAATCTATAAAGAACTTATCAAGCTCAACACTCAAAAAAACCCCAAATAATCCAGTGAAGAAATGGGCAGAAGACACGAATAGACACTTTCCAAAGAACCTCCAGAATCCAAATGGCTAACAGACATATGAAAAAATGCTCAACATCACTCATTATCAGTTAAATACAAATCAAAACCATGATGAGATACCACCTCGCACCTGTCAGAATGGCTAAAATTAACGACTCAGGAAACAACAGATGTTGGCGAGGATGCAGAGAAAGGGGGACCCTTTTGCACTGTAGATGGGAATGCAAACTGGTTCAGCCACTCTGAAAAACAGTGTGGAGGCTCCTCACAAAATTAAAAATAGAACTACCCTATGACCCAACAATACCTAGCACTACTAGGTATTTATCCAAAGGGTACAGGAGTGCTGATTTAAAGGGGCACGTGCACCCCAATGTTTATATAGCACTATCAACAATAGCCAAATTATGGAAAGAGCCTGAATGTCCATTGACTGATGAATAAAGAAGATATGGTGTGTGTGTGTGTATATATATATATATATATATATATATATATATGATGGAATATAACTTGGTGATGAAAATTAAATCTTGACTTTTGCAATGTGGATAGAACTAGAGTGTATTATGCTAAGCAAAATAAGTCAGTCAAAGAAAGACAAATATCATATGATTTCACTCATGTGGAATTTAGGAAACAAAGCAGATGAACATAGGGGAAGGGAAGCAAAAATAAGACAAAAACAGAGAGGGAGGCAAACCATAAGAGACTCTTAAATACAAAGAACAAAAAGAGTTGCTGGAGGGGAGGTGGGTGGGGGGGAAGGGCTAAATGGGTGATGGACATTAAGGAGGGCACTTGTTGGTATTGAGCACTGGATATTACATGTAAGTGATGAAACTGGGTTCTGCTCCTGAAATCAATACTACACTGTGTGTTAACTAACTTGAATTTAAAGAAATAAATTTTATTAAAAAAAAAAAATTAACGTTTATTTATTTTTGAGACAGAGACAGAGCATGAATGGGGGAGGGGCAGAGAGAGAGGGAGACACAGAATCCAAAGCAGGCTCCAGGCTCTGAGCTGTCAGCCCAGACCCCGACGCGGGGCTCGAACTCACGGACCGTGAGATCGTGACCTGAGCTGAAGTTGGAGGCTTAACCGACTGAGCCACCCAGACGCCCCTATAAATTTTAAAAAATAACATAAAACGACATCAATGCCACAAAGTACTCCCCATCCTTAAAAAGGAAATCAGCCAGTATTTACTGAGGACCTCTTCAGTGCTCAGGCCTATGCCAATCTGGGGAATAGAGGTGGGCTCCCAGGAAAACATGAGTTTTCTTTTCCTCAACATAACTGTGAACTTCTCAGCCTTAAACTGAATTCTAAGTCACATTCTTTTATTTTTTTTTCTCTAAATACATGTTCTCTGTGGACTTGTCCACTTGGGTCTGACTTTGTCCCTACCTTTCATCATTTGTGTCTTGAGTCCTATTTATCTTGGCATCCTGCTCAATAGCCAAAGAGTCTTACAACCAAGTTAACATTCTCTCCTAAGGGAAGTATACAACTCCTCTAGGTTCTAGAATTCACAACAAGGAAACAGTTGCTAAGTAAGGGATGCTTTAAAAAATTAGAGATCTACTAAAATGGCTAAAATTAAAAAGCTTGATGATGCCAAGTGTTAGAAAAGACAGAGAATAACAGAATAAATGCTCATACATTTCTGAAGAGAATGTAAAATTGTACAGCCACCTCAGAAAACAGTTTGGCAGTTTCTTTGTTAACATATACTTACCATACAACCCAACAGTGATACTTCCAGTATTTTACTTAAGTGAAATGAAAACTATGTTGATACCAATACTTATATATTAATTTTCATATCATCTTTATATAAACTAGCTCCAAACTGGAAACAACCTATATGTCTGTCAATAAATATGCATGATATGTGCATCTGATGGAATACTATTCAGTGTGCCTGGATGGCTCAGTCAGTTGAGGGTCCAACTATTGGTTTTGGCTCAGGTCATGATCCCAGGGTCTTGGGATCGACTCCCATGCTGAGCATGGAGCCTGCTTAAGATTCTCTCCCTCCCTCCCTCCCTCCCTCCCTCTCTCTCTCTCTTTCTCTCCCTCTCTCCCCCTCTGCCCCTCTCCTTCACTTTCTCTCTCTCTCTGTCTCTCTCTCTCTCAAAAAAACCACAAAAACAAAAACAACTAAACAGATGAATCTCAGCATTCTGCTGAGCTACACAAGCCCACCTCAGAATGCATACTGTATGATTCTATGTAAAGAAGATTATTTAAAAAAAAAAAAAACAAATGAAAATATAGTGACAGAAGTTAAATTAGTGATTGTCTGGCAGCAAGAATGAGAGGAGCATGGAGGTGGAGCGCAAGGGAATGTTTTGGGTGATGGAAACAGTCTGTATCCTGATTATGATGGTAGTTACAAAGGCATATAAAATTTTCAAAACTCTTTGAATGTACACTTAAAATGAATGCTTGCTTAACACAGTATATATCTTATATCTTATATATTATATATAAAATGATGATTTAAAAATGATGATTGAAGGGGTGCCTGGGTGGCTCAGTCGGTTAAGCGTCTGACTTCAGCTCAAGTCATGATCTCACGGTTTGTGAGTTTGTGAGTTCGAGCCCCTCATGGGGCTCTGTGCTGACAGCTTGGAACCTGCTTCAGATTCTGTCTCCTTCTCTCTCTGCCCCTCCCCGACTTGTGCTCTGTCTCTCTCTATCAAAAATAAATAAATGTAAAAAATAAAATAAAAATTAAAAAAAATTATTTTTTTATTTTTTTTTCAATATATGAAATTTATTGTCAAAATGGTTTCCATACAACACCCAGTGCTCATCCCAAAATGTGCCCTCCTCAATACCCATCACCCACCCTCCCCTCCCTCCCACCCCCCATCAACCCTCAGTCTGTTCTCAGTTTTTAAGAGTCTCTTATGCTTTGGCTCTCTCCCACTCTAAACTCTTTTTTTTTTTTCCTTCCCCTCCCCCATGGGTTTCTGTTAAGTTTCTCAGGATCCACATAAGAGTGAAACCATATGGTATCTGTCTTTCTCTGTATGGCTTATTTCACTTAGCATCACACTCTCCAGTCCCATCCACGTTGCTACAAAGGGTCATATTTCGTTCTTTCTCATTGCCATGTAGTACTCCATTGTGGATATAAACCACAATTTCTTTATCCATTCATCAGTTGATGGACATTTAGGCTCTTTCCATAATTTGGCTATTGTTGAGAGTGCTGCTATAAACATTGGGGTACAAGTGCCCCTATGCATCAGTACTCCTGTATCCCTTGGGTAAATTCCTAGCAGTGCTACTGCTGGGTCATAGGGTAGGTCTATTTTGAATTTTCTGAGGAACCTCCACACTGTTTTCCAGAGTGGTTGCACCAATTAGCATTCCCACCAACAGTGCAAGAGGGTTCCCGTTTCTCCACATCCTCTCCAGCATCTATAGTCTCCTGATTTGTTCATTTTGGCCACTCTGACTGGCGTGAGGTGATATCTGAGTGTGGTTTTGATTTGTATTTCCCTGATGAGGAGCGACGTTGAGCATCTTTTCATGTGCCTGTTGGCCATCTGGATGTCTTCTTTAGAGAAGTGTCTATTCATGTTTTCTGCCCATTTCTTCACTGGGTTATTTGTTTTTTGGGTGTGGAGTTTGGTGATCTCTTTAGATTTTGGATACTAGCCCTTTGTCCGATATGTCATTTGCAAATATCTTTTCCCATTCCGTTGGTTGCCTTTTAGTTTTGTTGGTTGTTTCCTTTGCTGTGCAGAAGCTTTTTATCTTCATAAGGTCCCAGTAATTCATTTTTGCTTTTAATTCCCTTGCCTTTGGGGATGTGTCGAGTAAGAGATTGCTACGGCTGAGGTCAGAGAGGTCTTTTCCTGCTTTCTCCTCTAGGGTTTTGATGGTTTCCTGTCTCACATTCAGGTCCTTTATCCATTTTGAGTTTATTTTTGTGAATGGTGTGAGAAAGTGGTCTAGTTTCAACCTTCTGCATGTTGCTGTCCAGTTCTCCCAGCACCATTTGTTAAAGAGACTGTCTTTTTTCCATTGGATGTTCTTTCCTGCTTTGTCAAAGATGAGTTGGCCATACGTTTGTGGGTCTAGTTCTGGGGTTTCTCTTCTATTCCATTGGTCTATGTGTCTGTTTTTGTGCCAATACCATGCTGTCTTGATGATTACAGCTTTGTAGTAGAGGCTAAAGTCTGGGATTGTGATGCCTCCTGCTTTGGTCTTCTTCTTCAAAATTGCTTTGGCTATTTGGGGCCTTTTATGGTTCCATATGAATTTTAGGATTGCTTGTTCTAGTTTCGAGAAGAATGCTGGTGCAATTTTGATTGGGATTGCATTGAATGTGTCGATAGCTTTGGGTAGTATTGACATTTTGACAATATTTATTCTTCTAATCCATGAGCAGGGAATGTCTTTCCATTTCTTTATATCTTCTTTAATTCCCTTCATAAGCTTTCTATAGTTTTCAGCATACAGATCTTTTACATCTTTGGTTAGATTTATTCCTAGGTATTTTATGCTTCTTGGTGCAATTGTGAATGGGATCAGTTTCTTTATTTGTCTTTCTGTTGCTTCATTGTTAGTGTATAAGAATGCAACTGATTTCCGTACATTGATTTTGTATCCTGCAACTTTGCTAAATTCATGTATCAGTTCTAGCAGACTTTTGGTGGAGTCTATCGGATTTTCCATGTATAGTATCATGTCATCTGCAAAAAGTGAAAGCTTGACTTCATCTTTGCCAATTTTGATGCCTTTGATTTCCTTTTGTTGTCTGATTCTGATGCTAGAACTTCCAACACTATGTTAAACAACAGCGGTGAGAGTGGGCATCCCTGTCATGTTCCTGATCTCAGGGAAAAAGCTCTCAGTTTTTCCCCATTGAGGATGATGTTAGTTGTGGGCTTTTCATAAATGGCTTTTATGATGTTTAAGTATGTTCCTTCTATCCCGACTTTCTCAAGGGTTTTTATTAAGAAAGAGTGCTGAATTTTGTCAAAAAAAATAAAAAAAAAATTAAAAATGATGATTGAGGGGCACCTGGGTGGCTCAGTCGGTTAAGCGTCCAACTTCAGCTCAGGTCACGATCTCGCAGTCCGTGAGTTCGAGCCCCGCGTCGGGCTCCGGGCTGATGGCTTGGAGCCTGGAGCCTGCTTCCGATTCTGTGTCTCCCTCTCTCTCTGCCCCTCCCCTGTTCATGCTCTGTCTCTCTCTGTCTCAAAAATAAATAAAACGTTAAAAAAATTTTAAAAATGATGATTGAAATAGTAAAAGGTAGGGAGAGATTTCAGTTGTCACAAAACAAAGATACCCAGAGACATAACTGCATTGCATGTGAATCTATTCACTGTTAAATAGACATACTTTTTCATTCACTCACTCATTTATTCAACCATATATTAAGCACTGACTAGAATCTAGGTCAAGTGTTGGGTACACAGCCTACAGAGATCAAAGACAACTTTGTAACCACAACACATTTACAGTTTTGACAAATAGACTAACTGGAAAATGGCTGCCATGTAGGGGTTCAACTAGGAGGACCATTGAAGGTCCTTGGGATGGGGCGAGGTTTGATCTGAGTATTGGGAAGAGAAGGAGTATAGATGCTCTAGGTAAAGGGAACAGCAGGTGCAGAGTCATGACAGGATGGTTCCTGTGTCTAAGGTGAAGAATGCAGATGTGTGGAAGGTGGCCAGTGAGGAGCAGAAAAGTGAGTGTGGGTCTTGTGATGAAGGATGTTGTGTTTTGGCCTATTTTCTGTTGGGTGTAAATGAAGGATTTTAGGCAGGAGAATGGCATGACTTAATTATAGTTTAGAACAGTCATGCTAGCCTCAGTGTAGTGTATCAATTAAAGGGGTCAAGAATGAGCAGGGAGACCAGTTAGGGAATTGCTAAAGTAATGGAGTAGTGGTGGTAGGAATGAGTCAGTGGGACATTTTGGGGGTTGGTCCTGGCTGGTTCTTTGTAATATCTAGCAAACATCTTCCGGCTCCATGTGGTGTTGCCTTTTTATTTTGTTTGCTTTTTGTTTTTAGTGTGTGTTTTGTTTTGCCAGGGGCATTTGGTGCTTACCCTTATCCCGTGTGCTTTGTGAAGCCTGTCCTATCTTCCATGTTTCTCCTTTCCTTTTATCTTGTCCTAGACACAAGCTAAGGGAATGGCATGGTTTTCTTTAAGTTTTACAAGAACTGTGAGTCCTATTTGATTTCTCCTCCGAAAGGAGCACTGCCAGGGATGATCTCCCTCACTGATGCAAAGAAATTAAGATTCAGTCGCTGCCTTCAAGAACATTTACAACGGAAAGTATACTTGAGGCACTGTGTGGCTAAGTTGATTAAGTATCCAACTCTTGATTTTGGTTCAGGTCATGATCTCATGGTTGTGAGATTGAGCCCCACATAGAGCTTAGTGCTGGGTTCCACACGCTGACCATGGAGCCTGCTTACAATTCTCTCTCTCTCTCTCTCTCTCTCTCTCTTCTCTCTCTCTCTCTGCCCTTCTTGCCCCATCAAAATAAGTAATGTTTTTAAAAAGTATACTTTCTCAATTAACTAATATTTACTGAGTGTCTGCTCTGTGTCCCATGCTGTCTGAGGTGCTGGTGAGTGTGCTAGTTGGCTTGATGGATTATCCAAAAACTCCCCTGCAGCCACACCCGACTCCCCACCACATGATTATTGTTCTTTGTACAAAGGTCTATGGAGATTCTTGAAAATATAAAAGATAGTGTCTGCTCCCACCTGACACATATTTTTGAAGAGAAGAAAACATGGCTACAGTGTAAGGCAAAATGGGAAAAGCAATGTAAAAGAGGGAGGAGGAGGTCGGTGAAGTATTATAAGGAGAGTGCTCACCCAGGCCAGGGTGGTGTGGCTGGTATGGCTGTTCCATGCAGAGGAAAAAAAAAAAAATCTCCTGGAGGCCATGTGAGCATCTCCAATGAGCTAGAAACTCTGTCATGTGCTGGGAATACCAAGTTGAAGAGCAGGCCCTGCCTGCAGAAAGTCCTTTTCTTGTGGAATCAGAGTTTGCCTAAAATAATTTCAGAAGAGCCCTGCATGTCATTGAGCCTTTGTAAGTTCAACGCTCCATGTTAGCCTGGAAGTTCCAGTGTGGCGGCCCGATCATTCAGCTTCTTGCACATCCTGTCTCCGATGTATTGAACGTGGTGGCATTGTAGAAGGTGATGTTAGAATAGGCAAAGTTTTCTTGGACATAATTCAGAAAACATGAACTGTAAAAGGCGTTCAGGGCTTCCCCATTTGGAGAGAACATGTGTGGAGATCCCTGCAGTATATCATTCCTTTGGAAACCTGGTTCCTTCATTCACCTTTTATCCCTCCTGTTGACAACATCTTAAACTCACAGTCCTGACCTAGTGAACTTTATTGTAAAAGCAGGAACTAAATATCCACATGGAGGACAGATCAGATACAAAGCTCCATGTGTTTCTGAAGTCTAATTTCTGGTATATATCAAGATGTCATATAATTAAAAATTTCTAAAGTCAGGACACGACAGTCTAGACAAAACACACTGTCAGAAAGAAACCACTCAGAGGCTCACACACCCTCCCGCTACACAAAAAGAAACACCTGCCACATTGCAGATACATGGGACATATTTCGTGTGTGTGGGACCAGTAACACAATACCGTTTAGAGGAGGGAAGCAATAAAAACAGTACATTAATATTTTAAATGTTGGTAAAAAAGCATAGCTGGGTGAGGAGTAAATGCTTAAGAACTTCCCCTTAATAAAAATGACATTCTCGGTTATATGACCCACAGCAAATCGGCTTCAGCTGCATTTTTATTTAGCAATTTGTGTTTGGTGTTTTCTCTTGGAGATACTCCCCTATTGCATTTTATGGCATGCTTTACATAAATTGCAAGGAGGATTGGGGTGTAAAGCTGTCAATTCCCAGCAGCTCATAAACTAATGAATTTAAATTTTAAATGGGAGATTTTAAAACATGTGGGGGCTGTTTTCATTATCTGATGGTATGTATCTCCAATGATAAGTGGCAGTCCATAAACACTGGGGATGGCTTCTTTCAGAAACTTGTGATAAGAAAATTCTCTCTTCCCTCCCTCTTTCCTTTCTCACTTTGTTCATTTCCTGTAAAATATCAAACTCCAATGAATTTCACCTTTCCCAACGACATGATATAAGTTGTTTTAAAAATTGACTTGAAAAAGAAAAAAAAATTATTTGAACCAGAGAAACTTTATTCACCCTCAAATCTCTTTCCTACTACCCTTTATTTTTTGATACCACATTGCTCTTTTTTCTACTCTTCATGCAAGTCACTACTCCCCTGAGACGGCAGACAGACAAGCAGACATGCACACACCCCTTTGTAAACCATCAACATGGCCAAGTTAACCTGTATGGAAGCCCTTTCAAAGTGAAGAAAAAAAATAAGTCCACATTTGAAAATCTTTTAGGCCCCTGCTACATTACAAGTCAACTAGCCTTATGGAAAATGGTTAAGGAAGAAAAAACAAAAGCACTAACCAAACACTGTCATCTGATGATCAGAGAAATGCACTCTTTTTTTTGCACCTTCTTGCAATACTTTCTTCCACATTCCTATTCCTTCTGTAACAAGTGAAGATTGCAACCAGATCTAAGACAGGGAATATATGAAGTTTCTATGAAACTCTATGTCTGATATTTGTTTGTTTCTATTATGTTCATATTTTGTTGTTTTGGGATCTGGCTGTAGGAATTTAGATACATTTCTCCTCAGGGTTCCAGTGGATGGTTGGTCTGTAGATTTAGTCTAAGTATCAAACCAAATGGAATTATTTTCTGTGTCATGTTTTATAACCTGATGCCATTTTGTTCTAGTTCATTAATTTTAGAGAATTAATGGGATGTCTTTAATATTTCACAAAGTTTTTGGAAGTTTTGTTTTCTTGTTTTGTGTTCTTTTAAATTTATATAAATGACACAACAGAATCAGCCTTAGCTTCTATGACTTTGTTTCCCCAGTACCAATACAGTAATAGCAGAGCTCATAATATGTACTTCATATTGTTTTATTGAAACATCAAATAAATAAAACACAGAAAATCCCACAAAACAACTTACAGACTAAAGAAGAAATTAAAAAGATTTGCCAGAAAGACTTTATGGCCTCTTGTTTCCATTGTCCAGAGGCCATTGCTTGTTACTTTCAGGCTCTTGAGTCAGCGTTGGGCATGTGAGTTCACAGGCTAGTGACTTCATATAAGATAGTAGTCTATTTGGATTAGGTCCAGGAGTGTTTTAAAATTCAAAAATGGTAGATGAATTTTTTTTTACAAAAAAATATTTCTATTTCCAAACAAGGGCGAAAAAAGAGAGATTGAAAGAATCTTTATTAGATGACCAGAATATGGTCTTTCTACCAACATCAAATTGTCCTCTTCTATGTTATCTTCTACTTTGAAATCACTTTTAAGCAATGGAGTTTCCGCTGTGTCACCTGGAAGACAATTGGATGGTCTAACCAATATCTTAGATCACTTCAGCGCAGGGTGTGTGTGGAGGGCTGTAACAGACTGTGTGCTATGTTTTGTTTTTTCACTAGGAAGGTAACTTCCCATGCTACTGATTAATTGCACTATAATTATTATGGGGTTATTCCTACCTTATAGAAAAGAGAGGGAATAGCTTCTCTGTTTGGGGAAGTGTTTTGACTTTTCTATCACTGAAGAAATGTCCAGGTTTTCAATCCCATCTTTCTTTTTGATCTCATGTGAGAAACATCCTTAGAACTTGGCCTTTTAAGACATGATTTGCCTTGATTCTCTGGAATTCTTTAGCATTAATAAATCAGGGCCGTGCAGTCACTGACAGAATTTGACTTGATGTATACCCTAAGGTCCCACCTGTAACAAAGTATCTTCTCTTGCAAGTAGACACTGGAAATTTTAAAAGTAGTTTGGTATTTTGAAATTCCCAAATCAGAATGTATGTGGACAGAGGAATTTGGTTGACAAAACACCCATTTGACATACTAGGTGCTATTAACTACTTCTACAATTTGCTTTGCACCCGCACTAGCAAGCTGAGAATGAGCCTTTGAGGTTGTGGATCACAGATATGTACAGAAGAGAAATACAACCAATGGACTTTTAGTGGTTACCCACATGGCTTAGGACCAGACAGAATATGGGTTCTGGAAATTCCAAGTATCTGTAGCCAATCTGAATGTATTGGCTAAATGTCTGGAGAGAAAGGCAAGGTCAGAGAGTCATTAAAGAAGAAATAGTGCCTGAATTCTCTTCCTTTCTGGAGAGGAAATACAAGACACGGAAGAGTCATTCTTAGCTCTGTCAGAGTCACCAGCTATGCTAGTTTTTAGTGCTATATCTGTATAACACAATGTGGTGTCTTTAGAGTAAGGGACCTTGCTCCTTCTCACTTCCTATATTATACCAGACTTCTTCACCAAAATCTGCACTGTATGTTTTCATTGTGGTAAAAGGCAATAAGTTTATGAATTTTTAATATTCCTGTCAAGGTATTACAAGAATAAATTACTTTGTGAGGTATGTAGGAATGCCAACAGTAGGATGAAAAGTGTATCATAATCTCAAAATAGTAAATGCTAGTTCTGTGGCTTTCTTGCAGACAGGTGATGTGTCTTGGTGAGACAAGAGAACAATTGTAGAAGAGAGTTTACATGCAGATTTCTACTGGTTCTCCTCTCTGTGCCAATCCAATCTCCTGGGCTTTCCTTGGATCACATCTATAAATACCTTCTAAGGTGGACTCACATTTCCAAGGACAAGATGAAGATCTCTTTCTTTGCCCTTAATCTATGGTTTGTAATGGGGTTTAGGAGCAAGCCAGATGGGAATGGCAGGAAAAAATGATAGGTAGACATAGGAAAATAGGAGAAATAAAATCACAGAACCAGAAGGCAGAAAGGCGCCCTATTCATCTGGTTGAAATACCTCCCAGTGCTAGAACTGTTTCTCTGACATCTCTGATAGATGTGTCCTCTGTTAGACATTTTCATTAACCCAGGGTACATACAATAGTTTTTTTTGTTTGTTTGTTTTTATTCTTTTGTAGGCAGTATATTTCTTTGTTGGGGAACGTTAATTGTTAGAAAGTCCCCTTTTTTATCTGTGATTGACTCCCAATCACTCTTTTAGGAATATCCAACCCATTGGGTCTGGTTCATTATACATAACAGCCCTTTCTTAGAACGGGAATAGAATCACAACTCATGGAATTTGTCAAAGACTGCTTCTGGGATTATAAAACGTATTTATTATGTTGCTTAAGGAGTTAGTTAAAAATGGAAGAATATCTAGAAAAATCATGCTTTTCACACAATTCTGAGTCAGTGTAGAACAATGCTGCATGGAGTGCATTAACTAATCAAGAAACTTTCTAGCTGGTTTGGTGTATTTTGCTAACTCATTGGTTAGCAGTTCCTGAGGCATTTATATAAGTGACCAAAGGAGATGATGAGGAGAAGAATTACCATATTTTGAATACACTTGTGATGTTCTGTGATATTTGGCTGCAGGAGTGAAGATGAAGAACTTGAACTGGTCAACTGTTTGACCACCAAAGTGACATCTCCAGGTGAAGTTTTCAGAAGAGTTGGGGTCCTGAGAGAAGCAGATAGTAATATCTGAGTGGTGGTTGTAAAGATATTTGAGGGATACATTGAGGTCAAATTACAGTAGACCTTAAATACCAGGAAAGGAATTCAGATATATTTTTATGAGTGGGGAGAAGCTATTGATCATTACAAATGATCTGAGGTAACCAGTATCCCCCCAAATCTCAGCGTCTTGATGCAATCATAATTTTCTCATTCACACTCCATGACGAATATAGTTTGGCCGGGGCTATGTTCAGCATAGCCACTCGGGGACCCAGTGTAGTTACATGTCCTTCTTGACATGCATTTCCCAAAATCAAGGAGAGAAGGGAATATGGTGAATGATACTGGCTTCTAGAACTTCCTTCTAAAAGTGGCAAACAACTCTTTTATTCACATTTTATTGGCCAAGGCAGGTTACAATAGTGTGCCCAACTGAGAGGGGGCAAGAGCATCCTATCTTACCATGTGTGCCAAAAGAGAACACACATATTTTAGAACAGCTGTAAAAGCCTTCACTCCAGAGCACAAGAGAGAAATGATGATTAAAAAGGCCAGTAGTGGCACACAGGGAAGTTTTCTGAGCCACGCATCATGCTTGAGTTCAAAGGCTGGATGATTTTGAAATGGCACAATTTGTTTAAACTTGTAGAGGATTTACTAAAGGCATTATTTCACACACACATGTTTTGTTTTGTTTTTGTGTTTGTTTGTTTGCACCTGGTTTGTCTGTGGATCTTTCTTTAAGCTCTCAGGTTGCACTTATATTGATGAATTACCTGGGAAGTATGTGGAGAGGAGTCTCTCATGAATAGGCACAGGGGTCTCTCCTTCTGTTGGTTTTGCTCAATATTTTTATTAATGATTTGGATTAAAGAGAGTAAAAAGGAGGTGGGAAGGAGGTAGTGTTGATTAAATTTACATGAGGCGAAGAGCTGGGAGAGAGATTGAACTCAATAAACACAGAATTCAAAGCGATCTTGATGGGAAATATAGGCCTACAGTTAAACTTAAGAGGAAAAAAAATAGCTCTTTATGTTGATGTTTCTTAAATCACCTGTATGTGCAGAGGTTTGTGAATATCTGACTTGAAATCAATGATTCTAAATCCTTCCCAGAGCTCTTAGCTTGTTGCAAGCAATATAAGCCAATAGTGTGATCTGGCTATCTAAAAAAGCAATACTCACTTGATAAATGAATTTGACCCAGATGGCACACAGATTCTGGAATTAGTGGATGCTCCAAAAACATATATTAAACAAAAACACCTATCAAGAAAATGAATGAGTGAATTTAAAGAAAGATAATTGTTGCCTGGCTTTCTGAAAGTAGCACACGTACTTGGCAGTTCCCTCCCTCTCCTCTCTAGGAGAGACCCAGGATTGTTCTAAATAACCCAAAACCTCACATGGACATAGACATTTCTATTTGTACTTATTTGAACTTCCTAAAAAAGCAAAATGCTCAGGGATAATAAGCTGGCTAATGAGATGGCAAACTGAAGGTCATTAGAAGACCCAATTAATATGATGCAGAAATTCTTGATCAGAATCTTGACTATTTAGACATCCCCCTGTGGTATGTGGAATCATCATCTGGGGGGCAGCAGCACAGTGTGGGCAAGAGGAATCTGACTTAGGAATCAAGCAATTAGGCTTTGGTTCTGGCCCTACAGCATTTACTAGCCTTAAGACCCTGGGCAAAGGTAACCCCTCGAAGATAAGTTACTAACCTAACCCCAGCCTACTTAGGTTATTATGTTTCTTCATCTCTAGGTAAAGCTCAGCATCAGTGGGCAGGGTGAAAATTGTCCTGCCAACCTCCCAGAGCTGTGGTGGACACCACGTGAGAGAAAGTACACAAAAGCATTGGGTAAATCTTGAAGCATTTTATAAAGATAGGAAGTGTTATGGTAACATTTTCCAAATGACCTCAAGAAACTGAGTTGGTTGTACAATGTAAACATAGTACTCGGAGGCCAGGATTACCAGCATTTCTATCAGAGACTTTTCAAAATAAATGCAGTGACTCAAAAGTGTTTCCAGATGATGCCTTCAGGATTACTAACAGAGCAGCTATTAGGAAGCAGTCAGACCTACTGACCCATGCCCTAATCCTATTATAAGGCAGACCAGACACCACTTATTTTGCTACGTCAACCTTCCTTTGGCTGATACCAATAACTGTTAGGCCCATTATAAAAGGCACTCTGAACATTTGCGAGGGCATTTACAGTGAGTCTTCAACCACAGCCCTGCAAACTCTCTTCAGGGTGTAGACACATCTGGGTTTGGCTGACTATGTATATCTTGAAGTGTGTATAGAAATTATAAAACTGAAAGCCTAAATGCTATAAGTATATGGGTACTATGTGCTTCTTGTGGGGGCACAGAACATCAATGAATGACACATATCAAATTGAATGTTGGGCAGTGAGAAAACAGGGAGAAAAGGCTAGGGATATAATATATGCCTATTTCCAGTAAGAAGCCCAGGTCTAGGCTAGTTACAAGGAAATGGATCAAATCTAGAAGTTTAACAGAATCATAATTCATATGTATATGGGCAGACCTCCTTAAGTATCAATGAAAGTCTCTGTGCAGGCAAGTCTGATGCTATCTATCTTTCCTTCTGGTTGAGAATGGCCTTCCTGGTGGAGGCAGGTTCCCCAGCATCTACGGGCTGCTTTTGAAGTGGTCAGGCCTGCCAACTGCAGGGGAAATGGAAGTGCACCAAACATTAATGTAAACATGTATAATGGCCTGAGAGTTTTATTAAAATGTGGATTTTTTTCATTAGATGTGGACTGAGGCCTTATATCTCATTTGTAATGAGCTCCAGGACTGGTTCATAATCCACTTGGAGTGGAAGCCCACTTACTTCCAGTCCTGCCATAGAAATAGGAGATAGTTACTCTCTGTGTTTCTCTGTTTCCATAGCCATTTTGGTACAACTGAAAATAATTACGGAATTTTAACAAGGAAGAATGTGAGTAGGCTGAAGCAAGTATTAATCACTTCAGACCCATTGACCACAAGTTCTCAGGGGCAGTGGGCTATAAGTTAGGAGACCTTCTTGTCCGTAGAATTTCTCAGTTCTTGCTGGGACTCTACTATTCCAGCATCATTATAACTTTTAAACTCAGAATGTACCACTGAATTCAGAAAACCTCACTGTTCATGATGTCATCATCCTTCTATCACTTTCTTGGAGGAGAAGTAAAGTCCCATTTAAGCTAAAGTTGATATGCACAATCAATAATGTTTGTCATTATTTAGGGCTCACTATATATTATGTGTTTCACTGATATCATTCTATTTAACCCATATATTAATCCTACAAAGTAGATACTATAATTATCAATATTTTATAGACAAGGATCTAAGCCAAATGCCAAAGCCCAACCTCTGAACCACATTGCTTACTTCCTTCTTGGTGATGGTCAGGCCACTTTTTTAACCTATGGATTTTTTGTTCCCTTACTGGTTATTTTTACACAAACTCAAATGAAGGAATCAGAATATATTTGTAGAATTATTTGGAGTAAAAATATTCATTCAGCAAGCCCATACTGTATCTGTCTTAGACCCTTGAGCTGCTGTAACACAAAACCACAAATTGCATATTAAAAAAAAAAAAAAAACAGCAGTTAATTGCCCACCATTCTGGAGGGTGGAAGTCTGAGATCATGGCAGCAGGAAGGTCAGGTGAGAGCCCTTTCTCTGGTTCATAGCCAATGTCTTCTTGCTTTGTCATCACATGGTAGAAGGGGCTAGGGAGTTTTCTGGAATCCCTTTATAAGTAGTACTAATCCTGTTCCTAAGGGCTCCACTTTTGGGGGTTGGAATTTCACCATAAGAATTTTGGAGGGATACAGACTTTCAGACCATAACAATATATTTAAATATAAGCTATTGTATTTGGAATAAATGGAATACAGTTTTTTGCTTGTTTTGTTTTTAAGAAAAGAAAATGTCTGTCTGCCTTGAGAAAGTGTTTGGGCCCTTATTTTGATTTTGTTTTAAATCAGGAACAAGGTTATTTACACATAGATACTCAATTGGTGTTTGTTCAATTGAGGGATAAAATAAAGAAGAAAGACTAAAACGTGAAGTATTGGAGCAAAGCAAGGGCTGTCATTTGGGTCATCTTATCTTCAGAAGAAGAAAGCAAAAACCAAACATGCTGGCAGCATCCTGAAATGTTGTCTGCCTTAAATTGTTCTCAACTGACACCTGTAGTTCTTCTGTTAATGCTGTTAATGCTCTTTTGCCTTTGGGCACAGTTTCTGTGCATATGATATCCCTACCTATGCTTGGAGATTTACAATGGGCAACAGCAAATTCTCAGATGTAGAGCAGTAAACAAAAACAAAAAACAAAACACACACACACACACACACACACACACACACACACACGTATTCACACACACCATATTAACCCAACTTTCCCAGTCTGATTTGACCACAGAAACATTCTTCCAAGAGGGACTACTTACCCTTTCCTGGAGGGCGATGAAATGTTCTTTAGGAAAAATGCTTTTGGAGTAGGTATGTTCTTAGTTGTTTTTCCCAAACTTGATTTTCCTAGTATTGGACTCCTCTAAATTTAGAACCTCATAGTATGCACCAGTTTTAAACCTTTCTCTTCTTGAATCTTGGGAACTTAGTCTAAAAAAGAAGAGCTGAATGCCAAAGACCATGCATTTCTCACTTTCACAGTTGGCTTCCCTGGGTGTCAAGAAAAGGAGATGTTAGCAAAGCCAACACCTTGTCCAAAGGTTGCCTGGAGCCTCAGCATCTCATCTCCTCTTTGTGCCCCTGTCCCAGCAGCCCCCTTTGCATTTCTTAAGGTTCTTGGACCTGCATACTAACCTTGGTCTCCCAAGCTAACCTCTCTTTGCTACTACCAAGATATGCACACAGACACTTCATTTTAAGGATTTCATTTCTTTTGACCACAGTAAAACAGAGAAGAGATAATGAAATGGAAAAAAAGGGGGGGGGAATTCTTGTAGAAGTGCCCTGATCTGCAGTTTCTGACTCTGATACATAGGGAGAGCAACCTTTGGCCTCTGCCCATAGCTTTTATTATGAGTGTGTTGCCAACAACCAACCACCCCACTCCTCTTCTTCTTTGTCATCAGACCTTGCCTTAGGGAAGCGCTAAGGAAGACTTTCCCCAAACCTTTATGTGATCTTTACCACATGAACAAGGTGGTTCCTTTTTGTCAAGCAAGGTGAGTGGATCTCAGGGACTCTCCCAACTAGGGACTTTGATTTCCCTAGACCTCTGCCTCAATCAGGAATGATGCCCTTGAGCATTTTCAGTTACCCAAAGTGTTAAAATGTTGGTGCATGACAAAACATTGCTGATCTATAGGGACCTTCCCTGTATCCCCAGCAGAGGTTTGTCCAATTGTAACTTAGAAGTTGACATGTAGAGATAGTGGTGATCATAGTGGAGAAAGAAAGGAAGTTTTCTGCATGTAAATATGTGCATTTGGCTTGTTGAACACACATTCGGTATATGTGCATGTGTGCATTTGCACCTGCTCAGTGTGCTTGTATAGGCCATATGGCCAAGGAGAGAGGGATTAACTAGAGAGCTAAAGAATGAACAGTCTCCCTGCCTCCTGCTACCGCCGTTACCATCGTAGGAGTATTATACAGGGATCGCAGGGATGTCTGAGACTGAACAAGTCTGAGAAGGGGTGCCTTTGGTAATAACTGGAAAGCTAGCCATTGTGAATTTGTTCTTAGATCCAGACCATGAAGGTTCTTATGAAATATATTATGTGTGGCTCATAGGGCTCTCTCCAAATTGGATGAAGCTGTGTGTTCAGTTCTCAAACCTTACCCTATGTGGTATATATTTGTGTGTCAGTATAAGCTCAAAGTAGCTAAAGAACAAGGTTATATAGGAAAAGCCTTCTTTATTGTCAGAGATATGAAAAGATGGAATTGACAGCTCTGTGAAGCTGACAGTATCCATGTATAGGATAAATGACTCCTTGACATGGATATAGTAGAGGTAATGCAAACATCAGATAATAAATTGACCTTTTAAGGTCTTTCCCAAAGCGGGGATCTGTATTTTACTTCTAACTCTCTTCTTGAGGTACTCTTTTTCAGTCGACTCCTTTACATTGCATTCCCAGGATAAGATGAATAGGATGTCACTAATGGTCACAGGAAAAGTTATCTGCAGAGAATATTTTAAAGTCAAAAGTATGGCTTTGTTTTAAATGCTGGCTGTATTTTGTATCTTCACAGAGCTCAGGAATTCTATTAACATGTATGAGTGACATAGAAGTATAATCTCATCTAAACTTCAGTATTACACTCCCAAGTAGCTTCAAAGGTTTGATTAAACATACTTATAATAATTAGATTCAAAGCTTTTGGAATTCCAGCAGGTTTCTTTTTTTTTTTTTTTTTTTTTTTTTTTGAAGGATTCAGCACCTAATAAAGTAAAATAAATTGCAAGGCTCTTGGTCAGTGAATAAGCACTTTTGTTGCTTAGAGCTTCAATTTATCAATAGGACTTGTTACTATTAGACTTGTTTTCTAGCTTCCTTTGAAGGTTTAAGGGCCATTGTCCACCCACACATCAGATTTAGTCACAGGCTGTTATGAAAAGAAATAATTATTTTTCCAAGGTCTGCAGGACCAGATTCAATTTTGGAAAACTAGCTGGTATAATGGTTTGTGCCCTACCCTATCTGTCAAAAACACTAAGATGTGTGGAGCAGAGGGAGGTTGCAACAATAATTGGAGGAGCTGGTGATAGCTGCAGGGGTGTGGGCTAGAGTCAGCATGCTACTCCCTGTCAACAGTCTGGGGTACACCAAGCTAGAACTGGATACCTGGGCTAGTGCAAGGACAGGGTCCTGGGGACCATGCAGGATTAGGGCAGGGGTTTACACCAGGTACATTAGAAGGAGATGCCAAAAGAGCAGTAACAGCCTCCTTGGCCTTACATCAGCTGTGAGGGGATGGAGTAAGAGCAGGGAAGGAGCTAAGGGTAGCAGATGTCAGGGGCAGTAGAAAAATGAAGGGCAAAATAGTTGAAAGTCTAGGGTTTAGGATGTGCCTGATGGTCACCATAAAGTACTGGACCCATGGAACAAAAATAGTCATGTGGTTTAAAGAAGCACATGTGGACAGTACAGGACAGATCCTAATTGATTTTTACAAAATTTCTCCAAAACAGGATCCTCTCACCATCCAAATTGTTGTTTTGAGTTGAATTTTTATTATAATAACAATGTATAGTTAGAAATACCCCAATGTTTGTTACCTTTTTTTTTTTTTTTTTTCAAATCAGGAAGTTCTTGGCATTCAGGAATGGGTCTAATTCATTTTTGTGTCTCTAGCAACCGCCATGAATCCTCATTAGTAATAGCGGTATGTGTGCACACACACATGCACAAATTATGGTTCACCCTGCATTGGAATGACCATCCCATTGGCTGGAGTCTCCTTTAGTGGAGTTCCTGGAACCCTTTCTCCCTCAGGCTTCTGGTCACTGGAAACAATTAGGCAATGGCTTCTTAGAACCAGGCAGTTCAGCATTCACAAGACTGCATAGGTGCAGATAAATGTTGCATCACAAAGACTTGTTGGAGGAAAGAGCTTGCATTTCTCATCAACAGAAGTGCAAGAGAAACCTCCCTTTGTTTTGAAAACAGTATTCTAAATTCCGTAGAAGAAAACCAGGCATGCATCTATCACCCTCAATGTCCTCCTCCCCTTGATCCTGAGGCTTTCTCATATTGTTTGCCATGTGTGTGTAATCAAGGATTCTGGGTGTATTTTCTTTAAAGATGAAATGTTTAAGGCAAAAAAAAAAAAAAAAACCCAAAAAAAAACAACTAGCATTGACAATTTAGTACCTGTTTAGAGACATGAGAAAAGAACTGGTAAGGGCTTGATTTCATTTCATCATCTATCTATCTAACTGTGTATCTTTTTACCATGGTGGACTATCCATTCTACCCCACTAACCTTTCCAGGAATACAAAAGCATAGCTATGGTTACAAATTGCTTAATAATCAGTCAAGGAAACAATAGCAGCCACCCCTTACTGGCCTTGCTGTTGTCAAGATCTTTCATTAAGGAGATTGTCTCTTCTTCTCTAGCTCTTACTGTCACTACAGCTGCTATCCCATCCAGAGATTCTCTTGCAGGGTACAAGGTTAATTTAGAGGTTTTAAAGGACAGGAAGGAAGGGCCAGAGAACCTATTTTTAAAATTAAATCTTCACTGAATTATGCCCATCTATATTTTATGAACCCTGATTTAAAATGCTAACACTATAGACAATATATGCATATGTTATACATTATTCTTGAAGGAATTGTGTCAGTGCGTATGGTTGTCAGAAACCATAGATACACTAAAGACAAACTCTGATAAGATAATTTTCTTTTTCTACCAGTTTTACTATTTACTAGCTGATTTGACGTCCAGGAAAAAAAGCTCATGAGATCTTGGCTTGCATTCTTAAGAACAAGGTATACAGAACAGAAGAGGAAGTCCTTGCCTAGTTATAGTAAATGGAAACATTGTGTTCACATATGGATACAGCTATTAAAGAAACTGAGAAATGGGGACATTACCAGAAGATATTGAGAAGAAGTGAGAACTGATTAGAAATTATCTCTTGTTAGAATAGATTGAAACAACTAAAATCCTTCATCCTAGAGATGAGTTTCCTTGGGAGAACCATGTCAAATACCCTTGAACACATAAAAGACTAGCATGTGGATGAGAGATTGAGTATATTTTATGGGATCTCAGAGGGTGGAAAAAGTTGCACCCAACTTTTGTGGTACCCAAAATACAGACTTCAGATTAAGTGTAAAGAACTTTCATTAGAGTCATCCAGACTTCATATACTGGTACATCCATTACAGTAACAGTAGCCAAGCTTAGATTTACACTCTCTTCTTCAGAAAATCTGTTTAATCAAAATGCTATCTGGGGACCATCTGCTACAGAATCACAGTGGAAGTCAAGAGAGAAGGTAGACATTACTATCCTTGGGCCAAACCCCAGACTTACTGAATCGGAGTCATAGGGCTCAATGCCTTGGAATCTTCATTGTAAGCCTTTACTGATGCTTTATTGAAGTTATCAGACATGAGAGCCAACCCATCTTGAATCTAACAGGCAGATCTTCTTACAAATAATGCTTTCATTCCTGGTCAAAGGAGTTATCTGTTGGTTTTCTAAAGGCTGCATTCCTCACTAGTAGTGTTAAAATTCTTGATTGATAATCTTACCTGTTTTAGGATGTTCTCTCCAGTCACCATCTTTCCTGTCCTTCAAATCCCAGTATTTTCTCCTAGCACTTCCAGTTGACTCTATTTGCTTTTCATCACAAGTCCTAAAACCATTCTAGTCAGTATCACAAAACAACTCTGTTGTAAGTTGTATGTTTCACTGTCACCTGGGGCATGTGGGTCTTCTCTCCCCAGAAGCTAAGAAAAATAAAGCACCTGGTAGAGCGCCCTGGCCAAGGTTTTCCAGGTGTGTCATACTTGAAGGCACAATTTAGGCCGTTTAGATCAATATACCATTTGAGGCTTGAATATCTTGAAGTCCAGCATCCCGTCCACGTATGTCTTTAGAGAAGTTTGACTTGAAGCATTTCTTTATGATTTTGAGTGAATATCTTTCTCTCTCTGGCTTCCATCTGTCAGCCCAGATTCTCCTTGACTCTTCATATAACAAACCTAATAAATACATGTGTAAAAACACATGCATCCTCATATCCCTTTGTTTCTCCCAAGCCTCATTAAATTTGCTCTCCTGATGTGTTTATGGGACTTGTTGCTGAAACAAGTCTGATTAGAAAGGAGAGTAGCATTTGATAGGAAATAAAATATCCAAGTTAATTTTTTAGAGAAATATTTGATGAATATCCTAAAGGATTTTAAATCGCTCTGATATCACCCCTTAGCATATTAGCCATGACAAAAAAATGGTTTTGGACATACTGATTTTGATGCATTTCCCTTTTAGAATATATATGTAATATATTCATAGTGAGCATTATAAAGTACTTTGTGATTGCCAGATGACAGCCCCACATTGTCAGAATAAGTTCGATAATGCTGAATTGATAACATTAAAACAGTTGACAATATACATTATGATTTTAATATGCCACACCATCTCACATTGACTCATGAAATTAAAAATAAATATCACACCTATGGCAATTTTCACTTGAACAAATTCTTTCTTTTTACTATCTTCTGAAACTTTCATTCAGAAGCCTGAAATGAATACGTTTGTTCAACAGAGTGTCCGCCTGTAGCCTACTCCCATTTCGCTTCCTAACAGTAGTACAAGGAGGCATTATTGAAGCAAGAAGGGCTTGGGTGGCAATTCAGGTGCGTTCCTTCATGTACAGAAATGCATTATCAATGGGATGATTGCTCTGCACTCTTCCATTTGCAGCAGGAGTGGATGATGGCAGACATTCATGTCTCCTCTCTGGTTCCTCCTGTGACCAATGCTGGGTTTAACAGAGGGTTGGGTTCAAAATGCACTAGAGAATGGAATCTGCCATGTCCTTGGCACAGTGTCAAGTGCACAGAATTAATAGTCCTCTGTACTGTGGGTGCATAAAAGTGTTCTGTATACCTCTTCTTCACTTCATTGGCGAGCCCATCCTTAGGCTCTAGGAATGGCTGAGCTTCCTGAACTGGGAAAATCCCACTGCTGTAGGTTCTTAATACAACCATGCAACTTTTCTGCGTATCATTGTACATAGTTGTTCATCATAAATTTATTTTTGTTATTATTTGACTTGTTTCAGCCTCCACTAGTCAGGTCACTGAGAGCAGGTGCAGTGTGGATGGTTCTGTTCAGTCTTGAGCTGCAGCATCTCTGAAAATACCTACTTTCTGAAAATGCCTACTAGGAGGTTGGCAGTTGATGAATATTGGTTATTTTAATAAAATCACCCATTAGTATTTACAGCTGATGTTTCCTTCACAGAAAATCTTTCTCACATTTTCTTCTTCTCAGGGCCATTGTCACCTTTACCTTCTGAGTATACCCTGACTAGTTTTGGCCATGGCCTCCAGAAGACCGCATATCTGAGAGTCCCCCCTCTTTTGTCCTGTGTCCAAACTCATCTTCTTTTAACTCTTTTGTTCATGTCACCCCCTGGGGCAGTGGGGCTGGTGCTTCACCCCTACAAATACCTCATACCTATGGATGTTCTTACCTTGACTCCTCCTGCAGGCACAGACCTGCCCATTTCCTCAAATATCCAGAACTATAAAAAGCAGCTACTGTATGCAAGGGACAATGTGACAGATAAAAGAGTGAATGAGGCATAGTCCCTTCTGTACATACATTCATAAGAGGGCAGGAGGAGGCAGACCTAGAACAAAGTCATGATATAATATAATACGAGTCTAGTCCAGGAATATGATCAATGTCATTGGAGCCAAAAGGAAGGAGGTGGGAAACTACTGTGTCACTAGCTCAGTGCTTGTGTATGGGGGTGGGGATGGTAGGGGAGGCTGCTATCCAACCCTGGCACTGACCTCTGTCACACATGACTGAGTTTCCCATCCTTGATTCTCAATATCTCTGTACTGGTCTTCTCAGGCAGCTATAATACAACACTACAGACTGGGGTGCTTAAGCAACAAAAATTTATTTTCTTGCAGTTTTGGAGGCTGTAAGTCCAAGGTCAGGCTGTCAGACAGTTTGGTTTGTGGTGAGCATTCTCTCCCTGGCTTACAGATGACTGCTTTGCCACTATGTTCTCAAGGGACCTTTCCCCTGTGTGTATAGAGAAGGTGCACACTCTGGTGTTCCTTCCTCTTTTTATAAGACACCAGATCTATCAGATTAAGGCCTTACCCTTATGGCTTCATTTAGCCTTGATTTTCTCCTCATGAGCCCTGTCTCCAAATACTGTCACTTGGGGATTAGAGCTTCAACATAAGAATTTTGAGGAACCACAACTTAGTCCACTGCAGTCAAGCACAGTGGACTGCACATACCATATGCATCTGATCTGACTCCCTGCAAGCTAGCCTTCTCATCTGGCCAACCTAATAGCCTTTGGCTTAGGTGTTTTTAATTCTGTGCATCTGCTACTGATTTATGTGTGGTGTTTTCATGGTGCATGCACACACCCAAGTGAGGTCTACTCATGGTCACAGCATTGACTGTGACCCGGGGCAAGCTACCTAACCTTTCTAAGCCTCACTTTCCTCACCTATAAACAGTGATACTATATTGCTTATATCGCAGACCTGATGGAAGGGTTAAATTCGGTATCATATGCAAAGCACTTGGCCCTGTTCAAGCACTTGCTTGGCACTGGTCAAAGGTTGTTCCCCCACTCAAACCCTGCCTTCACTGCCCTTCTCAGACTGAGCTCCTGGAGGATGAGAATTATGCCTTCTCCTTCTTCTCTATCTCTCCCCTAAAGAGTCCTATCCCCAAGGCTGCCAGATAGAATGCCTGACTGAAGGCAAAGTGGGATGGTACAGAAGTAAAAAACCAGTCAAAAGAGAAAAAAAAATAGTGCAGTGTGGAAGGAATCCTTTATTGTCCAGAAAGTACTGCAAAGAGACTGTATTTCATGTCTGCAGCCAGAAGTGCTAGAGAAACTTTTAACCGGGAATAGACCATTCCCAATGGCGGAATACAATTTTGTTTGTTGTTATACCAGTCATTCATGAGGAATATCTTTGCTTTTCTTTCTGGATCATTTACCTTGAGTTGGTAAGATGCAAAATGAATTAGCCCAGAGGGCAGAAGTGGGGGGATATGATTTGTATTAGTATTTTTGGAGATATGATAGTGGTATGCAACCATAATAACCAACACATTGAAAAGTTAATTCAGCAGGAGTAATTCTGAGAAGTAATGCAACTTATTTGTCACTAAGGAGGACTGCATAGCCAAGTGATTTCTTTATGCATTTTAAAGTGTTTTTAAACCCTTGGGTAGCTATAGTCAATTTTTAAACATGTTTCCTCATTAATTTTCAATTTGTAAATGTACATTGTACAGGAATGTTTTAATCATCTGGGGAGGCTGCTTCACAGATGGCTCTTGTGTGACCTAAAATTTCAATGATTATAATGAATCAGAATGGATGATGGTAAACTTGCTTGGAGATTTGCTGATTGTCAACAGTTTTACAGCTTTGATGCTATTCTTGAGAGTTTAGTGCCATTTAAAAATGAAAGGAAGAGGGTTGTAATGGCCCTGTCAGGGCCAGGAGTTGCCTGAATGAAATAATGTTGGTCGGCCCCTTGCTATTCTGTGTGGAATTCTTTCCAGGGAAAACACACTAAAAGAATTACGATAGCGTGTTAAGTCAGATATACATACAGAATGATAAGTCATCAGTTCTCCAGGCCTACACAGGGCAGGGCACTTCTGTTATACTACCTGGTGAAGTCCCAATTAAAAGGTGAGAAGGCCTAAAACCAAATGCTCTTCTGAATTATTTATACCAGGGTTCTCCTAAGTGGCACTAAATGTTAAGAACTGCCTGGGCCAATGACTTAGCAGGTGTAAGAAATTATGTCTACAACTGTTTAAAGGTTGGATTTAAGATGCATCTAGCAACCCAGAACCATAGTCAACAAATCCATTTATTATGCCTCTATTTCTGCTTCTCCATGCTAGGAGCATATGTTCATTATACCCTAGACCTTACCATGCATTCTGTGTTCAGTAGTGTACACAGAATAGACCCACATGTGTTCTCACTGTCTCTGTGGCCTTGAGTGAATTAGTTAGCCTTTTTGAATTTTGGTTTTCTGAAGAAGGGATAGTTCACCCAGCCCAGAAGAAAGGTTGCAGGGACAAAATAGTGCATGCAGTCACTCTATATAGGAAGTGCTACATAAATGGTATTTCTTTCTTAGTATCTTACTACCCTCTTGGTTTCAAATGGGTATATCCCAGCCCTGGCCTCACTGCACATGCATAGGCCCTATGATTTCCAAAGAGCCTGCACACATTAATCCCCATTTTCTCAGATTAACAGTTCTCAGGAAGGTCTGGGACCTGCCTTTAGCTGAGACATGCTTGCAATATCTTAATGGGGCTCCAGGAGAAGAGCCAGAAGTAAAATGAAGCCAGAATATTAGGTTGTTAAAAGCATTCTGGTAGGTGTCTCAGTACCAAAATTAGACACACAAAGCTTGTCCTGTGGGGGTTCTGGTAGGGAAAAGTCACTTCCTCTTCCCTAGTTTGGAGCATGTTGATTTGGTGGCTGCACTGAGCATGAAACTTCACACCAGCCTGCAGGACTGATCTTCAGCTAAATTGTGCATCATTAGCATTTCTCTTTTCTGACCATATAGTACCCCCAATAGTACCCTCTTATGTAGCCACCCAGTGTCTTGCCTGTACCCCTAGCAAATTCTGTTAGAGAGAGAGAGAGAGAAAAGGGACATTTCACAAGCTTGATGCATATTGGTTGATTGTGTTACTCCTCCCAAAGGACTTTTCATTTTAGTGAGGATGAAGCAGAATGAAAAGCCAGAGGAAGGAAACATCTACTAACAAATGTTATGACTTTAGAGCAACAGTTGAATAGCTGTGGCTTTTGGATCCTGAGGAAGGCTGTCTCCATTGACCTGGCTAGGGAAGCTGTCCTGTGGAACCAGCTGTGTTCTTTATGGGGCAAATATGTGGGTAAACACTAGTATTTGGACATCACAACCCACATGAACCAGAACATTCATGAAATTGCCTCTCTGTCCCCCTGTCCTGTTCTTTTAGCAGGCCGATTCAGGGGAAGTCCCCGTTTATTGTCAATGACGGCAAATAGCTTTTGTTGCCACTCTCTTCTCTTCTTTGCCTGGCAGATGCCACTCCTGCATCATCGTCTACTCTCCAGCTGAGCCCATACATAGACCCAGGATCCTTCTCAACCTGGCCTCCCAGGCAGCTCTTACTGTTCCATCAGATTTTACCAATGTGATGAAATCTATGTGCCTTTCTCTGCTATGATTTGCAGATCCTAAATAGAGAAGTCTGAAGAGACAGCAACGGCTTCCATTTTACTGATGGGAAACCTCACTTTAGTGAGGTCATGTAG
The DNA here is from genome assembly GCF_023721935.1 of Panthera uncia. NCBI lineage: Eukaryota > Metazoa > Chordata > Mammalia > Carnivora > Felidae > Panthera > Panthera uncia. Next base: position 93,083,283 of record NW_026057578.1, read on the forward strand.
CTTCACGAAGGTTATCCAGATGGTTCACTGCAGCAGGATACCTTAAAATGGAGTCTGACGTTTCCAAATCCTGTGCTTTTCTATTGTATCAAGCTGTGTCCCTGAAACATATAGTTCTGTTTTGTTTTGTACATACTTAAGTATATGTAAACACAAAGGTAATATTTGTAGGGCATATTTCTTTCAGTTAGAAATTCCTTATTTAGTAGAGGGTTTGGAGGTAGGGTTCCTGTGTGACCTCAGCAAAAGTAGGACTTCTGTGAAATTACCTCCTCAAACCCTTGCCTTTGAAAAGCTGCCTTTAACTTATTGGGACCCTGGTCAGTGAAACAAACATACTGCTCTCAGTGATGGCAAGGTCCAAGTGAGCCCCCGTTTGAGGATTTTTCCATGAAAGGGCATTTCATATGGCTTGCCATATTGAAAGAAGATTCATGGCCAAATTTATTGCCCACTAGAGTTTTCTGTTGTGCAGAGCATCTGGTCCCCAGGCCACCACTGTGTTGTGACTGGGAGGTATACTTCCAAAATGTTTGGTATTCTGAATTCCAGGAAGTGGCCAAGTGCAGCATAATGTTCACTGCTCCTCCAAAACACTGTGTTTGGCATGGAAATACGTGTTCTGCTCTGGATGTCAAGTTGGTTTGTGTGTGGCTCTTTAACCAAATAACCCAACATAGGAGTATTCATGGGGAGCTCTTCTGAGAACTGGGGTGATATTCAAAGGCTGGCCAACTCCCCAGGGCAGTCTTGGCTACCACCATGATGTCCACTAAATGCTTTCTTTACTTTCCTTACCACATCTCCACTTTTCATAGGCTTAAAAATCTAACTCCAGTCCTGTTTACTGATGTGACTGTCTCTGTGTAGCCTACACCGCATTACCCTCCCCTTCTTTAAATTAGTATGCATTTTGACAAGGGCTACTGCTTGTGGTTGAGTGTGTGTGTACAGCACTATTCGACAGGTTCCATTCACACTGTTGTCATTGTAGAGCTTAATCATTGTTACTGCATTGTTCCAGGATATGATAGCAAAGTGCCTTGAAGCAGGGGCACTTTTTGCTAAGTCACACAAGGTACGTCACTGAATAGTGGCAGAACTACCCACTAATGCCATTTTCCCAGACCAGTACTAATAATTGTCTTATTCTCCACTACAGAGCATACACCTTGAGGTCTGGAAGGAAACAATCATTGGCTGCATATCTGTTAGGTTGCCAGAAGCGAGGCTGGGCAGTATATTACCTCACTCAATTCTCATAATAATCAAAAAGCATAGGAATCATTTTCTCATTTTAGAGATTAAACTATTAGTAATATGCTCAAGGTTAAGTAGGTGATAATGGCAGATCAGTGATATGAGCACTAGTTTGCCTGATTTCCAAGTCCGTCTTCTTTCCTACATATCCCACTAGTCTCCAGTATACATGGCTCAGGGCTCATCCCTCCGAAGATGCTCAATAAATGTTATGAGAATTAAGTAGTTAAAAGAGAGTGCAAAAAGCAGTCCATGGGGTACGGGGGCTTTGTTATATATAGTCTATGGAGTGCAGCCCTTTCCGGAGTGAGGGCAAGGGAAAGAGCGGATCATCCAGAGTTGGCTGGAATATCAGCGTCAGGATTTGCTCTCCATTCTTACATCTTAAGAACTTTCTACCTGCTCCTCTTTGGAGGAGCTCCGCTGTAGCTATGTGATGGCGGAATATTGACTGAACCATCTCAGAAACTCCCCGGAGTCCGGAGCCCACTGAGGTGAAACTTTGGTTGAAAATGCTTAGAAGAAGAGTACATAGAGATCTTTTAAACTATTTTTGATATTCAGCATCTCACATGTAAAACATCTAGGCCACACACTACCTGACACAGAGCAAGGCTCCAAGCTCTGAGCTGTTAGCACAGAGCCTGACGTGAGGCTCAAACCTACAAACTGTGAGATCATGACCTGAGCCAAAGTGGGATGCTTAACCGACTTAGCCGCCCAAGGTGCCCAGGAGATATTTTTATGTAGTGGTGTTTTGAAGGTTATACAATGATATAAACTTATAACTGTACTGCTACCAATAACATTTCACCATTCAGTCATTTAATGACTGTTTATTAGGGTCTATCCTGTCCCAGGTACTATTGTAGGCACTTAGGATGTCAAGCTGAGAAAAAAGCTGAAAACGGTACGTATGGCCCCTGCTCTTGAAGAACTGAAATTTGAGTGATGTCAGATACACTATACACAAGAAAGAAATATACAGGGGCGTCTGAGTGACTCAGATGGTTAAGCATCCGACTCTTGATGTCGGCTCAAGTCACGATCTCACGGTTCAGTTCATGAGTTCAAGCCCCTTATCAGGGAGCCTGCTTCAGATCCTCTGTCTCCCTCTCTGTGCCCCTTCCCCACTCATGATAGCACTCTCCCTCTCTCTCTGTCTCTCAAAAATAAATAAACTTAAAAAAAAAGAAATATACAATATAATTTCAAATAATGATGAATATTTGAGGCAAAGTTAATAGAGTGATGTGATAGACCAGGGATTGGCAAACTTATGACCCATGTGGCCACATCTGTCCTGCCACCTGTTTTTGCACTGCCTGGAACTAAGATTGGTGTTTATATTTTAAAATACTGAGAAGAAGAAAATTTCATGACACATATATATTGAATTCGAATTTTGGAGTCTATAATAAAGTTGTACTAGAACACGGCTGTGCTCATTCAAAGGCAGAGTTGAGTAGTTGCAAAAGATATCATAAAATATTTATTGTTGGGCCTTATAGAGAAAGTTTGCTTATCATTATGGCAGAAAGCAATGGGGGTATAATTTGACTAGAGTGGATCATCGTTATTATTGTCATCATCATCATTATTATATGTATCTTCTAGCTGAGTAACTTCTGATAAACCGCTTAACTCATCTTTGTCTCATTTGAAGTGCATCAACTTCAAAGTCCATTCCTGCTGGATTCTTTGACAGTCCTCTCTCAGTTGTATTTGTTCAAGCACAGAAAGTTTTTATTCTACCCAGATTCTCTTTGCCACCTACCTACGTCTTTGCATCCCTCGTTCTGTGGTCAGATGGTGTGAACCAACTGATGTATCAGTCTAAAGGAAAACATAATTAGGAAGGTAAAACCATTACAAAAAAGGTTATTTGCTGAACCAAATATGAATTTATTTTGGATCACCTATTATTTGGGATTTTCTGCCTCAGTGCTCCCGCCATTAGAGAGCTAATCAGGAAGCGGCTGCGGCTGGGACTGGAGCAGTGTCTTTCATGGGGGTTTGGTAAAGGCTGGCTGGTAAAATGATTAGCCTGATGCCATCCATCAGAGAGGCAGTCCTGTGCAGCTGTCACGTATTGAGGTGTGCTTAACACAGATGTTGGAGCCTTCTTCAGGCAGATTCCCAGGGCAAGGAATATACTACATTTTATCCAAGAGGAAAAACACTGAAAGAAAATCACTTAAAATTGCAGGAAGTACATCAACTTCATGTGCAAATTTAGAGATGTAGCTCTCAGCCTTTGGGGTACAAGTCTGATTTTATACTCTTAAAAATCCTCACACAGGAACAATTGTACATTCAACTTCTAATGACTGATATAATAATTAATGGCAAGCAAAGCTGTTTGTTAAAGCGTTAATCACAGTAGTATTGACATACATTGGGAAAATAGCAATAAAGACATGGCAAGAGCTATTTGCATTCAGTAAAGCATTCTTACTTCACATATGGATTGGAATACTCACTTCTGTAAATTGCAGATCCCCTAGGACTGTGTAGTCAATGGATTAGGAGTCATCCATCTGGATCAGGAGTTGACAAACTACAGCTAGAGGGCCACAGCTGGCCCTCTGCCTGTTTTGGTAAATAAAGTTTTATTGGAACACAGCCACACTCAGTTGTTTATTTATTGCCTGTGGCTGCTTTTGCACGACAATAGCAGAGTTGAGTAGTTGCATCACAAACCATCTGGCATGCTAGCCAAAAACCTTTACAGTCTGGAAGAAAGTATACTGACCCCTGCTGTAAATTACTGTTTCTGCAAGGACAAGGATGGTATTTTCATGTATTTAAAGCTAAATGTATTACGGACATAAGTAATATCTGGTGAGGAGTAAGAAAGTATGACAAAGATGTCCATATTCTTCTGGAAGAATAGAGATGGAGAATATTTTACTTATATACATGATTTTTTAGCCTCTAAGGATGCTATTTATTTTAACCTACTTAATTTTTGTTTTCAGGGCAAACTATCTGAGTGTTTATCACTGTTTTATTATCTGCATCATCAGATGTTTTTGAGTACCCCCTTTCTGACGAGCACTGGGCGAGTATCCAAGAGCTTCATAATTTGAACATATAGAAAATACTCTCCTCTAAATAACTTGAATTACTCTGCTTTCCCCTAGGTATATCTATCTTTTCCTCCTCATTTCTCAGAGAAGATGGAAAATATCTGGTGATGTGTTTTGCTTGAAAAATATTTCAGATATATTCTTTAATGCAATAAGAAATAGGTTCCGGAATGGTAAAACAATGTTGATTTCAGTAAATCAAATCCAGAGTTCTATCCAAGTGTGTGTGTATGCGTGTGTGTGTGTGTGTGTGTGTGTGTGTGTGTGTGTGTACATACCTGGGGCAAATTATTATTATACTCATTTTTAAAACCTGAATATGCAGTCTCAAATATATAGATTCTGCTAGATTTTGCTTTCATAAAGTAGATTTTCTTTATGTATTCTAAACTTTTCACACAACATATTGTGGCCTTACCTACTGTCACCAAAAAACTTTCCACATTTGAAGTAAATCGGAAAAGACAAAGAAGCTGCAAAAATTCTCAGTACAATATCCAGTTAGAGTAACACACTTTATGAGAGAGGAGGGTGGGCACTAACACCAAAATTTAGGAGTTCTGCAAGAGTTTGCATTGCACTGGGCTCCTGTAGCCATTAGCCATACTTCTCACAGGATATATACTTGTAACCTGCCTGGTTAAGGGTTAAGGGGTGGCTGATACTTGGGGGCAGAGCCAAACACCACTCAGCCAACAAGTTTGCTAAGATGCCTGAAAGTATCCTCACACACAGCCTGATTTTTGCATCATGGTTTCTATCAAAAGTGTCAGTTTGCATTTTTATCTTACTAAGAGAAGCCTTGCTGAAGAAATATGTTACTGAGCTTTGTGGTTGACCCTGTGTGCTTCAGAGAACTGACTGATCACATAAGGTTGGCATTATTGGAAGCTGTGTTTACACCTTGGGAAATGATCTTTTCTTCCAGAGAAGCCTGACAAAATGAAGGTAATAAGTGGCTAGTATAATGAGATCAGTGTGTGAGGGTAGTGGTGGGTGTCATGGGGGCATTGATATTTACACACACGATTTGTTAGATCATACAGTAGGGAGCTAAGGCCTGACTCAGGCTTCATGCTTTGTTTTGAGCTACCAGTTTCAATGCTGTTTCTGTTTCTTTTAAGGCCTTCCCTCTCTGTGTCGGCTGTCCTTTATTGGCCTGAGGATCACTCATTCATTTACTCACTCAACAAATCAGTAAACGTATTTTCAAGGTGCGATCGGGCGTGCTGTAAGATGCTATGTGTACTTAGACTAATTGGTTGAGAGGGTGAAATCTACCCATAAGAAGATATTATTTGCCTGAAACTTGAAGAAATAGGTGTAGACAATGAATTCCACTTTCTGAAGACTGACCTGTTAGGGAAGTGAGATTCTCTGACCAATTGTTTTCATTCCCAAAAGGCTGGAACAGAAAATACCAAAATTAATCAGACTAATGAAAGCCAGATGACAATCTGAAAGCATCATAATGAGAGAGAAAGGGAGACAGAAAAGCAACTGTTCATGAACATGGGTACACTAACTATTTGGGATTGGTGGAAGACATAGATAGCTCATTGAATGGTATGTCCTGTGGAGGACACCATCCCAAGAGACAGAAGAGCATATGCAGAGCACAGCCATGTGAAAGGACATACGAAATACGTTTGGATTGTTGGGGGAAATGTAAAAAGATGAGGGGGCTTCTAGCACCTCAGAAAGCATTCTGGAACCCAAACCAGTGACCAGATTGGATCCTGACTCTACAACTTAATTGCTGCAGGACCTCTTCGAACAAGTAACTTAACCTATCTGTGCCTCTGTTTCTCCATTTAATAGGGATGTGAAATAGGATATCAGTCTGCCTATAGTGCCTAACACATATTAAGGACTCAATATGTACTTATGGTGATGATCATGGAAAAAATGTCTTCTGGTATAGAAGAGAGTTTAGGAAACATTTTCTGTAAAGGGCCAGATAGCAAATATTTCAGCCTACAGACTAGCTACAGACTCTGTTTCTACTATTAACTCTGCTGTAACAGCATGAAAGCAGCCAAAGATAATGAATGCATAAACAAATGGGTGTAGCTGTGTCCCAAGGATACTTTATTTTTAAAAACAGGTTGTGCGGGGCGCCTGGGTGGCTCAGTCGGTTAAGCGGCCAACTTCGGCTCAGGTCATGATTTCGAGGTCTGTGAGTTGGAGCCCCACGTCGGGCTCTGTGCTGACAGCTCAGAGCCTGGAGCCTGTTTCAGATTCTGTGTCTCCCTCTCTCTGACCCTCCCCGTTCATGCTCTGTCTCTCTCTGTCTCAAAAATAAATAAACGTTAAAAAAATTAAAAAAAAAAAAAAGGTTGTGGGTGGATTTGGCCTGTGAACTATAGTTTACTGACCCCTGTTTTAGAATACAGAATTTTTTCTGGAGGTTATGTGTTCATAAGAGTTATAGGATAGCATGTGGTGAATTCATTAATGGCTCCCACTGTAATAGCTGAGGAAAGACTGACACATTTAGATTTCAGAACTTAAAAAGCAAGCTCTCTGGAGAGAGTGGAGGAGTTATCAAAGTGTATGATTCTGGGTGTGGGGGGATATAGTGTATGTTAGTATTAGTAGAAGTGAAATGAATCTAAAGGCTGTTGACATAGTTTAGAGACTATGAGAACTTGGGATAAGATTGGACATTGGGAATAAAAAGGAAAAGAACTCCGGAGACCATGTGTTTAGATGGCAGCCAAGTGTCTTCTTGGGTGATAAAAAGAATAACTACTGAAGAAATAAGCTTGGGGAAGATACTGTGTTCTCATAAGGAGATGGTGACTTGGTGGACCTATCAAATAACTTTTCTCTGGGCACCTGAGTGGCTCAGTCAGTCAAGCATCTGACTTCAGCTCAGGTCATGATTTCACGGCTCATGCTGACAGCTCAGAGCCTGAAGCCTGTTTCGGATTCTGTGTCTCCCTTTCTCTCTGCCCCACCCCTGCTTGTGCTCTCTTTTTCAAAAATGAGTAAATAAACATTAAAACAAATAAGTTTTCTCATAGGCATCTTGAGGTTCAGAAGAGCCAAAGTCTGTAGATACAAATGTAGAAAGCATTAATGAATGACTAATCCAGTCCAGAGGGGCAGTTATAGAATAATGTGTACAAGCATACTTTAGCTCATACTTTATATATTGGCAGCTCTGGAGATTATGAGAAAGAAATTTTAAAATTTTGGTTCAAATCTGTCAACATCAAAGAAACTTTAACAATATTTTTTAAATGCAATATTTCCACTCTGAAAGTGTCAACTTTGAGTTAATCTCAAGCTGTTTAGTCCCTTATCTGGAAGAGTCTTGTATAAGCTAAAGATTGCCAAGAAGGTATCTTTATGCTGGGCCCTTAAGCCAGACAGAAGGACCTACTTTGTGTGAACAAGTGGGGAGTAGGAAATAGAAAACAAGTTATACAATACTTAGACTGTACTTCTTTAATGAAGAACTTCTATAAAATAGCTGTATTTCCCCTTGAAGGTATATATTGTACATAAATACCATCTGTATATGGATGGTCTCACTGACATACCCACCTAGGAGTTCCCTTGGTTCTTCATGAGTTCTTATTTGGTGTATTTTATCCAGTATAAATGGCTCGTGTGTGTGTGTACACGCACACAATGTGTCCCCAGCAACTGATTCCAAAAATGACTTGCTGAGATGCACAATTCTGGCTGTGCTGGCAGTGATCTTTGATGTAGGTGGATTTCTGCTGATTTTTAGAAAGCTTCATGCCCCAACCCCCTGTGAAATCACATCTGGCTTTTCCAGGCCAGTTGGCTGGAGGTAAGGGTACCATCTGGGGCTTTGGAAAATAGTGAGTCCGACTGGTCCACTGAGGTGATTGAATAGGCAATGTTGATGGTGCTGCTAGTCAGTCTCACTCCCCCAAGAACCAAGTCGAAGACAAGGTTCCAGATGAGACTTTGGCCCCAAATCCCACAGTTCACGTGTCTTATGTAAGCGCATGTCTGTCACCTTGCCTCTGACTCTGTAAACAGGGACTGACTGTAATTACCATTACTTACCTATTTATGTCTAGTGTCTAATCCTAGCAATAACTTGATGAAGTTGGTGTTATTTTTGTCTACCCTCATTTCTGAGAAAGCGGGACCTATAGAAGGGTTGTTACACAGCCCCTAAGTGGAAAGGCAGGATATAGACAAAAGTTAACAGCCTGCACTCTCAACCAATAAGACAGGCTCCTTTTCCTCTCATTTAAAATTACACATTATAGAATAATTTGTTTCATTTTTACTTATTTTAAGAACACATCATTTTAACATTGATATTGTTTTGCTGACCAAAATCCGACCTCAGATGTTTTATTTTACCTGAAAATAAACATTTTTCTAAATCACCCTCTATCTTGCAATTGTATCACTTCATTCAAAATAAAAGTGGAGAATCAATAGTTAGATAGGGATACCAAAGCCTTCTAGGGGAACTCATCACTGACATGGAGAGAATCTAGGCTTTCTGAGGTGGTTTACAATGGCCTGGAGAGAAAGTTTCCCTTCCCAAACAATTCTTTCCAAACTCTGCTTTTCCAAATAGCAGAAATTAGAAACTTTATGAATTGGCCTTACATTTATGCCTCCTTAACTTGCATGCAGACATGATTTGTTTAGTTTAATAAGACCTTGATTGCAGGTATCAGCACACAAGCATTGACTGAAACTGGGTTCTGTTTGGTAAAATGCAAGCTGTGTAAAATTCATGGAAAATACAATTACGTTCTAATTTACTCAGTGCCACTGGCTTTAATTAAAGTAGATTATATTTCAATGAAGTAAATTCATGGTCCACTTTAACAAAGGATGTAGAAAACCCAAGAAGGAACTTCAGTGTTTTTCCTTTGAATATTAACTCAGAGCGTGGTTAATCTTTACCAGCTATTTACCAAAGTGTGAGGGCAAAGCTCCTCATCCCTAGTGGTGAGACATGCAGGACCCCCACCAAGCCAGCTTGTCAGCGTCTAAGCTCCAGCAAAGCTTGATTCAGGGGCCCAGAGAGGGCATCTCCATTCACTGTTTTTCTCTCCAATTCTTTACTACCAAACATCTCTCCTGTCTTTTCACCTCTTTGTATTGTCTGCTTCCTAGGCTGGATCACAGGTAAAGACTCAGTTACATGTAGACACAATATACTACTTTCATTTTTATGGGATCTGATGCTTTCGTGGGCAAGCAACCTGAAGCCTGACGTAGGCAGGATTGCAGTTGTCCTGGTACTGTCATCCAAGACCCAGCCTTTTTCCAACTTCTGTTCACAGGCTCTGGTCTCAGGTTTGGCTCCTCATGGTGGCATAATTAATGGCTGATGCTGCAGCTGCAAGCATTTTATAGAAGCTAAGAATATTTGGCAAAGAGGAATATCTCTGTTATGCATCTATCAGGGAGTAATTCCTCTCCTAGAATTTATGGCTACCACCCTTACACATCCCATTGCCTGGATTGGGTCACATGCCTATGATATGGCAAGAAGTTATGCAGATGGGTGGGTGGGATGGGAGAGACAAAGAGCTGGCAGGTTCTTCTATCAAAGCATCTGGGGGAGGACAATGAGATGGCTAGAGAATGGTTACTGGATAAGCCAACACTCGTGTCTGCCATAACATTCAATGTCCATCGTTAGCTTTAATATGTTCTTGTAGCCATGAAACTCTTTGGCAAATGAACTTATAGGCCAAAATCACTGATCTTGTTGCCTTTAGAAATGTATTAGTCAGTTGATATTCATAAATAAGGGCACATGAAGCTCATGAAATATAACTGTATTTGCCTCTATCAGAGATTCTTTAAGCCTTTATGTTTTCTAATACTCAATGCAAAATGACTCAGAATAATGTTTAAAAGAATTGGAGACAGGTAGTCATCTATAACTAAATTTTTATATGCTATAAGGGGAGGAGGGATTGAACTTTCAGTCATGGGAGTACTGTGTTGACAATTCTTAATGATATCTCCAGTGGACCATGTAAGTCAATGAATTTAAAATGCAACAGTTTCTGCTAAACAAGGTTAAAATGTGGCAATGACTGACTATGTTTTAATGTGCTATAAGGAAATTAAGAGCCTCTGGCACTCAATAAAACACTAGCCTTTGATTTTGACCGAAGTGCCCATTACCCACAAAAGGTTTAGTCATTCACTGTGCTGATAACACAATGGTAAATTGCTTAGGGCCCTACACTGCTGAGGAGGACCATTTTTAATCCCACTCTCTTTCTTGAACCAGACTAGTGTTTCTCAGTGCTTTTATAATAGTCATTTTAATTTGTCTGATAATTTTTACTTCCTTTCACAACTAAATTGATTACAGTCAGTAGGCTTTCATTCATAAAGAAAAATAGCTTCATATAAGTTTGCTTAGCTTAACATTTGTAAATGATTTTAAGTATACATTTTTGTGAGTATGTAGAAGTCCACTGTTTTATTTCTGTTCTAAGAAATAAAATGTCATTTCTGGAGAGTGATATACAGATTTTCCTAATATACCATGGAAAACTCCTTTGGGGTACCCTGTGGTCTAACAAGGAGGTGGATAAATAAAAATAGAAGGAACCTTCATTCTCATTGATCCTAGTCTCTCTTTTTATAACTGGTAAGACAGACTTAGAAAATTTTGTTCCAAGATTAAGACTTATATGGAGATTAGGCAGATGCCTTTTAGCCAACCCTTTCTAATTAACTTCCATGCCTGGCATAGGGCTATGGACATGGCAGTTGCTCAATAAATTTTTGCTGTTTAGATGAGTAGGTTATTTAAAGGTACTGTATTTGTGTTTTCTTTTCTTTGGACACTAAAAAGTTTAAGGCAATGATTAAGGAATCACATCAGTCATGAATCATGATGGCAAGTAGGACAGTATAACTCCACCAGTGACCATATATTTCAGGGCTTCAGTTTGTATTGTTCTGAGGCAATCTTAAGGGCATATACCTAGACTTATCTATTTAATCAGGTTGTTTGTAATTGATTGGTGGAATGGTTCGTCCAGAAGAGGAACCATTGACATTTGGTTTAATTGCCTTGGAACAGTTTGTCCCATGTGCCTCAATGATGGGCATCTTGGATAAAACTAATAAATAAGTTGAGTATGCAGTGTGAGTCAAATGCCAGCTTTAGATTTTTTCCACATGGTCCAAACATGGCTAATGAAAGCATCTATTCTCTGGGGCATGTGGAGATCCAAAAGGTATGGCTCAGATTTACAGAAAATGTTGAGTGAAACCATTATACATTCTGGTTTAGTTTAAAAGTCAAACTCTTCTTCAAGAGCAACTTTAAGGAAATATTCATCTCTTAAGTGAAAACAACAGGCTGTCAAAAGGCAAGCCATTGTACACTGCAGTAAGATCAAAAAGACTCTGACCTTTGAATTTCAGCTCTACCACATATTACTTCTATGACTCTGAATAAGTCACATACCTTCTCTGTGCCTCGATTTATTAGTATGTATAATGGGAGGGATCATTATTATTCATGTTACCCTCCTGACATGGATTTTGAGAAATGAAATAATATAAGTGAAAAATTCGAAAACAGTATAATACTTTGTAAACTTTAAGGAATTATCATTAATACCTACAGAGCCACACAGCAGTAAAAAAAATAAATAAATAAAAATAAAAAAATAAAGGATTGGTTATATTGGGTGGTTGTTTTCCATAGTAGTAGAGATCTAAGAAAAACAAACCTACAATAGCTGCCTCATTTTGAACTGATGTCCAGTGGAGTTTATTGATTCTCCCAGGATTCCATGGGCACTGATAAAGTTAAAAATTGGGGTCTCCAACTTTTTATGACCTCTTCCTTCTTGATCATCAGGTTGCACTTATCAAAGATAACCTATAGGGATGGTGAGTAGTATAATTCTAAAATGAAAATCTAATCATGATGAACTTACTTGTAGAAGCTTACTGAATACCCAGTGTGTGGTCAACTTGGCAGGCAATAAATTTTCCGCTACTCTGGAGTTTTTGTTAGTCCATGAGGAAGATCAGACATGGCCCTAAGAAAGATAGTGATGACAACAAGAAAGCTCAAGCTGCACACTAAATAAAGCACTGTTGGGTGGTGAAACAGAGGGGTGATAGACAAAGAGCCAGAGCAGGAGCACTCATTTCTCTGGGCTCAACCACAAACTCATAACTTTGGGCAAATGATTTAATCCTCCAGCTGGACTAATAAGAATCGTTCAGGCCATTTGATAAATTCATGCATTACTGACTCGTTAAAAATTGAGTGGGTCTGGTTGGGAGCTGTGAATCTCCATCAGTCTCTCCCTCCACTCCCTCAAAATTTCTACATGATTTCTACTTGCAGGCATGTTTAGGAAATGAATAACTGTATCAGTTAAAGAAAAAAGAGGCCCAGTTAGATTGTGTCAATCTAGATAAGATATAAGATTAGATTAGATTGATATAATCTAACTGGGCCTATTGTTTTCTTTGTAACAAATGGAAAGTTGAAGTAGACAGCAGTAATTTTCCACTTGTTTTCAGAGTTTATGTGTTTTACATATGGTTTTCCCCATATACCCTTTTTTGTGGAATGTTGCCCAAAGCTTTGCCTTACATGGTTGGAAAAGAGCGGTGGATAAAATTCTCACTCAATAAATGTCTGCTCTGTGAGTGAATTGTAGATAATTACATGAAGATGACTAGTTATTAAATAATTACATGAAGATTATTACATAGTTCTAGTATAGGGATAGCCATAGATATCCATGTAAGAATTGGTGTGTGTGTGTGTGTGTGTGTGTGTGTGTGTGTGTATGTGTGAAAAGACAGTACGGTTCCTGCTATTGGGTGGCTTACAGTGATATTGAAGAATGGAAACTCACACCCAAAGAGTGATTTTGAAGACACAAGGAGAACATTTCTACTAGCTTTTCAAGCATATTCTAGAGTTATCTTATCAGCAGGTGCTTTCCATTATTCAGGAAAGCAAAGCTGTGCACTGTGTCTGTGGAAACTGAATTAATGCTAATCAGCTTCAAGTGGAATGGTCTAAATTCTATCATCTCTGATGGTGGAATGATGAGTATCCCACCACCACCTCCCTTCTGGGGACAAGGTCAGCTTGGTCTTGCACATTCTCCAATGAGCCCTCATGTGTGAAAATAACAGGGGAAGTCTTGCCCCATGAATACTTTCTACTTAATTACTACCTCAAGTTTCCTTTAACTGCTCTAGGAGCTACCTTTGGGCTTTTCTTCCTCCAGTTTCCCATCATTACTTTCTCTTCCTGCTGTCTTCTGTAGAATATGGAGGAACCAAGTTATCCCTATAACTTACATGAAGGAAAACAATATAATGGAATAGGCAAGTGCTATACAGAATGGAGAAAGGCATGTTGTGAGTTCAAATATTTTCAGAATGGGACACAGAAGTAATGAAAATGCAAGGAAGCACATCCAGAGCTTTCCTTGAAGAAGAGGGATAGCATCTGAGTAGTTAGAGACATAGGTAAAAATACTCCAGGTAGAAGAAAGATTTGAAAGAAGACCTAGAGACATTAAGAGACTTGATATTCATTAGGGGTTTTCTGGAAACTGACCTGGGCATAGGTGAATGAAACTGGTACCCCTGAATGTGTACAGAATATGTTAGTGAACAATGGCTCCTCAAATCTGATTTTCTCATTTCTTGTTCAGAATATATTGGCCTTGCCCTGCTTTCCTTCCTATTTTTATGACAAAAGTACTCATAATAGACTGGCAAAGAGCTTTGAAGCCTGAAAGTGAAATAGCACTTGTGAAATAGTCACCCAGAGAAGGAAAAATAGGATTTCACAAGGATGTTTTTGAACTTCTTTTGTTAGACATTTACACAGGTCCCATAGCTGTAGGGGGCTTGTGATGGTGGATAGCTTGCTCATCATTCTAGTTAAATAAGTAAAAAAAAAAAAAAAAAATCATCAGAGGAAAAAATAGGTGAGTACAGAATCTTAGTAAGCTGATTAGCTGAACTGAGTCCTTAGAGGAAGCAAAAGTGGGGCCCAGGTTGTCCACATTCATTTATATTTGGGCCCTGACCAAGGACCAAGCACAGAACAGCAGTGACTGTAATCCTTTATGGGCTGAAATAGGTGCAGGGTGAAGATGAATTAAAGGTCAAAGAAGCAAGCTCAGTGCTTTTCACAGGCTCCCCAGCCCTCTTCCTCCCATTTTCAACCAGACTGTTTAGGTTTTGGTTTAGAGCCAGCCACACTGTGAGACTAAGCTTGCCCTTAGCGGGAAATAATGTCACTGTGAGAAGTCTTGGTGAAATATCATGTTCCTATTTGAGCTTCATCTTCATCTATCTCTGGATTCTGTTTCCACATTTCCCAGTCTCTGCCTTCCACTTCTCATTAAAATTGTCCAGAAGATCCAGTCGCAGGAACCATTTTTGACTTATAACCATATCCTAGGGACGATGCTAGGTGCTCATGCAGCTTGTCTCATTGAATCCTCATCACAATCCAAAGATATTATTGTCCTCATTTTACCAGTGAAGACTTTGAATTGGTGAGGCCTTAAGGCCAATATCCCAACCTTATGTATCAAGAAAAAGATAGTCTTGAAAGTCAAGAGAGAAAGTCCTAGATTTGGATCTGTACCCAAATATGACCCAAATATGATTTTATATTTCTTACAATATATACTCTCCATTAAAGTATCTTCTCATTGTCTTCCCATCACATAGTACACTGAATGCTTTGTCATACATAGTATAAGGAATGAGGTTTTCTAATGACATTGGTATTTGCTTCTGTACCCAGAGTTCTTCAGAACCAAATTCTGTTGAGTCTGAAAGACATAGTCGAATTGTGAATATTAAAGCTCAACAGTTAAATGTATAGAGATCCTATGTATTCTCCCAAGGGATGACTAATATCCCCTTCTTCTCTTCCATGGAATAAATGTATAGTTGCCAGGGGTCCCTCAAAGATGCTATCAGGCTTTGGACGTGAGCAAAACAAGCTTAGGAGCACATCAAGGTCACTGGTAGCTTTGTGGAAGAAGTTAAGCAGGGGAATGAATAGACTGAGAAGGCAAGTGGAGGAGCTAGGAGAGGAGCAGTGGCCAAGGCAGAGGTGAAATTAGCATGGCCTATTCAAAGGACAATCAGTGCTGATTTGCAAGCTTTGAAGAGAATACCAGAACCATTTCATACATTTAACAAAATGTTTTTGGAAAGAACATCAGTGAACCAGTTTGGATGAGAACCAAATCTAGGTTTTGTCTGAAATGATTGAACTGAGCAAATCTGGGACATCAAAATTTTAGAATTTTAGTTCTGTCATTTGGTGCAAATGACATTCTATAGTAGAGGAAGCTGAAGTGTCAAGAGGGAAGTGAGCTTAGCTATGTCATTTAGGGTGACAAGGCTGAGCTAAACCTCAGGCTCCAGCTCTCAATCCACTGCTGGCTCTGCTGCACCACAGTGCCTTCCTTCCATTGATGATGTTCTTGGCTTGAGAACCCACAAAGATGACAGATGATCAGGACCATCCAGATGCAAAGATTTAAATGAGCCAGTAGACAGCTGTTATATAAGGGTAGATGAGTTTTACCAGATCATTTCTCATCCTACAGGGAGGTTAGTAGCTCATGGGGCTGGCCATTCAGTTTGCTGCAGGAGAAACAACTCTAAGGCAGTTGTGCAGCCTCTGTCATCCTGTGCAGTGAACACATGTCACTATCTAGACACTTCAGCTTTTGCTGCTGGTCCCAGCGGTGAGAGAATGCTTCTAATTAGAGCCCTTCAGGAAGTTGGCTTCAATCAAGTGGAGTTGGTGTGTGAGATGAAACGCATATGCCATTTCTGCTCTGTTACTTGGTGCTGAAGTTGGAAATATCTGATATTCTTCATATAAATTCTTCTTTTTGTCACCATCCCCATGATCTACAACTTACTGCACAGGAACTCTTTGTGAATGGCAAAGTGAAAACCATACACAGGTCCATGGTACCACATGTGACAGAAAGCCCAGAAAGATGAAGTCTATCACACACCTACAAAACAGGAATACCAGAACACCTGCCTCGCTTTTGTAAAAACTGAAAACTGATGTTCAGAAAGTGCTTAGTTGCATAGCTGGTTTGTAGTGAGCTCCCTCTTGCCTGCCACAGAGATTTCCTCATTTTTCTTGTTTAGACTTAGGCTCTGTGCAGTTGTGTTTTTTCTGCTACTGCTTCTTTACCTGCATTTTTACATTCCATGTTCTTTCTCTCTCTCTCTCTCTCTTTGCTTTCTCCTTTCTTTTTCCCTTCCTTCTTCCCTCCCTCCTTCCCTTTCTTCCTTCCTCTTCCTCCCACCTCCCTTCCTCTTTCTTTCCTTTTCTTTCTTTCTTTCTTTCTTTCTTTCTTTCTTTCTTTATGAAAGATATAATCCAATTCATATAAGGCAAGGTATTATAAAACTTACAAAAACTTAAATATAAATCATGGTGTCTTGTCAGTAGTGCAAGTTTAGCATTTTATGAATGTTTATTGGGTAGATGCTTATATAGAGGTTTTAAAAGCCTTTTTAAAAGCATTATTATTGTTTGACTCCTTCACCCTCATGATCCTCCCCACACAAGTGCATACAGCAAAGTTAAAGAGGAGCCTTGACAGTGAAATCTACTTTCCTTCTTTCCTTCTCTCACCCATTTCCTTTCTGCTGTTGATTTTAAGTCTCTGAGCTCCTACTCTGCTTGTTCTCTCTTTCCTGTTCTCTTCACCCTTTCTTAGTTTCTCTTCCTCTCTCCTCACTCTGTTCCATTTTTCTCCCTCTTGTCTGTTTTTCCTTTCTTCTTTCTCAACCTCTCCCCTGTCTACCACCTCAAGGTCCATCTCTTGCCACCATTACCTTCAATGCTTGATTAAATCGGGGCATAAATTATCTCATGTTCTGTTCTTTCTCTTATATTCCAGGAGTAACATCTAAACATAGTGAGAGAGACTTGGAAAAAGAGAATGGACTGTTTGAAGAAGCCAAATAAGCTTAAGAAAGCTTCCTGGGGAGGAAGAAATGTAGGAATGGGATCCCTGTTCTGTGTTTCCCGTAGCTCCTTTAAATACAACTCCTAATCACAAGTGTGGGTTGTTGCTGTGATCCACTGGTGTTGTCTTCCATGCTTCTTCTGACAGTGGGCAAAAAACATTCTTAGAGAAAACTGAAATGAGGACTAGATCTATTCTTTGACAAGGCTGACCTTGAAAGTTAGCCAGGTAAGCAGATGTTTACATAATAATATAGGGAACCCTGGACCAGGGCTATCAGTCCCTAAATTCAACATTCTAGCCTTTTTATTATCACCATTTACTACTTTAGATCAGAAAGGTCGTTTTTTGGTCTCCATAGGAAGCTACAAATAACAGATTGTTAAATCTTAGCTGCGTATATTTTGCTATTGGCTAAAGTCTCCAGAGAAAGAGGTGGTGGAGGGGGCAAACTCTAGCTATGGGTTTTTGAATAGGGCAAGATACCATTAGGAATGGATAGGGGAGCTGATATGGAAATGGCTAACACTATGGGCTGACTTTACTCATTTCAAAATGATTACCCCTACCTCCAACTACCCAGTGTAATAGATATGCAAATCTGTGTAGCCAGGTGTGCACCCAAAAGCTAGATTATACCCAAGCTTATATACATGAATAATTATTTGGAAGAGATCCAACACAGAATATTTAGGTATTGAACTCTGCCTCCCATTTTTTTCCTGCCCCTGAAGAACAAGAGTAGACAAATAGGGTAGATGCCTGTGATTGCAAATTACCAGTTGAGATGGTTCTCTTGCTGGAGTGATTTTAAAAGGAGATTGCACTTGAGGGAGACATAGTCAAGACATTAATGCCAAATGTGTCATTTTGACCATTTACTGAAATGCAACACTCTGGAACTCTGGGCTATCAATTAGTGTGGGGTTTGCAGGGATCATTAACCTAAGAGAGAGAGATTTTTATTGGGAGTGAGGGGCCAGCTATTCTTGGATTAGTATGATCTCTGTGGGAGAGTTCTTGCTAGTCAAAAATCTCTAAAGTTTTTGATTTCCTGAAGTGTCATTTATATTCTGTGATATGTTTTTCAAACTTTTGGAATCCAGCATCTGTTGTGGCTCTCTCTGCTCAGTGATTTTGATATAATACGCCAATGAAAGTAACCAGATTCTTCTCTGGGGTGATGATCAAGAAGATATTTTTTGGAGGGGAAGGAAGAAATTTGGGAAGCCTCAGGAATAGATTAAAACTCAGGGTATCAGACACTGGCAGACATTATGGTTGAGTTTGAAGGATTTTTGGTAGTGTGAAGGCCAGAGCCATTTAGGCTGTGAAAACAGAAACCTGTTGCTTCAGTGGTGGAAAGGGACTTAATCACAATTGCCCGAAAGATGTGTCTACTCATTTGAGTGAATGGTATTAGCCAGTTCTCAGCTCGATACAGTGAAAGAGTCTCAGTGCTGGGAGTCAGCAAGGCTGAGGTCTGCAGGAGGATTGACACAGTGGCCTCTGAGCTCAGTCTAGTCTCCCCCCATCTCTGGGTCATGGATTTCAAATGAATAAAATTGAGGTAATGATATCTGTTCCTCTGTTTTGAAAGCATTGCAAGGTAAGAGATGAGGAAATAATGGACCAAATTTAAAGTTCTACACATGGTTTGTATAACTTGTATCCAGTTCTGAGCATCAGAAATGTTACAGAAAACAGTGCCAATAAAACCCACAAAGATCACAAGTCCCAAGTACTGGGAGCAATCTTCCAAGTACACATGGTTTCCTGTTCATATTTTCTTTTTCTATAGGCTCAGACAGCTTTGAGGTTGTGCCTTTTGATACTTTTTTCTATCTTTATGGCTCCATAAAAGATTGCTCAAAACTACTGATCCATGGGTAGATCAGTCTTGGACACAAGGAACAGGTGGAGTTTGTGGAAGCCTCAGACCACGAAGCAAGTGTGACATCTATGGATGGGTATAAAGAATAAAGGAGAATTATAAAGGAAAAGCCATGACTTTCAGTGCAGTTCTGAGGAAGTCTCAGTCATACTTATAGGGAGTCCCTTAAAAAGTCAAATTGAGGAGTCCTGCATTGGGCAGAAGTAACCTGGATCTAATACCTCGGCCATGCTGAGTGGCCTCTGTGTAAATACGCTGGTGGCTTTAAAGGAGTGGCTGGAGGTTGTCAGTCAACACTGTGCCTTACAGCACATTCTCTTAAAGGAAGAGCTGACTAGGGCCTCTGCATGGTCACCACAGATATTACTGACACCTCTTATCCTGGGCCCTATGCTGTCACCTCCACACACCTAGGCTATGTGTCTAGGCTACCTACTACTAGTTCAGTTACTCAGTCAACCTAGCACTCACCAAATACTCCAGGCCCCAGTCACCACTGCTATTGGATTTTTGCTAGATGCCAGGCACTATGATAACCACCTTTTGCCTAATGTCATCTCACCCTTATCACAATGCTCTGATGAAACAATTGAAAAAATCTCCATTTTGCAGATAAAACTCACAGGATAGATAACTTGTTCAAAGTTACATAGCTTTAAGTGGTGGTACTTCCATCCAAACCTGGCCAGCCTGGTCACCTGAATACCAGTCCCTTCACCCATTCAGTGCACATCTCCTGAGGGCCTCTAGTAGTGAAGATATTATACTAGGTGCTAGGGATGTTGTGACTCTCAAGTGCACCATGGCTCTCAAGGAACTCATTTTAGAGGAAGAACTAAGATCTAACCCAAAAATTATGATATAGCTCAGTTTGGGAAGTGCCCAGAGCACTGAGATAAACAAGAGCTCAGTCTAGAAAGATGATAGGAGATAACCAATCTAATCACAGGAAGGAGAAAAATCTACATAGACTGAAGAGCATTGGCCAAATCATAGCAGTGCCAGAGATAGGAGGATTGACACAGGGCCATCTGCCATGGCCCTTCCATTTGCTCAGACTTTTTCCACGCAAACTTCTGCAGTTTTAATATAAGATCTGGTTGCCTGGCAAACTTCTGTTTATTAAAATAGCTGTTTAAAGCCCTAATGTTGCATGGAGATCAGTTCTAAGATGTAGTTCAAGTAATTACTATAAGTAAAGTCCTAGAATTTCTGAAGGCTTTACTATTTCTATAAATTGGAACACATGCAAGGTGATTCCCATTATAGAGTAGTTGTCATACATTCCAAGTATTTTTTTTTCAGGCATGGAAGAAGAAGGGAGAAAGAACATTACAACTAGTGCTTGAGGAGTTGCAGTTGGAAGTATCTCCTACTTGAATAACATCTGCCATGTATATTTCAATGAGAGAAGATGGTTGAAAATGACTGGTATGAAGAGATAAAAACCATGTATCCAAAAAACATGCATGTAAAAGCAGAAAAAGGCTAAGTGGAAGGGAGTACAATCAACCCATGGTGGTTGTCTCTGAATGAGGAAAAAAGAGACAGGGCCTACTGTGGGCATTGAGAAAACTTTACCTCTAAACGAGTATATTAACAGACAGCTGTTCTGATTTGGGATATATGTTTGTTATTTCTTTGATTCTTCAGTGTTTGTCATATTTTTTCAATATAATATTACTTTTTATTTTTATTACTTTTTAATGTTTATTTTTGAGAGAGAGAGAGAGCACTCATGAGTGGGGAGACTCAGAGAGAGAGACACACACACACAATTCGATGCAGGCTCCAGGGTCTGAGCCATCAGTATAGAGTCCAGCACGGGGCTCGAACCACAGACCCCGAGATCATAACCTGAACTGAAATTGGACACTTAACCGACTGAGCCACCCAGCCATCCCATATTACCTTTTAAAATATTAATGAAAATACACGAAATCCACATGAATAGGGAACAGAAATGTGCTTCACAAGACTGGGCCTCCTCTGGGTAAATAGACCAATTAAACTGGTGATTTAAGATAATAATAAAAATGAATCTATTCATAAGGCAAAGTGTCATAGACCTACACAAAAAAATGAGTGTACTTAAAA
Organism: Panthera uncia; assembly: GCF_023721935.1. Classification (NCBI taxonomy): domain Eukaryota; kingdom Metazoa; phylum Chordata; class Mammalia; order Carnivora; family Felidae; genus Panthera; species Panthera uncia. Next base: position 93,104,630 of record NW_026057578.1, read on the forward strand.
ATCGGTAATATCTGAAGAAGGTGTATAGTGTATATCTGAAGTGTCTGAAGGTGTATAGTGTATTATCAATTTTCTGGTTTTAATAAGGAATCATGGTCATGTAAGATGTTCCTGTTGAGGGGAGCTGGGTCAGGCATACACAGGAAGTCACTGTACTGTTTTTGCAACTTCTTGTGGGTCTGATATTATTTCAAAGTGAAAAGATTAGAATGGTAATGGTAGGATAAATAGCCGTCCATTTACAAGGTATTCTTGTTCTCATGGAGGATTTTTGTCATCACTGCACTTTTACTTAAAGAGCATAGGCACAAGGTAGGGTCTCTATTAGTGACAAGCCAGGCATGGGGTCGGATCTTCCAGGACAGCCCATGGATCTCATCATGTGGATTTATCCACACATCTCTGATTCTAGGCCTTATTAATGTATTAAAAAAAATAATTATTGTTAATTATCAAAGCACTTACATATACATCCTCTCACTTGTTCTTAAATATGTTTGAATCTTCTCAAGTAGTCCTTCCAACAAGTATCTTATGCAGCTTATAAAAAAAAAGTCTGTGTAGTTTAATGTTCTGATTGCGATGCCTGCTATCATGATGCCTGTATAATAGAAGGTTCAGCCATTGCTGTGTTAGCTGGAGCAGATTAGAGCAAAAAAACAAAACAAAACAAAACTTATTGCTGCTGATGGCTATGCACTGACAGCCTATGTGAAAACCCAGGGTTGTCACTTCATGTAGATGGTGGTGAAGGTCTCTTCTAAGCAGACAGGCCTCACCTGTCTCAAGGCTCCTTTCATTGATCTTCCTTCCAGATAAACCTCAGTTGAAATCTAAGTGGAAACTAGGGAGAAAAAATATGTTGATTCATTAGTACCTGTTTATGATTATACTAGCCAAGAGCAAAGTCTGGACGTAATTTCCCTCCTAGGATGGACAATGTTAAGATCTTAACATTGTTACTACCTTTTCATGAATTAATTTTAAAAACCTATTTAAATAACAAGTTACTCTTGGCAGTGCAAGATGTCCAGCAGTTAGCTGGAATGGGAGAGAGAATATGAGTTGATATCAGAACCCCTGTAAATCCAGGCTTTAGTGGTCATGGAAGTAAGATTGATAGAGTATTGGAAATTGTTAAGGTTGGGTGATAGGTACATGGGGATCCACTGCACTGTTGTTACACTGTTTTATTTATGACCATTGACATTTTTTACAGAAAAATAATCTTAAAAACTAAAAGTAATAAAAAAGTCAGTATCTCATGATATTGTCAATAGATTACTAGATGTTATAGCAATTTTCAAGAAAAGTAAAATCATAACTCTCATACAGATATAAAAATGAACACAAAAGAGTTGTGTCCTGCAGAAAATACATTGAAGTCTTAACTCCCAGTACCTGTAAATGTGACCTTGTTTAGAACTAGGGTATCTGCAGATAGGTATAATCAAGTTAAGAGGAGGTTATTAGGGTGGGCCCTAATCCAATAGAAGTAGTATCCTTACAAGAAGAGGAAATTTTAAACACATACAGGAAGAATGCTATTACGTGAAGGCACAGATACACAGACACAGAGGGAGGTTGGTAATGTGAATATGAAGGCAGAGATTGGCTATAGCCAAGGAACATGGGGGGCTACCAGAGCTCAAAGAGGTAAGGAAGGATCTTCTACTTGATGATTCCCAGGGAGCATGGTCGTGCCAACACCTTGATTTAGGGCTTCTAACCTCCAGAACTTGAGATAATAAATTTCTGTTGTTATAGCCGCTCATTTTGTGGTACTTTGTTAAGGCAGCCCTAGGAAACTAATAAACGTATAAAGATTTTATTTAACTCATTAATGAGGAAACTGGTGAGGTGTAACAACAAATTGAAAAGAGAAGTCAAAATGTACAAACTTACAGGAGTAAAGGATGTCAAAATGAATGGGCAATTGTAGGAAAAACTGTCTTTTACAAAGAATGGGGAAAGTCAACTGAACCTATGCTGTAAGAAAATACTTTGCATGTGTATAGACAAAAAAGATATTTTGCACTTCTCTCTGTTGATCTGCCATTTACACGGTTGCAAAATAGTTCCTGTTGCATCAGAATCAGATAACCTTGAGGAGTATCCGCTAGACCAGGCATTGGTTTTAAATGAACCACAAACTAGAAAATCAGAATTCAAGAACACTATACTTACTGAATGTATGATATTTTAGTTGGTGAACCACTCCCTCTGTGCCTCCCTTTTCTCATTTGTGACATGGGAATAATACTAATAGCATCACCATATTATTAGTTAGGGTCATAGTAGTGAGGGTTAAATGGGATCATGTGTGCAAAGTACTTGGCAATAACTGCCTCACAGTATTCAACAGCTAATGCCCATATTATTGCTGCAACTGGTTTGGAGAGTGATGGGAGAGTAAACCAGGAGACTGTAGGAGCTACATGCATTGTCAAATGTTAGGCAAGCTCAGCCTAACTCCATGATCATATTACCAATTCTTAGGCTGGACTTGTATTAAGATGAAAGTCCTGTGAAGACTACAGAGACTACAGGCTGGAGTAAGAGCATGTGTGGGAAAGGCTGGGAGGGTGACCTAGGACTGAAGAGCAAAAGTGGGTTAAAGCAGGGACAGGGAGGGAGGACGCAGGGAAGAGAGATTTGCAACCAGGGTCAACTGATGGTTCCATGCAATGCACTAAGTGCAGATCTTCCTCCAGATCCTTCATTTGGTGTGATCCTTCGTTTGCATGATAGATGTGAAACCTGCTAATGATACACTTTTAAAACTTTCCTAAGGATTTTACAAGTCCCTTAATCAACTCCAAGTCCACTCACTTCACCCTGAGACCTCTCTTCTGAGGGGGGCAGACAGGCTGGGGGGTGTAGTTCAGATGCCCAGGACGAATGGAATTCAGGCACAGTTGGGACTGGCTGCCCGTGCTATTCCATTTGTATGGCCAGTCTGGTGTCTCCTTTGTCTCATTCAAAAGATCACTTTGGACAAAAAACAATCACTGCCAGGCTGCCTTTCTAGTTGTGCTTCAAAGTCGTGTTTGTGTCATTTGCTCTGGGTCTGAAATTGTTCCTCAGATTTCCTCCCTGAAGGAGTTTACAGACATTGTACAAAGAAATTAATTAAGTAGATTTTCCATTTGCACAGTTTTAATGAATAAATGATGTTCCTATTTATCTGCTTTCTAATTATAACACAATTCAAAACATCTTGGTTTCCTGCATCCCGACAATGTTATTGTTATGGTGGTGTTATTGCTGCTCTCACAGTGCAGGTAATAATATTTTTTTAGATAGATGCCAGGTGCAGTATTCCATATTTATTAAAGTGTGATCTGCATATTTTTCTCTTTTCATGTACTGCTTATCTGTACAAGAGCAGAAAGTTAAATATAATGCTCTGCTTTAAAGAGTCTGGAAGGATTTCACAGGCAGCCTGAGGATTTGTGGTCTGGTGGGGGGATTGGGCCTGGCCGATGCAGTTCAGGGCCTACAGAGAGAGGCCTGGGCCAACGGGCCCAGTCAGCAGAACCAGACCTCACTACTCCAAGCTGCCAGCAGGCCGTGAACTCCAGCCGGGAGGGCTGATAGGAGTCCTGGCAAGGAAGCACATGGCAGATGTTCACCAAGTCAGAAGCCCTGAGAGGGCAGCATGGAAACCAAAGAAAGAGAGCTCAGGACAGGAGGCAGAGTCTCTTCTTGCTCTGTCCTACAGTTTTTGAGGTGAGAAGTCAGAGATCACAGGTGTCATAGCCAGAATTCAGAAGTCTGCAGAGAGACTCTGCCTTGACAGAGGAGCAGGCAGAGGTCTCTGTATCTGTCCTTCCTTGATACAGAGCAGCATCGCTATGCCCTTATGCCCTTGGCCAAGGGAGATAACTGGCTTGACCTCAAATAGGCATTTGAGTACCATCCAGTTAACAACTGATTGTGGACCTCCCATGATGACCTGCCATGAGTCACCCATGGCTCCAGATGCTAGGACCACACTTCTGCCCTCCAGGATTTTACAGCACAGGCTCCAGAAACTTCTTAGGGAGACTACTCTGGCCATAGAAATCACCTGGCTGCCTAGAAAAGGTACACTCTTGGCCTGCCTTAAAGTCAGAATCTGTGGCTATTATTGTTCATGGACTCTTGAGATCATACTTCTTGGGCGCTCCCTATAAGTCCAGGGGTAGGTGGTATAGAAAATTCTGTCTATCTCAAATTTATGCTTTGTTACCCATGATAACAGGCATTGTGGTCTGGAGGGAGGAACATTTTGAAGTAGAGCAATCTAAAATATGAACCCCAAATCTCCCCTATCCTAGGTATGGGATCCTGACCTCCCTGTCCTATGTATCCTACTGCCCCTTTGTTCTTTCTATGGCAGCTGTAGCATTTAGATGAAATAATAGTTGTGAATTTCCTGGGCTATACCTGGAGCTTAAGAAATGGCCATTCTTGGGGCACCTGGGTGGCTCAGTCGGTTAGCGTCCAACTTCAGCTCAGGTCACGATCTGGCAGTCCTTGAGTTTGAGCCCCGCATTGGGCTCTGGGCTGACAGCTAGGAGCCTGGAGCCTGCTTCAAATTCTGTGTCTCCCTCTCTCTCTGCCCCTCCCCCACTCACGCTCTCTCTCTCTCTCTCTGTGTGTGTCAAAAATAAATAAACATTAAAAAAAAAAGGAAAAGAAATGGCCGTTCTTGATACACAGACCCGGAGAAGGTAGTTAAGAGCCCTGTGTAGTCATCCAGGATCTGGGGAGATTTGCCAAAACCTCAACCTCTGACATACTGAAAGTATGTAATCTCTGGCCCTCAGCTTCTTCATTTGTGAAATGCTGTTTGGTCTAGAGGACCTCCTAGTGCCCGTCTAGCAAGAAGATGCTGTAATTCATTGATTTCCATAGTCTTCCATTGCCAGTGCTGACATTACTGGCCTTCTCCTGTGAAGACCAATAGCCACTGCTTTGAAATCTCCCTTCTTTCTGTTTCCCAAGCCTGAACTCTTGTGCCCTTTTCTCATAGCATTATAGCCCTCCTTTATCCTCACAACTAAAGTTCTTTTTTGCTGATCCTGTGTTTTACTTCTCAGGGATTTTCCTACTGTGGACATTTACATCCTTTCTGTTATGCCCTTTTTCCATAACTTTTTTTTGTGTGTGTGTGTACTGCTAGGCCACTTGCAAAAGGTGGTGCCAGTGATCTTTGTACCCTTCTTACTTTATTTTCCTTCACTTTTGATTAAATTGTGCATTGGCCACATACCATGTTTATTAATGAGGCTACTGTTTAAGTGGTAATAAAATCTAGTGTAATTGACTTTATTGCTTCTGCTCAACTTCTCCACTGGACAGAAGGTCAGTCAAATGAAAAGGCACATGCTTATGTCATTAATATGGTGGCACACCCCTTCTGCTTTTTCACGGGTTTCCTCACACCATGTTTCTTTTCTCTTAAATAGATCTTCCTTCCTGGAAGGTCATTTGTGAGCACATCATGAATGTGCACTGTATGCCAGAAATTGTGCCAGGTGCTGGAGTTTTGAATAAGAGACATTCTTTGTTTTTGAGAAGTTTATAGTTTACTGAGGGAGACCAAGAAGTACACAAGGATTGTCTTAGTTCACTTGGGCCTCTAGAACAGAATACCAGTCTGGGTGGCTTACAAACAACAGGAATCTGTTTCTTACAGTTCTGGAGGCTGGGAAATCCAAGATCAAGGTGTTGGCAGATTCTGTGTCTGCTGAGGTTTGCTTCCTGTTCCCTACACAGCAGTCTTTTTGCTGTCACCTCACATGGTGGGAGAAGAGTCAAGGGAGCTCTCTGGCCTTTTCTTATAAGGGCATTAATCCCATTCAGGAGGACTCCATCCTTATCTAATCACCTTCCCCAAGCCCCACCTCTAGACATCATCATATCAAGGATTAGATTTCAACAAATGAATTTTAGGTAGCAATAAGCATTTAGTTTATAGGAAGAGTAACATGTCATCTGATCTGTTTTCTGATAAGGCTGAATATAGGTGTTTTGAGAGAAACTTGTCCTAGCCCAAGGGAGTAAAGGAAGACTTCTTTCACTCTGTGCTGAGTCTGACTGAGATATACGAGTTTATTCTGCAACTCTTCCATAAGAGAAGTTAGAGGTAATATTGACATAGTATAAAGATGAACTTCAAAACTGTCAGAGTTGCTCCAATATAAAAGAAGCTGTTTCATGAAGTGGTGAGTTCCCTGTCAGAGGAGGTAGCAAAGTATTTGGAATATTTTAAGAAGATTTCTGAATTAAAAGTGAATTATCCAGGTGATCTTTAATATTTTTTAAGTTTATTTATTTTGAGAGAGCAGGGAAGGGGCAGAGAGAGAGAGGGAGAGAGAGAGAATCACAAGCAGACTCCGCCATGTCAGCATGGAGCCTAAGGTGGGGCTTGAACTCATCGACCCAGAGATTATGATCTGAGTCAAAATCTGGAGTCAGACACTCAACCAACTGAGCCACTCAGGTGCCCCAGCAAGGTGATCTTTGAAATCTCCTTGAATTCTTGAGACATTGAGATTCCGAGCACTAGTAAGTAATGGAAAAGTTCCTTGGGAAAATGAGAAATTGAGGTCCTGTTGACTAATGAGATGCCAGCTAAGCAAAGAACAGCGGTGAGTTGCTCCCAGGCAGTGGGGAAGAGTGAGTTGGGGGCTTAGACTCTGACTGATACAGATGTGGGACCATGCATATCAGCTCCCCAGCATGGATTTTGGCACATCCAGATCTATGTTCATCCTTTCATAATTCTGTAGCCATTTAGATAAACTGGGACGATCTTGTCAAGTGTTCTGTTTATTTTCTGATACTTGAACAATCCAATGCTGGAATGTTGGATAATAAAAAGTTGGGAATACAGAGCCCTGAACGCCAGTGCCTCATACTGGGAAACACATGCTGTGCTCCAGCATGGCTTGGTAAGGAGGAACAATGAGCTGTTAGGGGTGTGGGCCACTTCTGGTAGCATATGGGCAGGTTCACATTTAGCTTTGTGTCAACCTTCTAGGGGAGAGGATTATGTGTGGAAAATACAGAAAAATTCATATGGGATTCCACCCAGCATCCTGGAAGTAAAGATGTTCTGTCTTTTGAACTCTATTTAAATGCGCATTTATCTTACATGGCAGAAGAGAGGCTAAGTGATCAACTCACCCCAATGTCATCAGAGTGGCCTTAGAGAAACCTGAATCTGAATGACTCTTTTGCTTAAAATCTTTCATTTTTCCCTGATGACCTTCAATATGAACATGTCTTATTTTCCTTAGTGTGGAAAATAAGACAGTTCATGGCTAACAGCATAGGCTCTAGAGTCCTATTGCCTGGGGACAAATGCTGATGTTAGGCCAGCTACATAGCTTCTCTGTGCCTCAGTTTCCTCATCTGCTAAACAGTGATGGTTGTAATAGCTTCCAGGTCACTAAATTTTTATAAGGACCATATGTGTCAACACACATATCAAACATGTAGAACAGAGTCTGGTATGCAAATGTTATCATTATTGGGTTTCTAACCCCCCATTCACTGTGAGCTTCTTCAGGCAAGGACTATGTGCTTTAAGTGGGCATGCTCAGTACCCATCCCAGTGTAGGCCTAGCACATAATATACATGATGTTTAAGAGCATAAGCTCTGGAGTTGGACTTCTTGCATTCATATTCTGGATTTATCACAGGAGCATCTGCACAGTGTGAAACTTCCTAATCCTTGACTTTTTCATCTGTGAAATGAAGGGAGTAAGTAACATAATCTGTGCAAAGCATTTAATTGAGAACAGAGACTGGCACTAAAACTGTTCACTAATATTATCATTTGAGATCAATAAATGCTTGTAGAATAAATATTCAGAATGTTGACAGAGAATTCCAGAACTTGTCCACTTTGCTTTTGCCCCTCTTCCTTCCACACTGCCATGGTGGTCAGTTTTCTGCACCTCAGTTTCCATGCCTCGCATTTAGGGATAATGCGACCAAATGCTTATTTCCCAGGGGACCAAGAAGATGGATGTTCATGTTTATGAAGTTGCTCCAAGCGACCTGAGGAAAATTGCAAGTGAAAAGTATTATTCTCATCATGATTATTAATTGATCCCCCAACCACTCGTCAGTTGGAGTATGACTGATCCACAGGCTCTGGAGGAAGATTTATCACTTGCCTCCCCAAACCCATAGATGTGTCTTTCATTAAATGCAATTATCTCCCAACGAATGCACACATCTTGAGTCCACTGCCTCTTACTCAATGAAATCATTAAACCTGTTTGTAGGGAGGAGCCATCAAAAGCCACCTGATAACAAATGGCCGTAGATTGTTATTTGGGTTTGAGATACAATATATGCTATTGGAGAGTTTCAAGGATGCTGTTCTGTTTTCTCTATTCCTTTGCTGGTTTTCTGCTTGCTTGTTTGTTTTTTTGTTTTGTTTTTGTTTTATCCTGTGCTCCCTTGTTACTGTTTCAGGATATAGAATACAAGTGTATGGATATCTATGTGCCTGTTCTTAGTACTCTTCCAAAGGCAGGAGCTTGCCTCTCTAGGGGAGAAAGTATTTGAGAGGAGGGCTAGCAGAGCCAACCATGTGTAGGGATGGCTGTCTGGAGCTCTCCCTTCTTGAAATCTCTACCATGAGTGAGAGCTCCCAACTAATTATGCATCTTTATCTCCTAGAAGCCACAATTCAACACATAACTCAGTTTTCTTAGAGGGATTGTCAGACCCCTCTTCCATTAGCCATAAGCAGACTTAGCAAGTAGAAACTGAAGGTTCAACGGGGGAGTAAGGCCAATAAAGGTTAGTAATGCTGACACAAGACACACAGTGTGGAAACCTCAGGGCACATTGTAAGGGAGGGAGAGGTATTAAAGGTAAGAAGGGAACCCATCAAAGAGAAAATGGGGTCTTCCAGAGATCTCCCTCTGGGCAGCCTTCATAGGTCTTTCTGAGAGAGCAAACATGGGTTGGGGCTGGTGGCATAAACTAGAATGAAGAGCAGTTTCTGTGGGCTGAATTCTACCAGCAAAAGAACATTTGAGGGTGCCTTTGAGAAAAGGAAACCATTAATAAAGAAGAAAGCAGAAAATGGGGTGGTGGGAGGTCAGTGGGGAAGACAATACTGAAAGGGACATTTGTGGTTGAGATGTGGAATATTCTCAATTCCAAATCCCTGGAATACCCTGTATATGAGATATCATTGTCCTGAACTATCACAAAGACCATAGAGTAGCAAACTGCCTTCGGGCGATACCTCAGGTTGTTCATCAAGTTTAACTACAGTTAACATTACCACATTCTCCAGTTGCCCAGTCTTTGATTCCATTGCTAAGGCTGAATGGATGAAAGCTCTCTGTGCACACTGATTTAGCATGCAGATGTCCTTCCTCAACAAATGTTTCCTATAGCTTTACTCTTTATTTATTCACAAGCAAAGTGAACATTGAAATTAGTGGAATGGAACATTGTCTTGAGTGAGTTGGAGTAGAAGATAGATTTCATATCACGTAAAATATATTCTTCCATTCCCCTTTTAATAAGAAGCAAGCAATACAAATGAGAAGTAGAAACATCAAAGCTAAGGCAGTCCTAAGTGTAACTTGACACTGCTTGAGGGAGGGATCATATAATTGCAGTGAGAAGTTCTGCTTTGCCAAATACTTGAGTGGAAGAAAAATCAGTCCCAAAGACCCAGGAACTTACTTGTCAATATATTATTTCATGTTTTGCTTGATGAAGAGAATTTTGACTTAAACGTATATTGGCGTGGTACTTGAAGAAGTCATATCTCCCTTTGGTTTGGTTGTCATTAACAATTGTAGAAGTATTTAAGGCAAGGGATCTTGCCTTCCATCTAACAGGTAAGGAGTCTGAGACCAAAGGCTTTTCTCTCCCTATGTTCTTTCCATTTGATTATGCTGTCTCTTTAATGTTCTGTCATTTTGGCACCATGTAATTTTTTTAAGTCTAACTCAAGTGTTTCATACTTGTCAAAATATTAGAAATCTTGATGTATATAGACAAAAGTAAGCAATAGTGTTGTTAACCCAACAGGTCATGGACCTATCCACCAAACAAATCACAAAAATTTGAAGCCCTAAGTGATAACTTGGCAACATGAAATTGGAAGACACAAAAGATTTCTAATTGGGTTTTCAGGGAAGGCATCAAGGATGTCCCTTAGATTCACCTAGATAAGATACAGCCTCCTCCTTAATAATAGCAAGGGGGATCCTTATTAAATTACAAATTTATGAACATTTTAAGAAATTATTCAGCATTCCAAATCCATACTACAATTTTATGTACATTCCTAATGACTAACATAAGTACAAATGCAAGAAATAACAACTTATCAGTGATGCAGTTTCACAACAATATAATTCTGTAGCTGTTCACCAATCATTCCTTCTTAAATCATCACTGAATACTTAAAGAGCTGTGTTGAGAGTCTTCTTCCTGTCCTGGACCTGCTCCATCTCTTATTCTTGATTTGTCCTGACTCTTTTTATCTGACTTCCATTGTTATTTCTAGGTTTAACTCGGATCAGTTTTTTTTTTTACTATTGCAGATAGGTTTGTCTACCTGCAGTTGATCAATAGTCCTGAGATATTTTGCCTTAACCAGTCTTCATTAACTGTATTACTGCTTTCTTTGTTTCTCATTTATTCATCTACTTATCCTAAAAATAGTTATACACTATATACTCCATGTTAAGTTTTTTTTTTCATGCTTAGCACTATTAATATTTTTAGCTGAATAACTCTTTGTTGTGGAAGACTGTCCTGTGCATTGTACAGTGTGTAGCAGCTTCATTTGCCTTTACTTGTTGATGTTATAACAACTCTCCCCGAGCTGTGACAGCCATAAATGTTTCCAGACATTGCCAAATATTCCTGGGAGACAAAATCACTCCTGGATGAAAACCACTCCTTTATGTCAATCACTATTCTGTACCCTGTGGATGTAGAAGTGAACAAAACCTTAAAATTGTACAAATGCATCTATTATAAAATGTTGACGTAAATGAAAAGCTTTTCATTTACAGCACCATGATACCTCCCCAGAGCATTTCTATTGACCTGCCATGTGCCCACTCCATATAGAATATACAAGAGATCTAGAAATTCCTGATGCAATTAAACACGAAATATACTAGTGTCTACTTTTTGTGAGGTACACAAAGGAGAATAATGGGATGCACCTTTCACTTGACCATGAGCTATTTTGGAAGTTACGGCATTTTGTTTCCCAGAAGCGTGGAGAACGTTTTCCCAGCAGATCAAAGTCTAAAAGAGACTTGAGTTCACATCAGCAACTCATCATCACAACTCATCACCAGTGATGTAATGTGTATATGACTTTAGAAAAATGTTTTTTTCTCTCTTCCAGAATTCTTTATTTGCAACTCATATACCATCAGCTTGATATTGCTTGCTGTGGTGGAACAAAGATGTATGCAATTTCTTTACCACTTCTTCCATTGAAAAGTGGAGTCTCTTTCCCCTCCTCTTGAATCTCTTGGCTCTGACTGACAGAATGCAGGAGAAGTTAGTTGTGTAACTTCCAAGCCCAGGTCTCAGGAGGTCTGCTGCTGCCACTTTTATCCCTTTGGGATAATTCTTCTCGAATCCAGTTTGTGTGCTGTGAAAAATTTAGCCACACAGAGGAGAATTGAGGCTCTCTGACGTACAGCCTAGCTGTATCCCCAAACAACAGTGAGCCCTACCTGGCAGCTGTGTTATTGAGGCTGTGTTGGATCTTCTGGTTGTCCTGGAACCCCGGTCAATACCATGTGGAGCACAGGTGAGCTGCTCTTGCTGAGCTCTGCCCAAATTGCAGAATTGTGAACAAATTAATAATGATTTTTGTTGTAAGTCACAAAGTTGTGATTGTTACTCATAAGTGGATTCAGAAGAAAACCAAGATAGTTGTTTCTGAAAATTTCTTTCCTCTTAAACTCTTAACTTTCTGCTCATTAGAAAGTCAAATGTCTATTGGCCCTGTTGACTGTCTCAGGGTTTAAATTTAGCTTCTCAATTCAATTTCTCCTCTATCCTTAATGAATTTTCTTGCCTTTGGGAAGGAAATGGACCAGTCTTTAATACTCTCTAGCTCACTCCTCGTTGTTCTCACTTGAGTCTAAATTTGAGCTACTAAACCTTCACCTTAACTAATTAGCCAAAGAGATTAATTTTTCTACTTATAGAACCAATTTGTAATAATTTTTTAAAAATCACTTATTTTTAATCATAGGGATGTTGCCAGTATGGAGTAAAGACTCAAGATAAAAATGGCAAGTGGATACAAACACTCTAGCAAGGAACTGTGGTCCTAGCTGATGGCGTCAGGATCAGGAAATGACCACTCACCATCCACTATGAACTCTTACAGGACTCCCTATCAAACTTCCTCACAAAATGCCCCCTGTAAATTGTTTTTAGGAGCCTCTGAATCCCTAGCTTTCAGTAAAGTCTTGCTGAGATGCCCAGGATGCTTTTCTTTTATAAAATATTTAATGGTCAACCTGAGCCCCTTGTAGCGGGCTAATGCATTCCCTTTCCTGTTTTGTTGGCAGTGTTTTGTGCTAGAGTCATTTATACCATGTGGTAGACTTCTCAGTCCCTATCTCCCCCACGTACCCACCCAATCCTGTTATGATATTCATTTGTCACATGCAGTACTGTGGTTTGGTAGAGAAAAACAATTGATATGCCATCAAATTGCTCCTGACAGAGTGGTTTTAAAAGCTTTTAGGGCGGATGTACAGGGGGAAGTTTTGTCTTCATGGAGTCAGGGTGGCTCATCTGTCTGTATTAAGTGTCTAACAGTTATACTGAACAAGAATGACATTTTAAATAAGAGTAAGTACTGCTTAACTTTTTAATGTCATTCTTTAGAGCCAAGGACTTAATTTTTTTTTTTTTTGGTTAATGTACATAGTTCAATTTATAATATAGGCTTTCTTTCTTTCCTCTTTCTTCCTTTGCTAATGTCTAAGTGTCTCTATTTTCAGATTAGTTGGTGGAATACTTTTCTCTTGAGATATTTGGAGATTTTTTTTAAAGGACATTAGCAGCTTTCTTTCTGTACAAATTTAAAGGTAGCCAGTCTTTTCTGGATGCAGGGGGCTGCAAAAGGTGACGGCAGCAGTAGCAACAGCAGCAGCAAAGACTATAGACGACAGTTGGGAAGTGGAGGTGAGGTAGTCATGTGAAACACAAGGAACTAGGCATTAACAAGTCAGCAGACAGGCAAGAGACACCTAGAGAACACAAATGCCAAACTGTCCCTGATCCAGTGGCTTGATTCAATGCTTGCAAAGAAATCAGCTGCCAGGAGGCCTTTTAGGGCCAGAGGGGCAAAATGCAACAGGTGCTCACGTGTACAGGTGACTAGTCCTGGAATGGGGCAGTGCAAGTTGGAGACCTGAGGAACAGTGCCAGAAGCCAAGGGTGGGCCTTACCACCAAGGCAACTTGTTGCAGCCACAGACTTTTATTTTGTAAATGTTAATTTTTGGCAAGCGTGGTTTACCCAAGCTCTTAGCTGAATTTGAGTTCTGTTTCTCAAAGCTTTTGAAGTTTGTGAAGTTACGTTGTAAAGACTGTAGTTTTCCAGTAGTTCCATCAGAGAAAATTATCTTCCTTTTCAAAATAAAATGAAGAATCTCCCAGATGCTTTGGAAAGAGCATTTCCAAATGAGAGGAAGAAGTTGACTAGTGGCCATCTTTGTACCCCGATTTGACTTTGCCCTTCCTCTCTATTGTTGCCTCCATCACCCTCCACCCCTCTGTTGAGTGAGAAATCTCATCACTTAATGTATTATCACTAGTACTACTGAGCAAGCTGGAATTTACCAAATTAAAAAAACTCAGAAAAATCTTCACATTCTGACTTACACGAGTTTCTAATCCTGTTATAATTTATAATATATGCTTTCTTTCTTCCTCCTGTCTTTCTTCCATTACTAAATGACTAAATGTCTATATTTTCAGTTTAGTTGGTAGAATCTTTTTCTCTTAAGATGTTGACACTTTTTTTTAACTTATTTATTTTATTTTGTTTTAGGACTCCTTGCCCCAGAAAGTGTACTATTCACACTCTCAGTAAGACATTTATCTCTATAGGTGGATATGGACACATATACCCACACACCATAGCCATTAAACAAGGCTCAACTCAAAACTCCAATGTCTCCTTGCCTATTCCCTATAGCCAATTATAGTTCCTCCTTCCTGTATGCCAGGACATTTCTGACTTCCCACATCCTGTAGTTCTCTAAGCATTAAGCAATGGGGATACCCCTTAAAATTCACTGTTTGTACTACACACCTATGTAATTGCAGGCCTGACATAGTTAATCAAAGAGATTCTCTGAGTAGGCACTGGAATGTCAAACAGCTAATTCTTTTCCAGGTCATGTTGGTTAGCTTTGCCTTGAAGATCTTCACCTCTGGATTCAGAGAATAATCAATTAGATTGAAAAAGCAGGATTAAAAATAAAAGAAAAAGCACAGCGTATTCACTTTCTGAAGATTTATTAGACAATGACCTAAGACAAAGATGATCAATTACAATATTAAGGCACAATCACAGTCTCATTTGAACATAAAAACTTAGGGCTAAAGGATGAGTAGTACAGACAAAGTGTCCACCCCAAGCATGTTCTTCATCATCTGCACCCTCACCTGTCCTGTTGGCTTCTTGGGTCTTATTCTGGTCCTTACCAGGCTCCTGAGGCTCTAAGAATATCTGCTTAGGGTCTGATTAATATGGTAAAGTGATTTCTGGCCATACTATAGAAATCCTCTTCTTTTTAAAAAAATTTTTTTTAAAGGTTTATTCATTTTTCAGAGACAGAGACAGAGTGCAAGTGGGGGAGGGGCAGAGAGAGAGGGAGGCACAGAATCCAAAGCAGGCTTCAGGCTCTGAGCTGTCAGCACAGAGCCTGATGTGGGGCTCAAACTCACAAACTGTGAGATCATGACCTGAGCCGAAGTTGGATGCTTAACTGACACTACCCTGGCGCCCCTAGAAAGCCTCCTCTGAGATGGCCACATTGCATTGCTGCTGCCACCACTGACACTGCTGTGATGTATCTTCATTTGGCTTGAACATTAAGGAACTGCTCAGCATCCTAGCTTGAGTTCAGCCTGTCCCTCCTCTCTCTCTCCATCTCCTCATCCTCTCACTGTCTCCTCCCAAGGTACCTTTTTCTAACTTCCAAGTTCCATCTCAAACCTCAGTCCTCTCCGAGATTTTCATTTTGGTTCCATGGCCTCAGGGTCATATTCTAACTGACCCCATGTTCCTTCTTCAGCCCTGAGGACCATGCTGTCTGCCCAGTTGCTGACGTTGGCCTCACATCTTTCCACTAAGGAAGCGATGGACACTCAGGCTCCTGGGTCAGACCTTTGGACTCAGAATGCCACACCAGTGATTCTAGGCTTCTTTAGACAATGTAGAGTCTCTGTCACTCATGTATTTTGTTTTTTTTATTTTTTATTTTTTATTTTTATTTTTTATTTTTTAATATATGAAATTTACTGTCAAATTGGTTTCCATACAACACCCAGTGCTCATCCCAAAAGGTGCCCTCCTCAATACCCATCACCCACCCTGCCCTCCCTCCCACCCTGCCCTCCCTCCCACCCCCCATCAACCCTCAATTTGTTCTCAGTTTTTAACAGTCTCTTATGCTTTGGCTCTCTCCCACTCTAACCTCTTTTTTTTTTTTTTTTCCTTCCCCTCCCCCATGGGTTTCTGTTATGTTTCTCAGGATCCACATAAGAGTGTCACTCATGTATTTTGTATTCCAAGCTGCAACTTTGAGGATTTCAGATCTTGGAACCCATGTGCTTTGGAGATGGACTTACAGTCTCTCAGGGGACCCTTTGGGGGGAAAACCCCACAAGGTATAATTATCTCATTTAAATGAACACTGGTGTTGACTCAGAGTATTATACCCTGTAATTGCCTTCTTAAAGTAGAATGCAGCGCTGGAACAAAAATTTCACCCTTTTTCCCTTTGTGGCTTCTGAAAAAGAATATTTAGACTGACATAGTATCTTTTTATTCAACTTGGAAAAATATGCCACCCTTTAATTTCCATGCAGATCATGGAACTATTTGCTCTTTAATGTCACATCTGATGGCAGGTGGGTAGTCAATTGGGACACATGGAGGGAACCAGTCTCCCATTACTTTTGCTTCTTAAAGCAGAAAGCTCAGCCTATTTCTCAATAGCCATCTAGAATGCACAGAGGGCCAGTCCTGGGCAAAAATGAAGAAGGGCCTTTCTCTGTGGGCCTACTTCCCTCTCCCTCTGTCACCCTTATCTTCAGGCCTCTTTTCTGGGCATTTTCCTCCTAGGTTCTGGTTGAAGCTACACAGAAGCCTGTGTTTCCTTCTGGTGCTCCCACCTGTATTTTCCCTCCAAGCCAATATGCTGTTCCTCTTCCCCTGCAACAGTGATACTGAGATTCCCCCCATCTGATCCACCTGGATTCAAGTTCACACCAAACCTAGGCACACACTTAGAAGTGGAATTTAGTTCTCCCAAGTGGAGGGGCATCATTTTTCTTGGCCAACAGCCTGGTGCATGATGTAGAGTCAAGAGCTTTGGACTAGAACTTGTAGCTCTAAAATGATTGTGAAATATACAGCAAGAGCTACAAAATAGAATTTCTCTATTTACACATCACCTTTCAGGAGGGTAACAGTGACCCACAAGTTTCTTCTCAAATCACTCTGAGCATTTCCCAGTGTTTGTTACACATAATACGGACACTATTCTTCTTGGTGAACAGGATCTCTGCCATTGTCTTACTCCTTCTTGCTCCTTCTTTTTGTGGCCCTAGCTAGTGAATGCGCAAAGTGGCCTCTCTGCCACCAGCTTCCTTGGTGTGGCATCACCACTATTGGATAAGCTTTCCTGAAGTCCCCCTGGTTCCTGCTGGTCCCAAATTCTGCATGACAGCTAACAGCACAGAGTGTTTTTGGCAGGATTGTTGTGCCAATATCTGTGACACAGTTGCTACTGCCAGTGCTGCCTTACCTTTGCCAACACCAGGCCTGTCATCCTGTTCTGCTTCCACCAACATTGCTTCCACCATCACCAGAGTCACTGATGCCACTCAGCTACCCACGGCATCAGGTCTGTGTCTGTGGGGCTGGATCAGGGGGCCCTCTGGCCACTTCTATTTCTTGTATTTTTCCTTGTATTTCTCCTGCCCTGGAAAATGCAATAAGGGGGAAAGAGGCACAGCATAGAGCTTTCTGTAACCAGCAGTGAGCAGTGGGTCAAAATAAATAGGTTAGTTTATTTTCTGCCTTTTATACTAGGGTTTGATAAGATGAATTAAGACTATCAGATTCTCATGATCCCTTCAAAACTGCATATTATATAGTTCTTTTTAGCAGAAACTCAGGACCTCTGAGTAGATGATGAAAGGCAAGTGGCATAAGCTTGTGGCAGTCCAAGGGAAAACCAAGGCCTTCTGACATTTTGATCCATGGTTCTGTGTGTGAGTCTACGTACACTGGCACGAACAGTCATGTGTACGTGTGTTTGTGTATGTCTGTCATTTCTATATCTTGTATTAGTACTACAAGTTTTTCAGATCAGGGGCTAGTCCTAATTATAATTCCATGAACCTGCAAGCATGTCCTCTGATGCCAAGCTGTGGGATTCCGTAAATGTTTAATGAAGAAAAATTTTAAACAAAGTTTTCCATCCAGAGCACTTTTCATTATTAAAAGCTCCAAATGATGAGGAACAAAGTGCTTAATATTCTACAGCAACTCCACCTAGTCAACACATCAAAAGTTACCAAAAAGGAATAAGAGAAGTCAAAGAAATGCCAATTAATATGATGTCAGTACCTTACCTTTATTGTGCTTAAAAAAAAATCCCACTAACACAAATGTGTTTTATCCTCAAAATATTGGTAAGGTGGCGAAGACACTGGGACATTTGTATTTACCCAAGTACCAGCTCAGGTCTTACCTACATTCTTTCCAGTGTTCAGGACTCTTCAGGCATGAGTGCTAAGAATTGGATAATAATAAACCCTTAGTAATTGGATCGTCCTTGCCAATCCTGTACCTTTTCTTTAAGAACTCCAGCCCCTTAGGTTCATTCTAAATTGCTCCACAAGTGCCCAGGGGATCTGGGCTGTGTTTCTAAAACTAGCCATTATGACAACTTTGGGCTTGTGAAAACCTTTCCTTCCCAGACCACGTTGCTACAGTTTCCAGAGCCACACTTGGCAGCCAGGCCAGTGGTGCCCACTGAAGGCACAGCCTCTGATGCTTGTGCCCAGAAGAGCCACCATTTCTGTGTTTTAGTGTCCATGCTAAATGTCCTTGTGCCCAAGGCTGAAGGAGCCATCGTCTGGATCTGTCAGTGTCCCTAGGGGCTCGCTGAGGCATCTACCCCTCTTAGGAACAATCTCTGTTCTTGTCCTTTCAGGGAAAAATAGGATCAGTGGTTCTATTTAGATGAAAATAATCCTTCCTGTAATGTTACCCTCCCAGGTTAGGTCATTTCTCCCATTGATTCAAATGCACACAGTGTCCTTAAAGGGCCATGATGATTGTGTGTGCTGTTGGCCTAGTGTGGCAGGAGGGATCTGGCCTTCCTGGGAAAGGTGACTGCCCAGTTCATCCGCCCTGCTTCCTTTTCTGTTTACTCCTCTTCCTACCTGCTTCCTTTCTCCCTGCCTTCTGTGGCTATGGACTAGAGAATTAGCACAACCAGATCACGTGAACCAAAGCACATGATCGATCGCAAAGGTAGAAGGAACAAACGAGATGGGGTACGTGCAGAGTGGGATGGTAATTTAAAAAAAAGAATATTTTTTTAAGGTTATTTGTTTATTTTGAGAGAGAGTGCTCAAGAGGCAGAGAGAGAGTGGGGGAAAGAGAATGCCAAACAGGCTCTCTGCACTGTCAACGCAGAGCTTGATGCAGGGCTCGAACTCATGAACCATGTTATCATGACCTGAGCTGAAACCAAGAGTCAGATGCTCAACCAACACAGCTCCCCAGGACCCCCAGAGTGGTGTGGTAATTTAAAAGAAGGAGAAGAAGAAACCTCCCTTTTGCTTCTGGAGAAAAAGCTTTGAATCTTTGTGTGATGTTTTAGATTTAGGGAGCATGTGGGAATAGTAGTAATAGTATAATCAAATAACATGTTTCTCACTGAAATTTGAGAGTGAATATACTGCAATGACAGAAACATAAATATTCACCTTGCCTCTCTACTTCCTGTCTATGCAGCCTTGGACAAGTTACTCAGTCTCTCTTTACTTCACCTGCTTCATCTGTGATATGGAGGTAATGCTAGTGCCTGTCTCATAGGACAATGATAAGGAGAATATAAATGAAGAAGAGCCTACAATTGTGTCTGGCCCGTAATTAGTGCTCATTAAATATTAGCTATGACTCTGAAATTTGCTGCTACTATTATTATCATTATTATTGTTATTATTTAGGAAATGCCACCCCCACTTAGTCTTAGAGTTTATTTGGTTTGATTATTTTTCCATAGACAAAGCCTGTGCTCTTGAGCCATGAAACATTTTTTTTTTTTTCTGGTGGTATTTCAGAAAGATATAAAATGACATCTCAGAAGAGCCTCTAGCTATTGGAAAGGTGAATCGCCCATTGTTTTAATTAGAAGAGATATTTTCAGGTGGTGCCCTGAAAAATGAGATGATGTTTTTGAAGAGATACTGCTAACAGGGAAATATCTTATCAGGATGTGGGTTTCCACAATGCCAGGAGCCACGTTCCAGGAATAAACTGAACGAGGAAATATTCTGAGCATTGAGTGTGATTATGAGGGGAAGGGAGCCTGAAAACTTCTGACATTAAAGCGATTTTTCTAGTTCTATTCTATTAACTCCTCTAGTTTTGTCATCATTGTAGGCCTCCAAGGGTATTTTGTAGGTTTGTCAGGATAGACCAGATTATGCTGGGAAACCAAGGAACTTTCAGTTCCCATGACTTAATACCAGAAAGAGTTATTTCTATCCCAGATACCTGTCAACTGGGAGGCACCTGGGGGAATGGGCCATGGGCTCTTTCCTGCACATATTAGCTCCAGGCCGATGGAGCTTCCATTTGTAACAACAGCCATTCTAAAACTGGATAAAGTTTTGAGCTCTTTCACATTCTTAAACACTGTCGACTATCCTAAGCCACCGTTTTATGTGGGCTATATCTATAGATATTTACTACACTGTAAGTTAAAACTGAGATTTTAAAAATTGTAAGTTTACTTAAAAAGAATGATAAACTCTTAGGTTCTAATTATCTATTGATGAGGAGGGATTCTTGTGTTCTGATCATCCCTACTGGGAATGGACACACTATGTGTCAGATGAGATCATAGCAGTTTCTTAGTCACATATACTCATGGTCTGGGGATGAGGGTACCACTTCAGTGCTCTAGGCTGCCACTGCCCAAATTTTAGTGTGCACACCAATAACCTGGGGTTCTGTAAATGCAGATTCTGATTTGGTGGTTCTGGGGTCAGCTGAGATTTGCCTTTCTGAGGAGATGCAGATGCTCCTGGTTCTGGGGCCACACTTCGAATTATAAGGCTCCCAGACGATCACTGGAGAGGGGGGTGGGCATTTTCCTCGTGTTCCAGAAAAGACTTTTGCTACTTTTCCATTTACAACCAAGTATTCAAAATTCACTATAAATCTCATCCACTACAAACTTTGTATTGCCAGCGTACTGGAAGATGCTCAACAGTTTGAAACATATATATGGTGGTTTTCAGTTTTTCTTATAACTACCCAGAGCCTGTTAGGGTGAATTCCTCTCTCCTAATTTGCAGCAAATCTCTTAAAATATATACAGAGTCTGTCATTTTTCAGTTGCTTTTATTCACTTTTGAATAAAAGTTTTGGTTTCCAAGGTTCCAAGTTTCAATCATATGTGCTTCAGAGCTGGTCATCTCTCCACTGTGGCTATTGAGTGAGGTTTGAAAGGAAAAGGGGAAAAGAGCAGCTTGGTCTGGCTCTCACATACCATGTGCCCTTTTAACTCTGGTACTAGTGGGCTAGAACAAAGGGAGACAGAAAAGACCAGAGTCCCCTCACTTGACCTGATGAAGTTTCACTCCTTTTGGCTAGCCATGACGCTAGGCAGGCTCACTATCTGAGGACTCAGCACAGCTAGGTGGTGAGTATCACACGCATTGCTGATGAGAAGCTCTGAGCAGCTGCCTGACGATGATGACTGCTTTGGACACATCCTCCAATTGATAACACCCCTCTTAATCCTTGAACTGGAGCTTGTTGGAAACAGTGAAGTCCCCAGATTTACCTCCTCGGGACTTTGGATCTGGACAGTATCTGATCCTCCTGCTTCTCCAGAATGTGGAACCCCAGGGAGGGAGAGGGAGGAAGAGCCCCTTTTTGTCTGCACTTCCCCATCATGTCTTCTGTCTGTTGTGTCTGCAGGTCAGCTAGTACACTGGTTGTGTGTGTGTGTGTGTGTGTGTGTGTGTGTGTGTGTGTGTGTCAGAAAAAGGAATCAAATGTAAGTCTTGTTGCAGACTCTCCCAGTATTTCCAGTGTAGCCTCTTGGTCTCAGGGTAAGAAAAGATATTCTTCGACCCTCTACAAGAGAAGCCAAGTGAAACAAAGAGCTGCTTTTAATGAAAACTACAATTTCCAGAAATGCTTGTAGCTTTCTCCCCACTGTGTCACTTATATTGAGCAGGAAGGTGGGGGAATGCTCTGTGTGAGGAAGAGTTCTACAGCAATTCCCAGTAAGCCCAGTGGGAATGGGACTGTCCCATAGGGGACAGATCCCTGAACTTCAACCAGAGGAACTCACTTCCTTTATTGCAAGACAATTGGAAAGATCCCAGCTGACTGCCTGTTAGACATGTGGATATATTGCATCAGATCTGATCATCAGTCAAGTGAAGATTCGTGACCATTTTTTTGTTTGTTTATCCAAACCATATCAAGCAGAGCTTGGGCAAATGAATGGTTTCTATTTTTTTTTCTCAGCTGTTCTGGTGCTGTGTATGCCAGATTCAGGCCAAGAGAATACAGTTTTTCTAATTTGCTAACACCTGCTCTGTCTTGAGAATGTGTGATGCAACCATAGGGAGAAACAGACACGTTAAAAAGGGTATGGTGTGTCTGTGACATTTGCTCTTATTTTGTACGATTGTGTTCACAGATGCAGATCCCCATAATTTGCTAGTACCCTGCACCTCACTTCTGCATAAGATGATGAGTACAGAGGCTGTGCTGCCTCAGCTGGGGGCAGTATTCCCTAATTGAAAGTCAGAGACTGAGCAGCAAGTTAAGCAATCTTCTTAAATCCATTGGAATTCAAGCTCCCTTATAATCAGAATTTTTTTCTTTCTCTGCTATGTAGTTTGTTAAGGTTCTCATGAGATTTCAGGTATGGAATTGACCCATCAGTCAATTAGGTGAAAAGCAGCTTATTTTCTTTTAACACAAACCATTCATCTGACATCTCTTCAATTGATGTGGTTTTGAATACAAATGTCAGAAAGAGCCCTTCCACTTGCTTAATTATGAACCAGAGACATCATCAGAAA
Source organism: Panthera uncia (assembly GCF_023721935.1). NCBI lineage: Eukaryota > Metazoa > Chordata > Mammalia > Carnivora > Felidae > Panthera > Panthera uncia. The sequence continues at coordinate 93,127,247 of NW_026057578.1, forward strand.
GCAGGGTTGCCTCTAGGTCTGAGCTCCTTCTATGCCTCCACTCACCAATTTTCTGGATCAGTGGCCTTTAAACATTTTGACTGAGGCATACCCCAGAAAGAGTTTTGGAATACTGTGTATGATTTCAAATATTTTATTTTATTTTTAAATTTTGGACATAATTGTAGATTCACATGTAAGAGATAATACAAAGAGGTCTTGTAATACCTTTTACCCAGTTTCCCTCAGTGGTAACATCTTAACAAAACTATAGTATAATATTGCAACCAAGATGTTGACATTTAATGGAGTCAAGATGCCAAACCTGTCACCACAAGGATCCATCGTGTTGCCTTTTTATAAGGATACCTCCCTCTTTCCCAATCCTGCTTCCTCTTTAACCCTTGGCAGCCACTAATCTGTTCTCCATTTCTATAATTTTGTCATCACATACATATAACAATCATGTATATATATATATATATATATATGTATATATGTATATATATATATATATATATATATATATATATATATATGGAATCACATACTATGTAACAATTGGGGATTGGCTTTGTTCATCTAGCATAATTCTCTGACAACTCATCCAGATTGTTTTGTATCAATAGTTTGACCATTCACCCACTGAGAAACATGTAGGCTATTTCTCCATTTTGGCTATCATGAATAAAGTTACTTAAAACATGGTGTCCAGGTTTTTGTGCGAACACAAGCCTTCATTTCTCTGGGATAAATGCCCAGGAGTGCAATTCACATGTTTAGTTTTTAAAGCAATTACCAGGGTGCTTTTCTGGTTGGTGGCAACATTTTACATTCTTAATACAATGCATACAGTGACTTGGTTTCCCCTCATCCTCACCAGAATTTGGTATTTTCATGTTAAAAAAAATTTTTTTAACCATCTGGTAGGTATGTAGTGATATCTCAGTGTGGTTTTATTTTGTCTTTTCGTAATAGCTAATGAACATCTTTTCATGCGCTTATTTGTGATCTGTATGTCCTCTTGGTTGCAATGTCTCTTCATGTCTTTTGCTTATTTCTAATCGGATTGTTTGTTGTTTTTGCTGTTGAGTTTTGAGAGGTCTTTGTATATTCCAGGTATTAGTCCTGTGTTGGATATATATTTTTAAGTATTTTCTGTCACTCTTTAGGATCTTGTTTAATCCTCTTAACAAAGCCTTTTGCAGAACAAAAGTTTTTAATTTGATGAAGTTCAATTTATCAACTTTTTTCTTTTATGACTTATTCTTTTGATGTCAAGTCTAATAACTCTTTACCTAATCCTAGATCCTAAAAAATTTCCCCTGTTTTTTCCTAAAAGTTTTATATTTTTCCATTTTACATTTAAGCTGTGTTAATTTTTTGTATAAGGTGTGAGATGGGTCAAAGCTCACTTTCTTGCCTGGATATTAAGTTGCTCCGGCACCATTTGTTGAAAAAGCCACCCTCACCCCATTGAATTGCTTTTGTACTTTTGTCAAAAATCAAATGGGCATATTTGTGTATATTACGTCTAGGTTTTCTGGTATGTTCCACTGACCTATGTTTCTGTCTCACCACCAATATCACACAATCTTAATTGCTGTAATTATCAAATAAGTTGTGATATTGGATAGATTCTTCCCACTTTATTCTTCTTTTTCAAAATTATTATAGCTTTCTTAGTTCCCTTGCTTTCTCCTATGCGTTTTAGAACAATCTTATCTGTATCTACAAGAAATTTTGCAGAAATTTTGGTAGAAATTATATTAGCCACTATATCAGTTGGGAGAGAATTGACATTTTTATTGTGCTGAGTCTTCAATCCATGAGCACAGTATGTCTCTCTATTAGATCTTTGGAAAAAATTATCAGCATACAAATTTCATACAAATTCTCAGCATACAAATCCTGCATATATTTTGACGTTTGGACATTGAAGTATTTTTATAAGCAATTATACATGCATTTTTAATTTGTTTCAAATATTTATTACTAGTATAATAAATAGAATTATGTTTTATATATTTTTTTAAGTTTATTTAATTTGAGAGAGAGAGAGAGAGAGAGAGAACCAGGGAGGGGCAGAGAGAGAGGGATATAAAATCCCAAGCAGACTTGGGGAGCCCGATGTGGGGCTTGAACCCACAAACTGTGAGATCATGACCTGAGCCGACACCAAGAGCCAGATCTCAACCTGACTGAGCCACTCAGGTGCCCTTATATATCTTAAATCCTACAACTTTGCTGAACTCACTTATCAATTCTAATAGTTTTTGCACATACCTTAGGATTTTATACATAGATGGTCATTCCATCTGCAAACGGATACCTATTTCTTTTTTTCCAACCTGTATACCTTTCATTTCCTTTCCTTGCTTTAATGCACTGGTGGAAACTTCCAGTTAAATGAAAACTTCCAGTTAAATGAAAACTTCATATTAAATGACAGTTATGAGAATAGACATCTTTACTTCACAATCCTATAAAGAAAAGCATTCAGTCTTTCAATATTAACTATAATGTTAGCTGTAAATATTTTGTAGATACTCTATCAGATTGAGAATGTTCCCTTTTACTCCTTTTTTCTGAGTTTTTATCATGAATGGATATTGAGTTTTGTTAATTGCTTTTTCTGCATCAACTGATATAATCGTGTGTTTTTCCTTCTTTTGCTTGTTACTATGATGGATTATATTGATTGATTTTTAAATTCTAAACCAGCCTTGCATCCCTAGAATAAACTCTACTTTGTAACAGTATATACTCTATGTATGTGTAATATATATTGCTGAACTTATATAAACATTTTATATATAAACATAAATTATTGAACTGCATTTGCTTTTTCATTAAGGATTTTTGCATATTTATGATAGGTACTTGTGTGTAGTTTTCTTTTCTTCTACTTCCTTATGCTGTTTTGGTGTCAGAATAATGCTAGTTTTATAAAATGACTTGGAAAGTGTTCCCTTCCCTTATATTTTCTGGACAAAATTATTGACTTTGATTCTTCTTTAGATGTTTAGCAGAATTCTCCAGGAAAACCATCTGGGGCAAGAGATTTCCATTAAGGCTTTCTCTTTGCTCCCTTAGATTAAGGTGTGTGTTGTTTAGGGTCTAAATGTTAAGAGGTTTTCCTCTTACCAGTCTGTTACTGATTTTTAGTCTGATTCCACTGAAATCAGAGATGCACCCTGTATAATTTCAATTCTTTTACATTCTTTTTTGAAGTTTGCTTTGTGACCCAGGATATTTTCTCTGGGTATAAGATTCTAGTTGACAAATGTTTTGTTTGTTTTGTTTTTGTTTTAGCACTTGAAACAATGTGAAACTTATGGTCTCCATGGTTTCTGATGAGAAATCTGTTATTGGAAAAAATTTTTCCATGTTGGTAAAGTATTATTTCTTTCTGGCTGCTTTCAAAACATTTTTCTTTTTCCTTAATTTTCATAATGGCAGTACTATGTCTAGCTGTGGATTTCTTTGGCATTATCATATTTCAGTCTTAGTGAGCTTCTTGGACTTGTACGTTTATATCTTTGGGCAAATTTTGGAAGTTTCAGCTACTTTCTCTTTGAGTACTTGCTCAACCCTACCCTCTTTCTTCTCTCCTTCAGAAACTCCAATAACACAACTGTCAGATAGATAGATAGATAGATAGATTGATAGATAGATTTAGTCAATTACAGCCCTAAAGATACCTGTGCCTCTGTTAATTTTTCCTCACTCTTTTTTTTCCCCCCCTCTGTTGTTCAAATTGTCTAATCCCTCACCCTTTTTTTCTATCTTCTAGTTCATGGATTCTCTCCTCTGCCCCCTCCATTCTGCTATTAAGCCCATCCACGGAGCATTTCATTTTGGTTATTGTATTTTGTTGTTGTTGTTCTAAAATTTTCATTGGCTCTTCTTTACAGTTTCTATTTTTCTTTTTCTGAATCTTCCTTTTTTTTGATAAGGCTCTCTTTCCATTTGTTTCAAACCTGTTTATAATTGCTTTTTGAAGTGTTTTTGTCATGGCTTCTTTAAGTACTTTGTCAAATAATTCTATTGGTTCTCTCATCTCATTGTTGCCTCTATTTTTTGATCAGTTGAAGATCTTCTTGGTTCTTGGTATGATGAGTGATTTTCTGTTGAAACTTAAACATTCATTTTTATTATTATGCTATGACTTTGCATCTTCTTTAAATTTTCTGTTTTAGCTGGATTTTTCTGATACCACTCCAAGAGGAGAAATGGTTCCAGCTGTTATTGCCAGGTGGAAGTTGAAATCTGGGTTTCCCATTCAGCCACTGTTGACAGCTGAGTGGGGAAGACATCTCAGTACTGCAGGGCAGGCTTGAGAATTCTGGCTCCCCACGTGGTCTGCAATGACATTTTAATGAAGATGACATCATTACTGATAAGTGATAGGAAAAGACTGACTTTCTATAGGCCTCCTCTGCCTTTCTGTAGGCCTTCCACTTTTGGAAAGAAGATGAGGGGCATTTCATTATTGCCAGGTAGAGTGGTAGTTCCAACTCCTCATTAAGACCATTGGGTGGGGGAGCTGGTCTTGTTACTGTGTGGATCAAAATCCTAGCTTCCCCTGTGGACTTCTCTGATATTCTGGTATGGGTGTTGAGGCACCCCATTACAGCTTCATGAAGGTCTAAGTCTCAGCTCCTCTTACTTTTGCTGGCCTAGGTGAGGATAGAGTCAAAGTTTTGTTTGTTTTTATGTAGTGTTTACCTAGAGTAAAATGGGTTTTGTCTAAAATTTTCCCTGTTATGAGACTTCCCATTTTCTGGTCTTCTGGCTAGAGAAAGCAAGCTTCCGTTAGGCCTTTTATCTTTGTGCCATACATGTTTCTCAGTTGCCAGTTTCTTGACATTCAGGTCTGAGACATGAGACATAAAGGAAACCCAGGGAAATTACCACTGTATTTCTTTTGGTCGTATAGTCTCTAGCCAATATGCCTTCTTTCCACCATTCAGAGTATTTTGAAACATATTTTACATATAACATTCACATATATTAATCATAGTTAGCAGGAGCAATAGGGAAAAGTATTATACTATATCTTCCTAGAAGCAGAAGTATGTCTTACATTTTTAAGTCAATACCTAAACATTTTAATCACGGTTTAAATATAATTTTTCTTGTTATTAGAAGTTTGAAAACATGAAACATCTTACAGAGTGAAAGGGATTATTAGAATAAACATTTAATGCTATTACTTGACCAATGGGTTTTTAATTCCATTTGTAACATCTACCAAATCTGAAAGGAATTATGTAAATTGTCCATGGGTTTCATCCAGTGTTATGAAAATATGAATGCATATGGGAGTTCTGTAAACATCCATTATATTTAATAAGGTTCATATCACTGTAATTTTTTGGCATTTTGACCAATGGGTACAAGGTTACAGACTACCTCTTTGTAATCCCAAGCTACAGACTTCAAGGAAATTTGCAGAAGGCAGAAAAAGAAAGGACCATATCTTGATTAGTTATTAACAGAAGCTTCAGAGACTTCCTGAAAAATAATATTTAGATTTATCCCTGTGGTGCCTGCAGGTATATCTATTTTCAGGGCAAAACAGTAGTGATATTTTGGTTGGCTCAAAAGTGTGCCATTCTTTGTAACTGGAAAGGAACTATTGTGAAGAGATACACTATACATTCTTAGGCTAATCAATTTGTGAAAAGATAAAAATGGACAATGAGAATGTGGAAGTCATTTTTCTTATAATTATTCTTCACTGTGGACTATAGGGGTACACTTATCCATGTTTGAAGATCATTGTACTAAACAAAGTTTGCTTAAGCAACACATCTATCTTTCTATATTTTAAGTCTAGGAGGTAACTAATGGCAGATATCTTTCTCTGACCATACTTAGAATTTGTCTTGAGTGGTAATCAGGAATGGCTTCTAATGCATGAAATTTGTCTTATAATGTCATTTAGGTACACAGCTTAACCTTTACATCCACCTATTAGATTTTTAATAAATCCCTGAAAATAAAATAGCTAATAAGTGATTGTAAGTGAAATTTGCAGCGGAGTCTTAGGAAAATTGTGCTTTGATAACACTGGTGGAGATAAACTTGGGGATATGTGGCTATGAGAAAAGTATTTAAACAGCATTCATTTTTGTGCTTATATTGTCAAAACACTCTTTCTTACTTTTTATTCTTAGCAAATAACCAGTGTACCCCTGATGAAACAAAATCAGTGCCTGGGGATCTCAGGGAGTTGACGTATTTGTTTATTCCATCTCCTGGCTGGACATCAGAGAGGTGCAACCAGGGAGGCATCTTAATCCTTTCAGGCGTCCATAACAGAACAGCATAGACTGGTGGCTTATAAACAACAAAAATTTATATCTCACAGTTCTGAAGGCTAGGGGATCCAAGATCAAAGTGACAGAAGATTCCATGTCTGGTGAGAGCCTGCTTCCTTGTTCATAGACAGCCATCTTTTTACTCTGTCTTCATATGATAGAAAGGGACAAGAGATCTCTCTGGGGCTTCTTATATGAGTATTAATTCCATTCATGAGGACTCCATTCTTAGGACCTAATTATTTTCCAAAGAGCCCATCTCCAATACTATCACATTGGGAATTTGTTTTTTTATATTAAATATAATTTATTGTAAAATTGGTTCCCATACAACACCCAGTGCTCATCCCAACAGGTGCCCTCCGCAATACCCATCACCCACTTTCCCCTTTACCCCTTCCCCCATCAACCCTCAGTTTGTTCTCAGTATTTAAGAGTCTTTTATGGTTTGCTTCCCTTTCTCTCTGTAACTTTTTTTTTCCCCTTTCCCTCCCCCATGGTCTTCTGTTAAGTTTCTCAGGATCCACATATAAGTCGAAACATATGGTATCTTTCTCTGCCTGACTTATTTCACTTAGCATGATACCCTCCAGTTCCATCCATGTTGCTGCAAATGATCAGATTTCATTCTTTCTCATTGCCAAGTAGTATTCCATTGTATATATAAACCAGATCTTCTTTATCTATTCGTCAGTTGATGGACATTTAGGCTCTTTCCATAATTTGGCTATTGTTGAAAGTGCTACTATAAAGAATTTGTTTTTAACATATGGATTTAGAGAGACATAAACATTCAGTCTATAACAGAAGGGGTGTGGCTTGACATATGAGAGGAAGGGGACAGAGATATCTGTACTCTGCTCTTTTCTCCTCTTTCACTGTAGCCACTCAGCTCTCAAGAAAGGAAGGTTAAGGCCGTGACATGAACTTAAAGAATCTCTGACTGTATGTTGGAACAAGACTTTTATCAAAACCAATAGCTTGAAACAGATGACAGACATTGAGGTGTATGTATGTAGGACACTTTGAAAGAAAGAGATCATCCACGAAAACCAAATAAACAAATTCAGTTCCTGACCTGCCCCCCCCCCCCCATCACATGACTTTATCTTGGAGAAATGTTCTGGCATCAGATGAATGGGTACAGCCTTGCTCCAGTGCTTTACCTCTGGCCTGGGCCTCCTCCAGCCCTCCTCCTGATCATCTTCCTCCCATCCTCTCTGTTACTCTTTAGGAACCATCAGAGTTTTGCAGACATGAGTGTGGTGGGGGTGGGATGAGTTGTTTCCAGGCTGTAGAACACATTTTTTCTATCTCATTAATAGTGATCCTCAGTCTTGTTTGCACATTAAAATGGGAAGCTTTGTAAATTCCCAATGCACAGGCCCTTCTTCATACCAATTAAAGGAGATTCCCTATGGATCGGGCCAGGTATGTACATTTTTTATACCTTCTTAGGCAGTTTGAATGTACAATGGGGATGAGAACTGATGAACTCAAACATTTCCAATCTAGTTGAACCCCACAAACCAAATTTTCTTCTCCCTTTACAGAGAGAATTATGTGACCCCCTAGGATGGTCAATAGACTTGGGGAAGAGGTACCCTGCCCTAAGCCATGTGGTTTAGAGGACCCTACTGTGGCCCTCCCCTAGCTGTGCTCCTCTCCATGGGATAAAAAATAATATCCTTAGGAGATAGGATTTTTGGGGTCCCATGCCTTCATCCTACACCACACTCTAGGTACCAAAACCTTGAGTTGACAGTCCTAATGACTCTGAGCCTGCTTGTGGGCTGTGTGGGGCCTCTTGGCTGAGGCAGACAGGCAGCAGTGCTGTGTCCCTCCAGGGCTGCCCAAAATGTGGTCACTTGTAGGAAAGAGCATGTGGATGGCTTTGGACACTGGCGCTAAGTGTCCATAGTCATGAGTACATATCCCTTTATAATGGGCTGTGCCCTGAATCTGGGGGTAGGAAGAAAAGGAGGGCAGGCCTTAGGGCAGTGGGTAGTGGATGAGGTCACAGGCTAACTAGGTAGGTGCTGCCCAGTGTGACCCTTGGAGAGGCAGGGAAAATCCAAATCAGAACCTGGCCTTCCCAGTTGTTACAAAGCTATGTTTGTTAAGAAGGGAGGATGGAATATACCTTATTCAAATTTGCTTGCTTGATTTATAACATTTAAATATTTTAAAAAATACAGTATTTGTGTTTCCACATTCATTCTTTGCAGAGCTCTGAAAATGTTAGGGTCTGACATGTGACTGCCCCTGTCCTGTTCTATTTCTGTGTGCCTGTATTCTATGATTGGAAGGTACTGGTATGAAAAATGCTTTGTGACCCTCTGATACCTTCCTCTCATTATTCACAGGGCCCCTGCCAAGCTAAGGTTTGCCCCTTAATTCCTCTTGCCAGCTTCCTGCCAATCTGATTATAGTTGTTTCTGCTCTTATATATGGTGGTATAATAAGTACAGAATACATGGGATTTGGTGACAGATAGGATTTCTAGTCCTGGCTCTGTCACTTGCTACTTGTGTGGTTTTAAGTGACATTCTTGACCTTTCCAAGCCTTAGCTTCTTCATCTGTAAATCAGAGTTAGCGGAACCTACCTGGCTCAGGGGTGGAAAGGATTCCATGAGGAAACATGGAAACTTGTGAAGGCTCCTAGCAACAGTGCCTAGAGGTAGCACAATTCAGTAAATAATTGATTCCCTTTCTCAAAGCCAATTCATTTAAAAATAACAGTTCTCCTTTACCTCCTTTATTCACATTTTCTGGACTAAATAAGTGAATTATTCCCATTTCTCTTCTTGTGGTTTATTTTCCAACTCAGTTCTTCCTCCATGTGTGGATGATGCAGATGTGGATGTGTGTGCTGTGTGTGTGTGTGTGTGTGTGTGTGTGTGTGTAGTATGTCCTTCATATACCAAAATGACCACTAACCTGGCACCAGAAGTCTGAGCACTTGAGTTTTTTATGAGGAGAAGGATTTTGTATTTCTCCCTCTGCCGGTATCTTTTTTCCCCACACAACTACCACCTTGTCTAGTTTTTCTGCAGTGAAAATGGTAGAACTGGTATGTGGATGGAGCTTGGTCATTGGGTTGGGTATACTCAGCTTGTGGCACTCAGTTCATGCTGGTAAATTGAGGCAAAACTGACTCCAGTCCATTGATATTAACCATGCGCTTTTATAACCTACATTTAATGCTTTACAACAATGGGGCTGTAAGCCCCATGTTCAATACCCTCCTGCATGTATTGGGCCATGTGTAGTAAGTATTTGTCAAATGCTTGTCAGATGAAAATTAAGGAAATGATGAATAATGCAACTAGAAGTTGAAGCCTTTTACATTCAGTAACAGGTGAGACACATATGTATTTGTTGAATATTTGAATAAGCTGTAAGAATAAATGAAATGAATGAACCAGGAATGAATGGTGAAAAAATATGTGCTGAGTAGATAGAATGCTACACTGGATTTAACCTTTTCATCTGTAAGTTTCCTTATCTATAAAATGGGTCCATGGTATCTATTCAAATGGGGAATGTTTAACAAAAGTGGGTACTCTACCTTAGTGCTGTGAATTCTTGGGGCTTTCTCTCAATATAAGTTGATTATCAGAAGACTTGGCTGTGCATGTACTAGTCCTTAAAAAGGAGATATTTATTATTATTAATTATTATTATTAATATTATTATTGTTTGAAATTCTCCTTTGTCATCCAACAATTAAGTTTGTCTTTGTCCAAGGATGATTCAGCCTGTGCATATACATGGGTAAAATAATACTGGCTCTAAATGGGGACAAGGGCTCATCTCTGTTCAGACACTATAGTGCTTAATGAAAAACCAGGTCCTAAGGCCTGTGCAATGACTGGAAGTTGCCCTACAACTCTGACAAAAAATGAGGCTGCTGATGTTCTGGCCTAGGCATGGACACACTTTATCACCGCCAAGCCCCATGAATTTCAAATAAGGCCGAATGCAGCTGCCTGGCCATGGCTTAGAACTGGAAATGGAGAGCAAGTTGCTGTAAAAGTAAAAGCATCAGTGGAAAGATTTCTAGAGAGTATTAGTTAGGATGTGTGTGAAGATGCTGTTACAAAGAAACCCCTAAATATATGACATTGAAAAGCTAAGTGAACAATCTGGGGCAGGCAGACCTCCATGCTCCAAGGACCTAGAGTAGTGGGTGTGAGATGCCTTCCTGCATGCAGCTTTCACTTAGGAGTCTGGCTGCTGCTGTTCTTGTTGCTTTCTCCCAGCTGTGGAAGCAAGGAGAAAGTCCAGGGCAAGTTCTCTCCATAAGAACATGACCCTGAAGTTCTACACATCACCTCAACTCATATCCCATTGCTCCAAACTTGACCACATGGCCACATATGCAGAGGATGCTGTGAAAGACAATCTCCAGGTAGACACCATATACCCCAGTAAAATTCATAAAAAGGAAAAAGGAGACATGGCCAACAGGAGACAGTTCAGCGTCTCTGCTAGAGGCCATCAATGGTATGAAGCAGATGTGTTCAATTTTACTATTTTGTTATGTGTGTGTATTCTGATAAAACACTTTGATTACAAATGAGGGAAAGTAAAAAGGGAGATATTGTCATCATGATGAGAACCAGCTGATATATGGAATTGTTGAATCCCTATATTGTACACCTGAAACCAATATAACGCTGTATGTTAACTAATTGGAATTAAAAACTTTTTTTAAAAAAAAGGAGTACATGCAAAGCAGCAAGGGAAAAACCATAGAAATCAAAAGGCAGGCATGGCTGGATTGGACCTTGCAAAGATTGTGGTGGGGGGATGATTCCGTGTTTAAGTCCCTGCAGGGGATGCCTGCAGTTGGATTTGGTGAGATCTTTCACTTCTTGCCCTGAAGTGACTTGGCTACATCCACACGTGTGTTTGTTCAGCCCTACTTATACCTGGCTTTCTCTGCTTATTCCTTTTAATTTACACTTGTAGATGAGCTGCCTTGGGCAGTTGACCTTACTTTTAACAGCGCTGTAATTTCTTCCTCCACGGTTAACTAGAGAATTCTTTCGTTGTTTTGAGCCAAGTCACTTGGGTTCTGGGTCACTGGCCAAATTATGGGGTTAGTCCTTTCAGCTTGTACTGTAGAAAGCGTAGTGTTCCTTAGAAAAAAGAGGAAGTGGCAAGGAGAGTGGCATCTCTTATACGTTAACTCCTTGCTACTCAAAGCTTTACCCAAGACCAGTGCATCACAGGCTACACCTCAGACCCACTCTAGTGATTTCCTAGGGCTGCCTTAACAAATGACCCTAAACTGAGTGGCTCTACAACCATACTTTGTCATCTCACTGTGCTAGAAGCCAGAAGTTTGAGATCAAGGTGTTGGCATGGTTGCTTTCTTCTGTTGTCTGTGCAGGACAGTATGCTCCATGACTTTCTCCTTCTTCTGTTTTGCTGACAATCTTGGACACTCCTTGGCTTGTAGATGCATCACCCCACCTTCATAGTCACACTGCATGGCCTTCTCCCTATGTACAGGTGTATTTTCCTGTGGCATTCTTTTTGTAAGGACACAATCATGTTGGATTGGGGCCCACCCCACCCCAGTATGACTTCATTCTAAATCTTTTAACTCAGCTAGTTACATCAACATTGACTCTATTTCCAGATAAGGTCACAGTCTGAAGTACTAGGAGTTAATACTTCAACATATGCATGGGGGAGTGGGAACGGGGAATACTTGATCCCACAACAACCACTGAAACAGAATCTGTACTTAGATAGGTAAGTTGTAAGCATATTAAATTTAAGAGGAAATACCCTAAAGTTCTTAAAAAACTGGTGTGCTACCAACATGCTTACTGCTACCCTAAATGTGTAATAGAAAACACTCTAAACTTGGATCCCTGGATTTTGGCTCTAGCTTAGTAACTTTTAGTGCACAGCCTTAAATCAGGCTCATATTCAGCACTCAGTAAATACTTATTGAATGAAAGAAAAAACTTGTCCAGTGGGTTTTCATGTCTAAAATGGAGATATGCACTTCACAGGAATATTGTAAGGATTGTATCATTTATTAGGTATATTTTAAAAAGTGGAAAGTGTGAATCTATCAGTCAGGGTCCAGTCAGGAGACTAAAATACAGTTCATTAGAACAGGGACTGTTTTATGTCATTAATTATTATCTTTAAGAGGGGAATAGATACAAAGGCATAAGGAAAACGCTAAAGAGGACTTCAAGGGTGAGAGAGAGTATGCAAGGAAGGAACAAATTCAGAAGGGACGGCCTTGTTCTCAGATCTTGTGTTCAGACTTCATTGGAGAAAGTATGGTTGTCTCCCAATGGATAGCAGTGAACTTTCATGGGTTGCCCTGGGCTGGAGTTGGTTGACAGTCCCTGGGCAGAAAATATCCTCCCTATGTATAAGCAGGTGGATGCTGTTAAGTGGGACCACAGGAGCAGGTGAGGTTCTGGAAACCAGTTTCCAGTGGTGTCTAAATCAGGAGGGCTGCAATGAAGTGGTCAGCCCCAAACTCACCAAGGGAATGTGTGCACCACAGGATGCCCCCATACAACACCACTGGTAGCCCTTTGGTAGAGCAAAAGGAAGAGAAATAGACACACACCAGAACCTGGAAGAAAAGACCCTACCTTCTGCAATGCCCCTTCAGCACCCTCTACTGGCATAACTTAACATCATGCCTGTCACAAAGGAGAAATATTAAAGGTTCCAACCCACTGCTGCATGAGTACTGAAGGATACCTTTTGGAGCTGAGAGGCAATAGACTGATAACTGGCAAATATATAATGCAAATATAAAGTCTTTTTCCAGGTGGTTACATCAAGTATAGTTTCAGAGAATATGGGAAATGTGTGGAATTATTAATGCTTCACCAAATATATTAGGAATTTAGTCTCCCCAGCTTTTCTCTGGTTCCACACACATAGACACTGCTTCACCCACCCACATTGCCTCATGTTAGTTTTAAGAGGGGGTTGGGGTGGCTTGAGTTTTGAAGGGAAAAGTTGTTAACAGAATTGTAAACTGAGAGAATGTCAGTGATGGTACCCACCTGTGCATATATTTGTGCTATGATGCCCAAGGCATCCCTAGGGACTCAAACTGTTCCCTCGTTTTTTGGGGGCCCTTTCTTCTGGGCTCTCTTCCTTAGGCTGTTCTCTCTGGGCTCCAGGCTATTTCTGCCATAGTTGAGCTCAACTACACAATCTTGGCCATCCCATCATTGCCCGTTAACTGCCAGCTCTGTGCAGATGACTCACAAACATATACTCCTCTAGCAAGGCTGCTCTTCTGAGCTCCTGTACAAAAGTCATCTTGAGACTGACCATGAATGTCTCAAAGTCATCCCAAACTCAACATCCCCAAATCAAATTCATTTATATCACTCTCTTTCTCTCTCAAAGAATGGCAACTTCTGTCTGCAATATCTTTCTCTCTTTTCTCCCTTCTACAGTATTTTTACTGTCCAATCCCTGGATCTCCTCCCCTGAAAATCTCTTGGGACACCTGAGTGGCTCAGCCGGTTTAGCGTCTGACTTTGGCTCAGGTCATGATCTTGCAGTTCGTGAATTTGAGTCCCACGTCAGGCTCTGTGCTGACAGCTCAGAGCCTGGAGCCTGCTTCAGATTCGATGTCTCCCTCTCTCTCTGTCCCTCCCCCACTCACACTTGCTCGTTCTTTCTCTCAAGAATAAATAAACATTAAAAATAAAGAAAATCTCTTAAACTTATTTACTTCTCTCCATCTACAGCAGCACAACAAAATGCAGGTTATATCACATATGACCTGGATCACTGAAATAGCCTCCCAGCTACTCTGTTAGCAACCACTGTGGCCTCTTAATATGAATCTGATTATATCACCCTCCACTTCCATTCAACCTCACCACTTAAAGTTTGCCAGTGGCTTCTCATTGCTCCTAAGATAAAGACAAAAGCCCTTGCCCTGACTCGAAATCCTGCATGGTCCAGTTCCCCTTTACCTCCTAAACCTGACTTCATCTCTACCTTTACCTCTCCCTCTCTGCATCAGCTGCAATGGCTCAATGCACTCTTTCAGGCTATAGGGCCCTTGCAAATGCTACTCCCTGTGTCTGCAATGCTTTTTAGATCCTGTCTTAATCATTCCCTGGTTACTGTATCTGTTTCAAATGTCCCCATTCTCAGCTTCCGTAATGCATTGGCAGCTACTTCTATCTGACAGCACTTTTCACAGTTGAATGTTTTATTTATTAATTTGATGATTTGATTGACAATGTCTATCCCAGTGCTATAAGATTTACTTGGACAAGAGACACATTCATTTTTTCTTAATATCCTCACTGCCTAGTCCAGTGCCATTGCTTCCATTGAAACAAATTCATGGATCTAAACATTGAAATTTGTGTACTAAAAATTATTGCTAAAATTCACTCACGCACTCATTTATTCCTTCAATAAATATTTATTGAGCAGCTATATGAGTTTTCCACTGTAATAGGGATTGTGCTTACACACCTGAACAAAATAGACAAGAATCTTGCTTTCTTGGTGTGGTCATTCTTTTTTCTTTGAAGTTTATTTATTTGGGGCACCTGGGTGGCTCAGTCGGTTAAGCCTCTGACTTCAGCTCAGGTCATGATCTCATGGTTCATGAGTTTGAGCCCTACGTTGGGCTCTGTGCTGACAGGTCAGAGCCTGGATCCTGCTTCAAATTTTATGTCTCCCTCTCTCTCTGCCACTCCCCAGCTCATGCTCTGTCTCTCTCTCTCAAAAATAAACATTTACAAATTTTAAATAAGAATAAATTCAGTTTATTTACTTATTTTGAGAGAGAGAGAGAGAGAGAGAGAGCGCACATGTGAGCTGGAGAGAGGCAGAGAGAGAGGTAGAGAGAGAATCCCAAGAAAGCTCTGCGCTGACAGCACAGAGCCCGATGTGGGGCTTGAACAAAGCAACACTGAGCTCATGACCTGAGCCGAGATCAAGAGTTGGAAGCTTAACCAACTGAGCAACTTAGGCACCCCCTTGGTGTGATCATCCTTGTAGGAAAGGACACAAAAAACTTATGTATGTGGAAAATAGATTGCAATAAATTTAATGATGTAAGCAGAATTGGGTCGTATGATTGAAAAACGTGAGTATTTAACCAGAAAATGACATTCAGGGAAGAGTTGCATTGAGTGAGCAGCCTCTCTGAGTGAGATGAATTTGAGCTGAACTTTTATATGGAGAGGAAGTCAGCTCTTGAAGGTGGGAGCAGTGAGTTCCAGGCAGAAGATACAGCAAGCGAGAAACTCACTCAAGATGGGAAGGGGTTCAGTATGTTGGGGAAAATGAGGAGAATATGAGTGTGTCATCACTTCTAGGAAAATAAGGGCAAGGCTTTGACCCAGAGGCACACATCTTAGCATCATTGAATGTGAGATGGGAGGGTGCCATAGAAAATCCTATTTTTCAAACGGGGAACGTTGGTGCTTTGTTGGGACAGTTTTTTGGTGCAGGTCTGTTATCACACTACAAACTATGTATCATTCCTGGCTTCGCTGCTGCTGCCTCTCCCAACACAAAGGGGCAACTTTTATGTGGAATACAACCTGAATGCTATTCTAGACAGGTGGGGGACCTGCCTGCTTGCCACCACTAAATGCCAGCAGATATGCCCAGACTTTGTTCATCCCCAAATGCCAACATCCTCTCCGTGTCACACACATACTTCTTTACATGTCAGTCACAACTGGTACTGATCTTGACTAGAAATACTGGAACTTTCTGATTTTACAGATGTGGAAACTGAGCCTGATAAAGAGAAGCAAGTAAGTGGTGGGACTTTTCTTTCCTGATTCCATGCCTAGTGTTCTTTTACAATAGAAGAGCTATCACCCGTTTTTCTCCCTAGTCACAGTTGTTTCCGACAAATGAAAAACAAGCAAGCCAAAACCATAGAAATACCGTGTAAAAAAAGCATTTTCCCCTAATTTTCCTCTTCGATAAATTCAGATTTCTATGCATGACATTTTCTTTTAATGGTCCTTATCTGTGCTTTGAGGGAAGGTAAACTTGAAAGCCTACCTTCTGTTCAATGCTGCTTCAGACAAGTAAGTTTAATTTAATGCAATAAACATTCTTCAGTTGCTCACTGCAGCCTGATGTTGTTGGTAATATTTAATCTGCCAAAGTGCATTGTATATGATCATTTGGATGCAAAATAATTTATGGCTATAACTCCCTGTGCATTTACATGAATAAATCACTTGTTATTTATAAGAGGATATGATTGTTGCTTAATTTTTTTACTTTGCTTAACTTTTTAAATGTCTGTACAACTTCAACTTCATATTTATTTTAGATTAACTTGCAATTAAAAAATAAGAGATGGAAGTGTGCTGTGTGTACGTGTTTGTGAGTGTAAGAATTGCATGTGGTATCTTTGGGAGATCTTAAATCATAGAAAATCATCAATCCGTGAAGTTGTGCCTTATTTTTTGAAACAACCAAACATCATTCAAAGGAAATTATGTTAAATGAACTGAATAAGAAAATTAGATTTTGCCATATGAGAGTTTAATAATAATCATATCCACAAAAAAACTTATTTTCAAAAAGTAACCCAAAAGGAAATTCTGCAAAAAGCAATGAATGGTGACAGCTTCTTGAGAAAAGCATTGAGACCTTCATTGTGATTTCTTTGAAGGAGACGGTGCTCAGCTATGTTTGTACATACTGTGTATTTATTAGGAGATCAGCCTCACTAATTGTATCATGTTATTGACAGATGCATACTTATCTTTGTTTATACATTTATATATTCATTAAATGTGACAAAGAGAAAATGGTAATACTAACATTAAGCATGTATTATCTGTTGTCACAGTTCTTTCTCAGTGCTTTGAAGTCATTCTAGCATCTTTTTAAAATACTGGCTAGACCACAAAATATGGAAACTTGGTTTCCTAGTGGCAGAACAGTTTTAATCATTTGTGAGGCTTGTTTGTATCAGGGACCTGTTAGAAGGAAGAGTACTCTTAATGAAGCGTAATTTTAATATTGTGAGTTTTGTAACAAAACTTAAACTGTTCCAAAAATGTGTAGACAAGAAGAGGTCTTTTGCAGACCTGCATTACTGGATATATTTTAGTTTGCAGAGAGCACCCTCATGGACTGAAGTATATCCAAAGTGCTTGGAAAATTTGTGCCTGTCTTTTTCATACTTTTTTTTTTTCTTGTAAATCCTTTCTCATTGCCGGTGAAAAAGTAAATTTCAGTCATTTTACTTAGTGACAGTTGAATTCATGTAACCTAAAGGCTTATGTATTTTTTCCCTATTGTGATAAGGAAAATCTATTTTCCGATGATTTGCTTTATCTCTTATATTTAAAATATATCTAAGAAATAACCTTAAAAATACTGTCAGTGCTTTCCAAAGTGTTTCCCACAGGGTAGTTCTATATGTTATTGTGCTAGCATTTCTAATTGCTGCATAACAACTTACCTTAAAACTTAGTGGTTTAAAACAGTGCTTATTATCTACAAGTCTCTCTGAGTCAGGAATCCAGATATGACAGTGGCTCAAGGTGTCTCAAAAGACTACAATCAAGGAGTTAGCCAGGGCTACAGTGGTCTTAAAGCTTGACGAGTGGAGGACGCAATTTCAAGTTCATTCATGTGATTGCTGGCAGGATTTAGCTCTTGCTGGCTGTGGACCAGAGGCCACCCTCAGCTGCTTGTCGGATGGGCTGCTTGGAGCAGGTCAGCTCACAACCATGGTATATGGCTTCATCACACTGAGCAAATCAAGAGGCACAAGAGAAGAAGGAGGTCCTAGTAACTCATAACCTATTCTTGAAGTGACACCCCAATTGCCTTTGTCATATCCTATTCACCTGGAGCTAATCACTAAGTCCAACCCACCCTCAATTAGAGAGGTTACTGAAGGGCATGAAAATCAGGAAGTGGGAATCTTTGGGAGACATTTCAGAAACGATCCCAGGTAGTAATGTTATAAGAGTATGATGATCAAAAAAAGAGTGAAATTCCAAGGTTGGACCAAGTTTTGCACCGGATGTCCAAAGTTTTGGGCATGCTCATGTGGTTGTGAATCTCCAAGTGGGAAGGGAGGGGGGCGAGGAATATGGTACACTGAATACTTTTTGTTGAAGAGTAGCATACTTAACTATCTTTTCTCAGAACATTTGGAGAACTGCTGTCCAACATCTTCATTTGATACAGATGCTCCTGAGGACTAGGGAGTCGCCTTGCCATTGGCTGCAAAACATGGGATCAGTGCAGGTCTCCTGAAGCTCTGAGGGTCCTTACACCTTATTAAATTGCCACAGGCTTACTTTTGCCACCACTGTTATGACTTCTATTGGTTCATCTTCTGCATCAAGTGCTGGCAACTATGTAAGTGAGAGATATATAAGTGAAAGATAGTGTGTGACTTGATGTTGAACTCATTTATAGGAACTGTTGTGAGCCAACCATCATGTATATCAGCCCCCAGTGAGTCGTCTTTCTTCAGCCTTTGTGAATGGCAAAACCCAGACTGTGGCTAATTCTGCCACTTTCGTCCCTGGCTCCCTCCCCCATCACCGTAGGATGTGGAGAATCACCAGTATCCACTTTACTCTAGAAAGAAAGGTGTTAGAAACTTCACAGCTCACTTTTAAAAAGGTTACCAACTGCTGCTGGAAAACATATTGACTCAATGTTTTTACAATTTTGCTCAGATTGCTCCTTTAAAAGTCGATCTTAAACTGTGTTGCAGTAGTTCGTGTATGGAAAGACTACCTTACTATTTAACTTATAACTTGGACCTTTAATAGCCTGTGTACTTCGTTCTTCTCCAACAGAGGCCTTGACATCAGGGACTATACCGTGTGTGGCTGCACATCCGTCCCCATCGCTAGAGAATGCAATGCCAGTGTATCTTTCTAAATGGGTTCTGATCACTGGCGGATTGAATAATACGTCACGGGGGTGGGTTTGGGGCAGAATTATACTTACTGTTAGGTTATAGTTACATGTCTGAGCACATTAAGAATATTTTCTTGTAGGGGCGCCTGGGTGGCGCAGTCGGTTAAGCGTCCGACTTCAGCCAGGTCACGATCTCGCGGTCCGTGAGTTCGAGTCCCGCGTCAGGCTCTGGGCTGATGGCTCAGAGCCTGGAGCCTGTTTCCGATTCTGTGTCTCCCTCTCTCTGACCCTCCCCTGTTCATGCTCTGTCTCTCTCTGTCCCAAAAATAAATTAAAAAAAAAAAAAAAACGTTGAAAAAAAAAAGAATATTTTCTTGTATATCAGCCTGTAAATTATTCATTTTCTCATTTTATGTCACTTATGAAAAGTATTTTGCATGTCCCTGAGGGCAGGGAAGAGGGATTTAGGAGAGGATATTTAGGACAGTACTTATTTCTTTGATGCTGGGCCTGCTTCTTTGTAGCAGTACTTGTGAATTAGGTTAAATCTCATGTGTGTGTTGTTTCTGTACACATCTGTGTTTCTTCCCTCTTCATGACTCCTATAATTTTATTAGCCATTCTTTTAGCAAGATGAGACTCAGCATGACCCAGTGTGAGTCTTACAAAACAAGTTACCAGAAATCTAGGAAAGGATGGTTCTTGGTGGAAGATTGCTTTACAAGTAGTCTATGGATGGTTGATGCATCTAGAACTTTAGCCACGTAAGGTATTAAAAACTGTAGTGAATTATGCTGCTTGCTCCAGATGTTTTTGACAATTTTTTATTTACTCATTAATGACTTTCGAAGGTGAGCAGATGTTTCCATTTGCTCATTGTGGTTCATGGCCCGTTCAGCAATTGTATTGCAGTATGCGTATTTCCGGGTTTTATATGTATATATATGTACACATACATATATAAAGGTGAAGTATACACACATACACATCATATGGTCCAATACATTAAAGAAAGAGAGAAATTTAACAATAAAAACATAGGATCACTGACAGCAAACAGGATGCCTAGAGCTCATGGTGACTTTAGCATTATGAGAATGTTGATAGCATTACATCTGTTGTCTGAAAAGTGCCAGGAAATGATGTTAATTTATAATGGGAGGGGTAGATGAAGAAAGATAGGGCAATGAAAAATAGTACACAGTAGGAGATAGTCAACTAAATAGTAATTTGTTAAGTTTTATTCATATCATACAACAAAGTGCTGTCACAGAGTGTGGTTTGGTTTATAAATCAACGATGTATGTTGCACATGTATATTTCACATGGGAACAAAGGACTTTTCTAAATAGGGCCTTTCCATTTTGTTTTACAGAAAATATTTTTTCATGTATCTAAGTGTTATGTGGACCAATCCAAGGATTTGAGTACAGTAGTAGAATAAACTAAGGTCCCTGGCTACCAGTGAACTTTGAGAGGCAAAGGGCAGGTCATAAGACAGAAAAGCAGAGGGAGAGAGCATCCATAGAGGAAGAGCAGAGAGATGACCATAGAGGAAGAGCAGAGAGAAGGGGGAAGATGGTAGGAGATGATAGAGAAAATGATACTTATAGTTATCACAGATGCCTCTCAGTTTTGAAAAATCTGTGTGCCTGCAACTTTGAGACGTTAATGCACTTTTTTAAAAAGTGCCTTTTTCTTTCCCTTTATTTTTCATTCCTTTTACTTCTCATTCTACTACCGAAATACCCTTTTTTTCTTCCCTGATTCTTCATTGCTAGTATATAGTATATGACTGAGACCACTAGGTTAGACAGAGTATGCTCTCAAAATAACAAAACAGCAAAAGTTTATAGGATGTTTAGATATAACCTTAAGGATAGAGAGGGTTTTTACCTATGCCTGAAACACTCTCTGCCCCTACTCCATTCTTCCTTTATCATTGGATGTTCTTTGAAGACAAAATTTTGGAAGTTCATTTCTTATTCCAAGGCTTTGATCCATATCAATGCTAATTGCATATTTGAAGCTGGCATCAGTCATTTGTCTACTTATATTGGGAATTTTTTAGGTCTTTTCCTGGGTCTGAATTTTGTTACATAGAATATGTTGATGTGAATATCCCTGCAATGGAGAAAAATTACAAAGTAAGAAGTTAGACACCTGTCTGACGTCTTGGCAATGTTCTGAGACCAGACTTGAGTGTTCCTGGATACTTTTCAGCCAATGGAACTATATTAGTTTCCTATTCTATTACTTGCTATAACAAATTACCACAAATTTAGTGACTTAACACAAAATTATTATCTTACATTTCTGGAGGACAGAAGTCCAGAGTAGGTCTTACTAAGCTAAAGTCAACATTTTGACAGGGCTGCATTTTTTTTTTTCTGGAATCTCAAGAGAAGAATCCATTTCCTTGCCTTTTCCATCTTCATGAGACCATCCACATTCCTTACCTCATGGTCTCTCTCTCCATTTTCAAAGCCAGCAGCAATGGTCCAAGTCCTCACACTGCCTTCTCTCTTGATTTCTGTAGCTGGAAAACATTTTCTGCTTTTAAGAACTCATGTAAGGAGCCACCTGAATGGCTCAGTTGGTTAAGCGTCTGACTCTTGATTTTGGCTCAGGTCATGATCTCATAGTTTGTGAGATCAAGCCTGTGTTGGGCTCTACACTGACAGCATGGAGCCTGCTTGAGATTCTCTCTCTCTCTCTCTCTCTCTCTCTCTCTCTCTCTCTCTCTTTCTCTCTCACCTTCCCTCTCTCTGCCACTCCCTTTTTTCCCTCTCTTCCTCTCTCCCTGTCTCCCAAAATAAAAAAAAAATTAAAAAAAAAAAAGAACTCTTGTGATTTAAGATTGTGTCCACTTGGATTATATAAGTAATGTCCCAATCCCAAAATCTTTAATCACATCTATAAATCCTTTTTGCCACATAGGCAATATTCACAGGTTCCAGGGATTAGTATGTGGCCATCTTCTGTAGAGAGATGGCAATTATTCTGCCACAGGCTGACTAACTAGAAAAACAAACAAACAAACTCTTTCTGACCTGTGTCTTGTGCTGCTGGCTGCTTTATATTAAACTGCTTCAGTTAACAACACTATCAGTCCTGGTCATGTATTTCTGCCAAGACTAAATTCTATTTCTGTGCTGTGGTCAATGGGTACCAGTTGCCTCTAGCTGAGCTAGTCAAAAGAGAAATCTAAGTTAAATCTTTGATTCCTTCCTGATGCTTATAAATTCTTGTATTCTACCCTTCCATCCCCAGAAGGACTCTTAAATATTGTTAGCCATCATCACGGCTTGTCCTTCAGAGGGCAGAGGAATGTTGGAGACCTTCAGTAGCAACTTACCCATATCTCTCCCTTTTATAGAGGAGCAGACTGGAACTCAGAAAAGAAAAAGAAATTAGTAAAGGTCATACAGACTTAGATCTGCAGATGCCCAGGCCTGGGTCATGTGATGTATGTACTTCTGCCGCACAATACCTAAGTAGAGATGACTCAACATGGGCCTTAGTCATTAAAGAAAGCACTCATAGGCAAGTTTTCCAGATAGAAGTGTATTGCAAATAGGGAGCATTTGTACTAACAAAAACCAAATCCGAGCATGTTTTTTGTTCTTTAAAAAAAATAAATGTTAGTTAATCGGAAGATGTTGTAATGGGAATATGCCTTTATGCAAAGCATATAGTGTAGCTAAGATTTGGAGGTCAGAGGAATCATATGTGGAGAAATCCATGGGAAAAGTCTCCATCACATAATGCTTCTAAGGTCTGTCCATAGAGATTCACTTTTCATGTGGCTCCTTACTTTACCTGGTGAGGTCAGTGATACAAAGATAATATCTAGGCCATCAGAGATTTGGGCCTAAATATAGTCTCATAGGAAGTACCATATCTGAATGTTTTGTGAAGTCCATTCTCTAAGATGCTATCTCCTATTGTTGCATCCACACGACTCCTGAAACAGAATGCTACGGGCACCAGTGACAGTCTCAACAAAGTTTATTACAATGAGAGGCAAGGCCGACCGATCGGGACCAATACTCTTGATAAGAGTGTGGCCCGAACAACCGGGGTACAGAGTTTTTAAAGCCGATCACATCGTTTTATCATTATCTGGGAACAGAACAGAGAAACAGTTCCCAGATGAGTTAGAAACAGTTGCCAGATGAGTCAGAAACAGTTATCAAATGAGGTGATTATTTTAGACTTTCTGCTAAGTTGCAACCAGTGGATCTCCTTGACCTTGTCTCTGATGCTCTTTTTTTGAGCTTTTGTTTCCTTCATTGGTAAGCCTGATTCACAAGAGTATGAAGTATGATTTACAAGAGTAAAAGCAAGGCTGTTATCTTTTGACCTTCAGTGTCAGAACAAAGTTGTTATCTTTCAAGCTAAGCATTAGCCCTACAGTACAATTTAACCCTTACACTATGGTCCCTTAATTTCAAAGTTGTACACATTTCTTTTGCAGCTGTGATGAGAATTTCTGAGAAATCTGGTTGTTCAGTTGTTGCCATTGATTATTCTTTCACGTATGAGCTGACCAGGGAGGAAATACTGGAGATGGCCAGTTTTCATGACCTGAAATTCAGTTTGCTCCAACCCATCTATTAGAGACTACAACCCCTTTGGTGTATTGACCACTAGGCTTTTAAATGCACAGTGGCCTCAAAACTTCCTGTAGTGAAGCATTCTTTTTTCATAGTCCTAGTTTGCATTACTCAAGATTTTAAGTCAGGTAGTGTTTTCCTTGACTACTGTGTCAGGAGATTAGCACTATTGTGCTTTCACTGTCTGAGGAAATATGCAGATTGCCATTATTTTTAAAGGAAAGACAAAGTCATAAAAAAGAAAGGTAGGAGATATGCAACTAGTTTTGGAAAAAAATAAACCTTGATAAGATTTTATTGACATTTCATACCAATCTTCCAACAAATCCTAGCACCAAGTAGATCCTTTATGCCTTTTTAGCTAAATTTCTGGATTCAGTAACTCATTCCCCTGACAAGCATTTATTTTGTACTCACTATGTACCAGAAATGGTGCTAAGGACAGGTGAGATATGGTCACTGCAAGTCCTATGAAGAGACTGAGTTCAATTTGGATGAAGAAGTGAATTGCCCATCTACCAATTCAGTTGCCCTCCTTAGACCCTCCTTCACCTTTTCCTTCACTCCTCATTGGTTTCAAATAGGAAAACAAGTAATATTGGTATATTCTCAGCATCAGACATATTCTTTTGATTCATCTTAGAGTTGAGACTGGACACTACAGACTATGTGAAGAAAGCTGGAAAGTAACAAAAATATTCTTTTAAAACTTCATATGCCTTACTAATTTGTCTCTTGGGGGAAAGGGGAGGTATTACCTGTATGTTTCACCACTGTAATGTACAATATCGTGACTAAATGACACTCTGATTAGGGTATTTCAACTACAAATAATACCTAGTTTGTTTTCTTGAGAACAACTCAGGAGTTTAGAATGTGGTTAAATTAACCCATATATGGACATCTTTTATTTCTCCAGGGCTAGGCATGAAGTTGAGGCACAAGGAAAACAAGATGAATTGGATAGTCAGGACCCCCTCTAGAAGGTAGAACTATTCAGAACGTTAGGACCCAGTCTAAGGCTCTACCATAATTCAGCTGGGTAGTGAATCTTTCCTAAGTTTATACACTGAAAACATGGGATTTCTTATCTTCAGAAGGAATTTATCTCTGTTACCTACAATTGTGAATATTCATGGAATCATGGAATTTCAAAAGCTACTTTGGAGGTAATCTGATCTGTCTCATTTTCATACAGATGAAGAAATGTCCTCATTTTACAGATAAGTATTTGAAGTTTTAAGTGTCTATCAGAGGTCATACAAGTAAACACTGGCAAGACTGAAGTTGGAAACTTGGACTCCTAATTCAAGGTTATTTCCACTCTAACACAAGCTTTACATTAACCAAGGCCACTTTATTTTCATCTGTAGAGGGCACTCCATTGCCAAATGATCATCATAATTTAACTCCTTCCTGTTTTTCTTCATTTGTATCTTCCTGTCTTCCCTTTGGTTATTTATTTCTCTTCTGTCTCATTAATGAGGAGAACAAAAAAAGGACATTTTTAAATGTTTATTTATTTATTAAATGTTTATTTTTGAGAGAGAGAGAGAGAGAGCACGCAGGGGAGGGGGAGAGAGAGAGGGAGACAGAGGATCCAAAGAGCCTGATGTGGAACTTGAACTCACGAACTGTGAAATCATGACCTGAGCCCAAGTCAGATGCCTAAAGTCAGATGCTTAACCAAGTGAGCCACCCTGGCTCTCATTTATTTAATTATTTAGAGAGAGAGCAAGAGAGAGAGAGCACGTGCGTGTGAATGGGGGACAGGGATTCCCAGGCAGCACAGAGCCTGACGTGAGCCTGGATCCCACGAACTGTGAGATTATGACCTGAGCCAAAATTATGAGTTGAATGCTTAACTGACTGAGTCACCCAGGCTCACCAAGAAAAAACATTTTTGCATTGGCTGATGTATAGAACTTTTCTAGAAATCCACCTCTGACTTGTTACTCCCATGTCCCACAGTAGTAGGGATGATGACACTACTATGGACATGTGTGTAGGAGGGAGTATGTATGCTGTGATATGTGTGTTTGCAGTGTGTGAAGTGTGCATAGGACTTTACATCGTTGACGAGGACAAATTTCATTTCAAGATCACTTCTTCAATTCTCAGTGATCAGTCTTCAGCTGTGTTTTGTTGTGCTTTATAATTCATTAAAAAAAAAAAAAACAGATAAACAAAGCCCCTTGACCTTTATCTTATAAGTCTGTTTTTGGTAGTATTAGTAATTGGTAACTAGCAAACAGAGTTTTGATTCAATATCAACCAGTAAGAAATGTTAATTCACAAGTATTTCTTGTTCTTTGTTTCCTTTCCCCTCACACATGCATCAAGTATCCAGAGTGATTAATGAAAACATGGTTATAATCTCAGGGTTGGTGAAAGGGGAAGATAGTAAAACATTTGGGCTGGGAATCTGGACATTTCGGTTCTGGTCTTGAAAAGTCCCTGAGAAAAACATCTTTATTGAGCACTTGTATGAATCAGGTACATGTGGATTGCATGTATTCTCACTGACCTATGAGGTACAAAATTCTTTCCATTTCCACTTTAGAAATGCAAAAAATTGAGCCTCAAAGATAGTAAGTGTCCTGTCGCAGAACTAATAAGTAAAAGAGACAGAATTCAAACAGATTTTCTGACTCCAAATGCCAGGCCAACATATTCCCCCAATGGATAGTGCTGCCTTCTTGCTCTGTGTTCTTGGAAAAATTACTTGGCTTTTCTGGGACTAGGCTTCCTCATTAATCAAATGGTAGAGTTGAGTTCTTATCATTTCTAAGGTTCCTTATAGCTCCAGGGATTAGATAAGGTCATTTTCCCTTTTCTCCACCTCCCCCCACACTTCTTCGGCATTTATTTGTCCCATAGCCAGCACTTAATCATTAAAAATGAAGATGGTACTGAAAGTAATGTCTGGCTGTGAGAACACGATCTGAATGTTTTCATTCTGACCTCTAAATCAGTCTGCACATCTTGCCTGTGGAACAAAATCAAGGAGGGGGGTGCAAAGGGAAGGACCAGGGACTTTAATTATATTTTTAAACAATGGATTTCCATTAAAATTGTATTTTTCTACACCTCTGGAAAATTACATTGTAGATGAGATAAATGCAGCCTCGCATTTAAATTAAGGTTATCTTTAGGCTGGTAATCTCATTTGCTGTTTAGCAATTTTAATTCAAGTCAAGACAGTGTAATTAGTGCCCTCAGCCAATTGCCATTCCTCACTGCTTTGTAGCTGTATTTACTGCTGTTAAGACAAGACTACTCATGTGGAAAGTGTAAGTCAACATACTACATTATTAAAGGTGGCATACATCAACAGATACTCCCTATGCATGCTGATGCTTCAGATTCAGAGGCCTTCCCATCCTCATGTCCAGGGAGTATTGGTACCACGGATGGCCATTGTGGCAGTGAACTATCGCTGCTGTTATATAGAGAGAAATATACATGAAATTTTGTTGTTATAGCAAATATACTATGGTTGGCAATGATTTAAAGTATTTTTAATTGGAGACAAGTTTAGCATAATTTGATTTAAAAATCACATTTTATGTTACATGACAGATTTCATTTTCACACTAAGGTGTGCAGGTTGTGATAGTGGAGGGTCGATGGGTGGGTATGTGCCTTCATGTCTGTATATGTTTATATTACAGCTTAAAACCAGAGCGAGGCAAATACTTGTAGGTGGTTAAAAATAATAATAAACATATACATATATATATAATATATAAATATATACTATATATATGTATATAAATATATATATATATATATGTTTATTTATTTATTAGGAAATTCATGTGTTGAGGTTCTGTTTATACTATTGAGATGACAGGTAACCTTTTGGTTAGTTGAGGTGAGGAAAAAGCCCATGCATTAAAAAACATATGGGGGCGTCTGGGTGGCTCTATCAGTTAAGCGTCTGACTTCGCCTCAGGTCATGATTTCACAGTCCGTGAGTTCGAGCCCCCAATCAGACTCTGTGCTGACAGCTCAGAGCCTGGAGCCTGCTTCAGATTCTGTGTCTCCCTCTCTCTCTGCCCCTCCCCCACTCTCTCTCTGTCTCTGTCTCTGTCTCTCTCAAAAATAAAGATTAAAAAAAATCTAAAAACAAAACATATGTATAGTTTTTATTAATCATGTAGATTAATAATGATATATACTTATAATCGACACATGAGTGTGTGTGTGTATACACACTTGTATGTGTGTGTATTAACTTCAGATTCTTGCTTTGAAGAGTGAGCTGTATTCAAAATCAAACATAAACTCAAAACTATTTCTCTTTTGTGGTATTCATTAACGGCTTTAATGAAGAAAATCTACATTTTATCTTGCTTTTTATATTTTAAGTTTCTTGGAAACTGGGGCTTTATCAGTTTGCATTCCTTGTGGTAACTAGCAGACTTTCAGACTCTCAGTAAATGTTTGTTGAACTCAATTATATGAAGGAACAGTTGACTATTCTTGACAATAGCTTTCTAATATATGAATGTTCTCCCAGTTGTATAGTCTGTATATTGAATTTGGTATGTCTGCTGCTTTCCACCACTCCAATAGGGCTATAAGCATATTTACAGACAGACAAATCTGTTGCCTATTTGAAGAAAAGTGTACCACTTAGAACTTTCTTACAGAAATATTAGCATTGTAAATTTGACTTTTATGCCCTAGGGGGAAAAAAATCTAACAGCATAGAATATATTCATGTGATATTTTGGTTTGTGAATCTTGATATAACAAATTTGAAAGGTAAACATAAAAATTTTATTTGAACAAGGATAGAATTCGTTTATTGTAACAACTCAAGTTAAAATTTACAGCTTTAGTCCTTCTGATTGGCCATCAGTGACTTGTGGAGATAATCAAGTATAATGGCTCATCTAAGCCCATAGTGGAAAACCAGAGGAACATCCCTTCTTAGAATCATAATACGATTTAGAAAATTAAAAATACAAACCAGATAAGAAAGAAATTCTTTGCTTTTGAAAACAAAGGAGGAAGCCTAATTTTTTTTTCCCCAGACATTAGTGGAATGACATGAAATATGCTGCTCATTATTTTGCTAGATGCTTAAGAGTAACACTGTGTTGAGAACAAGCTACCTTGAAACTGGGTAGAAGACAAGATCCAGACATTTTAATACCCAGAGCGCTCTACAGTTTTGAGAAATTGGATTTGAATCATTATAAAACAGCAGATGATAAAACATTATATTGAATACTAATAGATATATTATTCTGGTCTGTTTGGCAGGATACTGAAATTACATCTTTGTGCCTGTCTTTCTGTTTATTTGACCTGATCTTGCATCCTTTCTGTAAAATGTGTGTAATTATAAATTTTCCTGAGGGGGTATTAAAAACATACACCCAGATTATACTAATGAAGAATAATAATGTGCCTTTGTGTCTGCCTTGGGTTAGCTTGGTCCTTTGTTTTCCTGAAGTTGGGCCTTATAGCTTTCATCTGTTGGGTTAGCTCTTCCTAGTTTCTGAGACTAATCCTATTCCGAGTTACAGGATGTTAAATGAATTCCAAGCCATCATTTCAGGCAGCTCAGCATTAGGGTAGCCATGCTATTTCCTCTAAACTCGTGACCCACTCTAGTAACTTCCAGACTATGCATTACTTTATATACAATCACAGAAACTTGCACTTCACAACTGAGGCCCTATTTTGATCTCTTTGCACTACCACAGATTTAGTAGAAGATGGAACCCCACTTTGCTCTTCCAACACACTAACTCAGCTCTGGTGCTACTATCAATTTTCCAACAACCCCATTGCTTACTGTCTCTCACTTTGATTTCCTTTTTTATTGCCTGACTTTGGAGCTTCCTGGTGAAAAGTTTGACCCAGCTGCTGGGATAGCCATTGAACACACCTTCCTTCCTAAACTTCTCAGAAGCCACCTGCTACCAGTTCAGGCCCAGTCACCATTATCTCTCGAACCACTACAATCATCTTTCCTGGCTTTTTCTGTTTTCATCCACCTAGTACATTCTCCAGCTTGTGGAAAGATCACTTACAGCAGTAAATTGGATCAAGTGGCTTCTCTACTCAAAACCACTCCAATGGCTTCTGATGTTGTTGACAGTACTGTAATACACTATTTAAGACCTACACAGTCTTGCCCGTGACTGATTCTCACAGGTCCTTCTCTCCCTTACTCCCTGACTGCTTTCAGTCCTCACACCCATTGGCCTTTGTCTTGCTGTATATCCTTTGCACATATGACTTCCCATCTCTGAGGACCCCTGCCTTCTAAACTCTTTGAGTTAATGCCTACTCATCTTTCAGGTCTCTGTGAATACATGATTTCCTTTGGTATACACTGTTACTTTCTGAGGTTTCTATTCACAGCACTTAGCACAAGCTGTAATTAATTATTTATAGGTGTGTTTCTTGCTTAATGGCTGTTCAGATTATTCAATGTGTAAAGGCAGAGCCCAAGTCAACTTGCTTCACTACTGGATATCCTAATCTTAGCAAATTACCTTACCTGTAGAGTGGCTTAATTTGTAGACTTCATGTTTAAATGATTAAATAAACAGATTATCTGCTTGGATCATAATACATGGTTTCTTTCCTCTTCTCATAGTTTGTTGCAGTCAGTTCTTATGTACCAGGAAATCAGCATCGAACATTACCTCAAATGTTCACAGTCCCATTATAAGGTAGATATTATGATTCCTGTATTAGAAAATGAAAATTGACTCTGGAAACATAGCAATTTCTTCTTCATTACAAAACTAGTTATGATGAAACCAGATTTCTACTCTGAGTTGTCTTTCTCCACACTACAACTGGCTGCCCCTTAGAAAATTCATCATCTACTTCCCACACTTTATCCTCTTAGATGTCTGCTGTTAAGCCATTACTGTGTAATAATCTTATTCTAGATGAAATCTCAGTAATTGAATCAGAAGTTAGTGTGCATACTTGCTTTTTGTAACCTAAGGATGTGCCACCATTTTGTTTAGTTAGGCAGAGTCCAAGTCTCTCCTATTCTGGTAGTAGCTACTACCTAAATTATTTGGTATGGGATCTGAGAGATAATAAGTTTCCACTCTGTAATGTGAATGAGTTCATGGGCAAGCCACCCCTACACCCACCCTACCTGATGAACAGTTATATCTGTGGCAATAATCACTTTGAAATACTAGCAGATCTCACACTATGAGAAAACATTTAGAGAAGAATGGTATTTTATACTACACAACTTGGGATTTTGAATAATTTCTGTGCTCTCTTATCACAATTCATGTGCATGGATAAAGCCGTGTAAAAACAACAAACTAATAGAAGTGTTGCTGGTGATGAGTCCATGATGGAATCACCATTGTTAAAATTCAAGCATGATAACAGAGCATCTATGACGCCTCAGGAAGTGAGCTCGCCAGTTACATCATGGCCATGTTCTGCTTATACCCTTGCATGAGGTCTTTGCTCTTCCAGATTTATAGGAACATAGAGACTTCAGAAAGGGGATTGCTTTCAAATTGATTAAATTCTGGACAATAATGTCTATGAGGAGATGAAAGACATACCTATCAATGAGGCAAATTTAGTGAAATGAGTGAAAGCTGAGCTCTGATAAAATACTCTTTATTATCTAGAGAATATGTCTTTGTTGGGTAGATCGAACCAGTGCCTAATCCACAAATGTTTACCTCTCATCACTTTATGAGATTTCCATTTAACCTGACTTATTTTAACTTTGAATTTTTTAATTTTCAATGTGTGAGACTGTTTTTAACCAATCAAATTAGAATCAAATTTGCAAGTGAAATGCCACAAGATAGAGCTGTATATGCTCTCCTGGAGTTGAAATATGAAGCATCTTTCATTGCCGAAATCACTAACTTTATGACCCCATCCCAAAGTGCTTGGAAGAGGATTTATGTTGACTGTATCCATGAGGCTTATTGCCCATGATGTCATTCCTCATTATTATGTTTACTGATTTATTTGTCATATGGCCAACATCAGAGGTTTTTTTTTTTTTTTTTTTTTTTCCATTCAGTGAGTGAATCTGTCCTTTAGAACTACATAGTTCATGAGAACAGTGCTAAACTCTTTAATTTGGAAAAGTCAAAGCATTGCTGCCATGTTTTTTCAACTGTCTAAGCTAACTATGTGGTTAGTAACTTGCAAAGACGATCCTTGTATTTGGCAAGAGTTAAGACTAAGAGAATATTGAGAGGCTTCATGATTGCTCCATGAAACATCCTTATTAATAAGGCAATTTTGGTGCCATTTTTAAGATCATCTCTATATGGAACCTTTCAAGCAATGTATACATTTCTGAGAGCAGTAACCTGTTAATAAATCTGTGGTCATAGAGCTTCCTAGGTTAATGTATCGGCAACAGCTACACTTGGGGAAGTGAGAATGGAATAAGGAGAAGGGCAAACAAAAACATCTGAAGAAGGAGATGCAACTTGGAACACTTCACTGGCCAACCCTTGTTGTCATGGTTGGGTCTTTGGAATCTCAAGTTGGGGATATGTTTAGCCTTGGCCCTTTCTGGAGCAGTGCACTGGTCAGGATAGTAACAAGAGATTAAATATGGTTAAATAGCGTCCCTTTAGACAGGTCTGTCAACAGAAGGAGAGAGGGCTATTAACTCTTGACCTGCTTAGAAAAAGTATAACCAAAGTGGAACCAGGGCAAAGGTGAGATCTGAGCAAGTCCTCTTTCTTTTCACTGTGAGCAGAAGGCAAAAGATTTCACCAGGAAGTCAGATGACCTCTCCCCTGGGCACTAATTCGGTTAAACCCTAGCATTTCTGACTTTCCTTGGTTATGTCCAGAAAGCAAAGCCCCTATCCTAAGGACAATTTGAATGTTTTAAGCAAAGAGGGAGCCAATTTGCTGTCCCTGGCTACTTCTATTTTAGGAGATAGAAATGTTCCAAAAGAAAATCCATTCAGCACCACTTTCCCATTTTGACCCTTGAGAAAGAAAGACAGGGAATTGGCATTTATTGAGCAGAGCAGTCTGCCGTGTGCCAGACAGCATGCCAGGTACTTTATACACAATGTCTCACAACACTCTCACAACCAGCTGTTACTCCCTTTCTACAAATGAGAAACTGAGTCTCCACTTTGGTATATGATGACTAACTCATGTTGATGAGGCTCACAAGGGGTGAAGCCAGAATGCAAATCCAAGCTATTTAATTCCTAAATCTTTGTCCCTCCCCATTAACATTATGACATTCTGCACTGATATCTTTACTTCATGAAAAAATCATACCTAATTTCCACCTTGTATAAGGATAGCATGTATGTGTATACATGTGTGTAAACCTATGCATGGGCAGATTGGAGTGAGTGATTGTTTTCACCAATCTTAGCTTTTCTTCTGTACCTTCCTCAGGGTTCTCTTGAATGGGAGCCATGACACCTGAAAAAATAACAAACATTATATTCCCAGAGAGGAAAAAGAAGGGAGGTATTTCTGTCCCAAACATGGGCGTGCTCAGCCTTTGCATTTAAGAGTATGTAGGCATGTTTTACCAGAGCCATGATGTTTCTTTTCCTAATCATAGAAAAGTATTCAGCAAACATGCCAAGTTTCCTAAGATCACCTCCACCTGCAGAGACTATCTTGTGGTTAATGTATATTCATTCTCTTCTTGATCTTTTCTTCAGGAGATGTTTTTGCCTAGTCGTCGTTATTTTTCTAATTGCCCAATTTTCTTTTCTCTGTTAAACACTAATTAAAGAATGAGCCCAGGACTGCCACCTTTTTGGAGACAACATTAATCTCCTGCCCTCTCTACATTTTAATGGGCCTAATTTATCCCTATTATCTACTGCTTTCACTACCCCAGCTAAGTGAAGAAAATATTCTCGTCCCTTTCACCTTCTCATCAACTTTGATGCTTTTTTGCATTTTATTTTCCCCTCCCACAACTGATTCTGCATAGTGTTGTTAATTTTCACCGTCAGCAAGATATGCATGCTACCTGAACAGCCCTTGCCCCTCCTTTCTTCCCTACTCCATCTGGTCTCTACTGCCTCCTTCTCCCCATCTCTGATCCTCGACATGCCTGTGATCAATCGATGGATTAATTAATCAACCAGATATAACTCAACACCTACACTGAGACACAGACACCGAAGCATCAGTCCTGGTCTCAAGGAACTCATTGTCTGAAAAGGGAGAGAGACCCACCAAAAAAAGCCCAAACGCAAACAACAAAACAGTACAAAAAACAAAATACAGTACAGGTAACAGTATAGATTAGAAGAAGGTGTGGGAAAGCAAAGGAGGAGCTTCTACTCCAGCCTAGGGGGCACAGAGGCTTCCTGGAATGGCTGACATTAGAAGGACTGGATATCTGATAGGTAAACAAATGGATTGAATCCTGTCATTCATTTGCATTCATAGCAAACTTGATAATCAGTGATATTGACTTCCCTTACATCTCCTTTCTACAACTCCATAATATTTCTGTTAACAAAATGTTATAAGGCACTTTGAAATACCCATGTAAAAATTAGTGTATTAATTAAAATAGAGCAAGGCCCAACTAATGAACCCAGACATAAGCTGTAAAGCAAAGAATTTGACTGCTAAGTGGGGAGGGGCGGTTCAAGCCCTCAGCTCGTTATGTTGTTTATTTTTTCCATTTTTTTTAAAGTTTATTATTTTGTGCGTGCTAGAGAGCACAAGTGGGGTAAAGACATAGAGAAGGAGAGAGAATATCAAGCAGGCTCTGTGCTGTCAGTGCAGAGCCTGATGAGGGGCTCAAACTCACAGACCGTGAGATCATGACTTGACTTGAGATCAAGAGTCAGACGCTTAACCAACTGAGCCTCCCAGGCGCCCCTGATTGTATTGGTCTTTAAACAGTGTTTAAAATCTCTCTTGGGGCACCTGGGTGGCTCAATTGGTTGAGCATCCAACTTCGGCTCATGTCATGATCTCACAGTTTGTGAGTTTGAGCCCCGTGTTGGGCTTTGTGCTGACAGCTCGGAGCCTGGAGCCTGCTTCAGATTCTGTGTCTCCCTCTCTCTCTGCCCTTCCACTGCCCACACTCTTTCTCTCTCAAAAATAAACAAACATTAAGAAAATTAAAAAACAAAACAAAACACCTCTCTTCTTACAACTTTTCAATTATAATTCTGATATTCTTGTGTTTCTGAGATCTTGGACTACTATCAGATTAGAAATAACCCAACCTAAAGGGTTAAGGATTCTTTGAAGGAATATAGCTTCAACCCAGGGACAAGTGATCCCTAATACTTGAATAGTGAAAAAGAAAACAAACAAACCAAAACTATAAAACAAATTAACAAAACTATAAAACAGATTAACAAAAGCTATGAAAACCAACAGACCCAGGGAATAAAAATAGAAGTAGATATTTAGCAATCTCAGTAACTCCTAGTTTTGTCCCTGCATGCTAAAGAGCACAATAAGTGGTGTTAATAGTGATTGGTCAGAGTCAGCAGATAAAGGTTTATTTAAATTTAAGGAGCTATATTTCAGAAAGTGAGAAAATTGGATAATTCATGGTGGAAAAGTTTTCACAAACACTGGAACATAATTCTTTTCTTAGCACAAATAAAGTTTAGTCAATGAATGAACGCACGTGCTTAACAGTATATATCCCAGTGTTTGACAATGGATGCTCATGATTTTCTGTTTTGTTTGTTTTTGTCATGTGTGTGTATGTGTTTGCGTGTGTATGTATGTGTATGTGTTAATCATCACTCACAGTTTCTTAGAAAGACAAACATTCACTATTGAGATCCTCCTGGATTTCTTAAGGAACTTCTCAAACAGAATGTGACCCTGATGGTTTCAAAAGGCAAAATAGTTTCATGTGTCAGCAGTATTTCCTTACCACTAAAGCATATAGATAGATCGGTAGATAGATAGATAGATAGATAGATAGATAGATAGATAGATGCCTATATATTTCTAAGAAAGGAGAAATGCTTATTTAAAAAATCCGAAGTTCTTTATGACATCTTGAGTATGAATAATAGCAGGCTCTAGAAGTCTTTGTAATTGATTCAAGACAATGAATTTGAAACATGTATTTTACATAGATCATCAAGTGGCTTTAGTATATAGCCTTTCATATCACAATGAAGTATACTTTGTTCACTTTTTTTTTGTCATGGTAATCATTTAAGTGTTTCCTTTTCATAATTACCATAATAATCTGACTCACTATTGCCTGTTCCCAAAATTATTAGCATATTCTTCTTAGTAAAACTGAAATCTATTATTTTTGTGCTCACAGTATTATAGAATGTAGAGATGTAAGGATCTGAAGACTTCCAGCCATGTCATTACAGAGGAAGAGATGGATTCTTCATAATAGATTGTATATTCTTAGGAATTTATTGTGTTCTCAATCTTGATCTAAGTATCATTATTGTATAGGTTCCAAGGAATCTTTGATTTCATGCATAGCCTTACTAGGGGAGGATATTCCCACACTGGGATTTAGAACAATTTGAAGCATGTGCATTAGCATGGGCTAAATAGAATATGTTATATTGAACATGTAGGGGAGATCTTTGTGTTTGTAAAATGCTATTACATCACATTCAATGTTTTTTTCATAAGACATGATTGGTTTTGAAATTCAGGTGTTTTATATGCTTCTGTAGAGGCAACAAAAGCGTGCAGCTTGGCAGGGTGAAGAGAAGAGGAATCTATATACAGTGAGGGGCAGGGACAAGCAAACACCTTTTAAGTCCATGTTTTATTATCCCCATTACCTGTACTTTATACTCATCTGATTTTAGTTGTCCCTCCTTCCCCCACATGTCCCACCCTAAGGTGGTGTTTCTGAATGATCTCAAGAGCCCATCACATTTACCTGATAGGATTTTTGCCTGAAAACATTGGAATGGTTAGACCAATTTGATCTTTATTAATCACTAAAGATGTTACTTGGTCATGATAGATTACTTCTAAATGCGTTCTTCTTTGCCATATGATACAGAAGCTGGCCTAGGGAAAAGTTGGGAATTCTTCCTGAAGTGTTTTTCTAATACAGTTTGATAAGCCATCAGAAGAGGCCATTGCTACTGAGGGCTCCTGTGGCCTAGGTTGGAGATTTGAAGATCTGATGCTCACTCCATCATGTACATCCATGTCTGCCTGGGTGGGAGACTTTGCTAAGCCACTTAATGTTTCTGGGGCTGTGTTTCATCACTTGTTAAGTGAGCGACACCCCTCCTCCATCCCAACCCCAGGAGTATTTCTGAAATGGCTATGAAAAATCAATCGGGAAAATCCCAATGGGGAATTTTAATATATTTTTTAAATCACCAAAATATGTTTTTACTATTCATTTTTGTCATTGAAAAAAAGACTTATTGGAAGGGATAGAGATAGAATGGGGGAGGATTGCCAGATGAAGGGAAATGCAGGTGACAATAGTCTCCTTGCTAAGAAGTTTGGAACTTATGCTGAAGGCAATAGAGAGGTCAGAATTTATATGCTTTAAGTATTTAACTGAGACAGTGCAGAGAATGGAGTAGAGAAAGGTGAAATGGAATCAGGGTGTTCTGGTAGGACACTGTAATAATACAGTGATGTGATGGTGAGTGCCTAAACCAGGGCTTTGGCATTAGGGATGAGGAGGCAAGGGGACTATAAGGAATAACTGAAGTGTAGAATTGGCATGCCTTGCCAATTGATGTGGGAGGTGAAGAAGCCAAGAAAAGATGCTAATTTCAGTTTGAGACAAGTTGAGTTCGAGGGCACACTGCAGACTGAACAGTTTTATGTAAGTATTTGGAGCACGAGAGAGGGTTTAGGGATATGGCTATAGATCTGGAACTCGATAGCACACTGTATATCAGTAAAGCTGTGTGGGCCACTGAATTAATGAGACTGTACAAGGAAGGAAAAAAAGAGAGCAGAGGGTAGGCCTCTGAGAAGCAGCAGAATTTAGGAAGCAAAGAAGAAATGGAGCCTAAGAAGGAAACTGAGAAAGAATAGTCAGCAGCTGAGAGGAGAAGAGAAGGGTGGAGTCAGAGGAAAAAAAGAAATTGTCAGCAGGAAACACATGGGGAGAGTTGAGACAAAATAGAACTGAAATCATCCAGGGGTTTGTGGATCTGGATGAGTAACTGGGAAAGAAGTCAGATGTGTTTCTAGAAAATGTCGTTTGCTTAAAGCAAGGCCCATTCCTGTACTGGAGTGATATACCAAAGTTTCTGCATTTATTTAAGCTACAGAAAGATTACACCTCTACAAACACACAGGCCAACCAATCCATTCCTTTCTCTGCCAAAATCATTATGACCTCTATTCTAATCTGCTTTCTTTCTTATAATAGGAATGTTGGAAATTAACAATCAGCCAACTTGGTTGTGTACAACTGTTAAGTTTTATAGATAGATAAATGGATGGATGGGTGGGTAGGTGGGTGGGTAGACAGATAGATACATAAGTAAAAAGATAATTAGATAGATGAACAGTAGCCACCAAACTGTTGAGGTGGAAGAGCTTTAGCTACCCCTCCCCATACTGCTAATGATTACACTGAGAACATTTCTTAGAATAAACCTTTTGATGAGCTCCCAGTTTCCTATCCATGTACATACTCTAAACAACACCTTGCATGAAAGGTTC
The DNA here is from genome assembly GCF_023721935.1 of Panthera uncia. NCBI lineage: Eukaryota > Metazoa > Chordata > Mammalia > Carnivora > Felidae > Panthera > Panthera uncia. The sequence continues at coordinate 93,165,720 of NW_026057578.1, forward strand.
ACTTGAGGCAAACCCAATAACCTTTGAGTGGCAGGTTTGTTATCTTGTAGAAGTCTTCAGGCAAGGACGAATTCTGCATCCCCATCTCTGGGCTCAGAAGCATTTAGGACTCAGGCCTCAGGGGCTATTCCTATGCATCCAGGCCCAAGGCCTAGCTCTATGTTTTATTGTTCCTATAGTTGTGGGTGGTGTCCATAAAATATGTTAGCCAATCCACAGTGTTGAACACCAGTATTTTTGCCAATGAACTGTTCATGCTAACTAACAAGCCAGCAATTTTACTAGTGAAAGCCCTTTTCTAATATTTATTATGCAAAACCCCTGATTCTGACTGAAATATGGCTAGGAGAGGCACTTGGCACGGCCACCTCTGGTGTGTGACTTTCTGTTGGGAACACTCATGGTCAGGGCACCCTGGTCAGTTGTATTCCTCATTAAGGCAAGATACTACCCCGTGAATGGGGCTTAAACTAAAGGACACATACCAAATCTCATGATTTTTGCTGAAGAGAACTTTAAAATAAATGCCAAACATTAACAGCAAAGACTAAGGAAGTTTGAGACATCATCATGAAACACCAATTTCTTTGCAATGAATAAAAACATCATTTGGAAATAGTATCTGTTGAGCTGAGAACTAGCCTTTTGGGGTATGTTTATTGTACCCGTAATTTTTTAGACCTCTGTCTATAGCCAGTATTCAGATCTCATTCTCATATGACCCATTTTATCATAGCCCACCCACCAATATGAAAATATTGAGCTTGCCAAATTGCCTGTAGTATACCATCAAAATATTTCACATCCATGGTTGCAAAAAGAGAAAGGTTCTGATGCTCTGGTGCACCTGTCAATTATTCTAATCTGTTAGTTTCCTCAGCTAACAACCCAGATGAAGCTTGATTAACAACCCACAAGGTAAAGAAAAACACTGAAAGATCAAAATGCTAGCATAGACTTTTAATAATTATGTCCTCATTGTTTTTGTGATCCCAAAATATCAGTATGCATATTATATAAAATGAAAACATTAAAGAAAAAATGTATTTAAGGAAATGAATATTCCCCAGTAATCCTGTGTCCAGAGATAGCTTTTCTTGACCATTTGGTATGGTTTTTGGTAGTATTTTTCCCCATGTAAGAATAAACATGTAGATAAATTATTTTTAATAGGGTCTTAACCACATTTTTCGCTTTACAGTTTAAAAAAAAAAAAAAACATCCTGGACATCAGAATCTTCTCATCAGTACATAGAGATCATTTTTTTTTATTTTTTTATTTTTTAATATATGAAATTTACTGTCAAATTGGTTTCCATACAACACCCAGTGCTCATCCCAAAAGGTGCCCTCCTCAATACCCATCACCCACCCTGCCCTCCCTCCCACCCCCCATCAACCCTCAGTTTGTTCTCAGTTTTTAACAGTCTCTTATGCTTTGGCTCTCTCCCACTCTAACCTCTTTTTTTTTTTTTCCTTCCCCTCCCCCATGGGTTTCTGTTATGTTTCTCAGGATCCACATAAGAGTGAAACCATATGGTATCTGTCTTTCTCTGTATGGCTTATTTCACTTAGCATCACACTCTCCAGTTCCATCCATGTTGCTACAAAAGGCCATATTTCATTTTTTCTCATTGCCACGTAGTATTCCATTGTGTATATAAACCACAATTTCTTTATCCATTCATCAGTTGATGGACATTTAGGCTCTTTCCATAATTTGGCTATTGTTGAGAGTGCCGCTATAAACATTGGGGTACAGGTGCCCCTATGCATCAGTACTCCTGTATCCCTTGGATAAATTCCTAGCAGTGCTATTGCTGGGTCATAGGGTAGGTCTATTTTTAATTTTCTGAGGAACCTCCACACTGCTTTCCAGAGCAGCTGCACCAATTTGCATTCCCACCAACAGTGCAAGAGGGTTCCCGTTTCTCCACATCCTCTCCAGCATCTATAGTCTCCTGATTTCTTCATTTTGGCCACTCTGACTGGCGTGAGGTGGTATCTGAGTGTGGTTTTGATTTGTATTTCCCTGATGAGGAGCGACGTTGAACATCTTTTCATGTGCCTGTTGGCCATCCGGATGTCTTCTTTAGAGAAGTGTCTATTCATGTTTTCTGCCCATTTCTTCACTGGGTTATTTGTTTTTCGGGTGTGGAGTTTGATGAGCTCTTTATAGATTTTGGATACTAGCCCTTTGTCCGATGTGTCATTTGCAAATATCTTTTCCCATTCCGTTGGCTGCCTTTTAGTTTTGTTGGTTGTTTCCTTTGCTGTGCAGAAGCTTTTTATCTTCATAAGGTCCCAGTAATTCACTTTTGCTTTTAATTCCCTTGCCTTTGGGGATGTGCCGAGTAAGAGATTGCTACGGCTGAGGTCAGAGAGGTCTTTTCCTGCTTTCTCCTCTAAGGTTTTGATGGTTTCCTGTCTCACATTCAGAGATCATTTTTTAAGTAAGGATTGAGTTTTCCATTCCCATGGTCAAATCAAAGCCATCCCCTTTATTGCTGTTGTGAACACATTCTTTGTGGCAGGAAGAACAGCTTAAATAATGAGACTAACAATAATAATGAAGACCTTCATAGACACCATAGAAGAAACAATTCTGGGAGTCCTGGCTTAGCCTGAGTTGTTTCCACTGGCCCCACTAACGATAATGACCCAGATAAACAGTTTCGGTGTGATTTTTTAAGTGAACACAATAGGGCTGGTTGTCATACACATTGCAAAGAAAGCAAAGCATAGATTATTATTGTCAGGTACCCACTTATATCTTAGTCTCCACCCAATAACTTTGTCCTTAGCCTCATGATATTGGTGTCCTCGAGACCAGGGATACCTTGGGTTGATTCCCACTTGACCACTCATCAGCTTTGTAACTGTGTGTAAATTATTTAACTGCCCTGACTTTTTTTTTTTTTGTCATCTGTAAAATGGACCTAATGCCTACCTCACAGAGGATCAAATGAAATACTAAAACTAAAAGACCTTTCCTGGAGATTGAGCCGTTCTAGATTTCAAGCATTGTTACTTTCTTACTTCCCAAATTCAAACCTGTTCTGAGGGAGAGTTAATGACTTTTTTTTTTTTTTATTTAGACACTGTACTAGACATTGCTGAATGCAAGCTTCACAGTCTTCCCACTGAATTTGTGATCTCCATATTTTTAAACTGTGAAATATTTTTCTTGTTGTTTATTTGTTTTCATCCAAATCAAACACAGAGCCAAGCTCTGGGCAGATAAAAAGCAGAGCTGGTGTGGCTAAAATGGGGAAGTGGAGGGAGCTGGCCCACCTGATCTCCACAAAGCACAACACTCCCCCAGGACAGTGAGAAAACCTGCACAGGGGCACCTGGGTGGCTCTGTTGGTTAAGCATCTGACCCTTGATTTCAGCTCAGGTCATAAGCTCAAGGTTGTGAGATCCAGCCCCACATCGGGCTCAGCGCTGAGCATGGGGCCTGCTTGGGATTTTTTCTCTCTGTCTCTCTCTTCCCTTCCCCTGCTTGTACATGTGCATGCACTCTTCCTGTCTCAAAATAAATAAACATTAAAAAAGAAAAAGAAAACCTAGGCACAAGACACTGAGCTTCTCACAACTACTACAAAAAGATCTCTTTTATTATGAGGCCATAAAAGTGGTTGACAACCCATTATGACTTATCCTTTCAAAGGGTTTGTATTTGTCCAGTACCAATGACTAAATTCAGAAAAAAAATCATTTTAAATATGGATATTCACATATGGATAACACCCGTCAGCTAGAGGTCGTTTCTTGGGACTGATTTGGGGATGGACTTGGAAAGGTGGGGAGGATGAAACATTAAGTCTTTCCTAATACTGTTCCTCTCGCAAACTGTGGAAAACCCTCTGTTCTGTCTACCCACCCATTTGGCTCTACCCACAGAATGGTGACCAGCTTTGGGTTTCAAAAGGAAAGAATAGGAGAAGGCATCAGGTCTGTACCTGTGCCAGACCTTCTGGGAAGATGCTAATGGAGGCTTAGTCACCAAGGCAAGAAAGCTGTTACAGATCCTGGAGTGGGCAGGCCCGCAGGACATTCGGTGTTACTTGACAGTGGTTTGGGGATTAATGTGAAGGCCAGGTTATCTATATCCGAAGGGGTTTCCCTGGAGTACACACCATTTATGAACAAAGGTGTTAAAAGGTGTGGAGATAGGCAGTACAACAAAGTAGTTGAGGGCGAGAGCTCTGGAATCAGAAGAGCTTGGAACTGAACTCTGATATGATTAGCTGTGTGACTTCGAGTGTATTCCTTACCCTCTATTAGGCTCAGTTCTCTGGACCGTAAAATGAGGATAATAGTATTTATTCACAGGGTTGTTGTGAGAGTTGAAAGACATAATGTATGCAAAGCCCTTGGTGCATGCAGAGCCTGACACATAGTAAGGACTCAATAAATACAGCTATTAGTATTCGTTGTAGTCTCCTTATGCACTCAACTTTCTGTCCTTTTGGAAAGGTAAAAATATATTTACGGGTACTTAGTGTCATTGAATTAATGCTACAATTTCTTTAATGCTTAAAATCATCTGAGGTATAGGATAATACTTAGTAGAAGAACTATTTAATTGTACCATTTAGTAATGGATGATTACACACATTAAAACCTCAATTTAATATTGTGTAGAATCATATGCTAAGGATCTACAACCAGAAATGTAATCACCTATGTATACTGCATCTGGGTTATTTGGCTATTGTAATTAATAGTGGAGATGGTGAAATCCATTTTCAGGAGCTAACAAAACATATAGCCGGATTGAACATTGACTGGCTTACAAAGCAACCTAAGACATTGCCTTCTGCTACAATAGAATTTTGGGCATCTATCCTCTGTAGTCCATCTTTGATTGCAGTAATTCCGTGCAATAAACTTTGCTCAGTACCTCACTATATCCCCAGGATTCTACACAGTGAGAAAGGATTTACCTATTTAATGCAATCGAATTATTGAGAACTTCCTGGGTTTGAGACACTGTTTGGTATTATTAATGTTTTAATATAAAATGAGCCAATGGCATTTAGTAATTTTTAAGAAATTTGTATTTATGTTTTGTCATTGATACAACCTCAATCCCTGAGTTAGTTAGGCAAGAATCAGCACTTCTCTTTTTTTTCAGTTTGTTTATTTACTTTGAGAAAAAGAAGGAAAGAGAGAGAGCAAGTGGAGGATGGGCAGAGAGAGGGGAGAGAGAATCCCAGGCAGACTGCACACCATCAGTGCAGAGCCTGATGTGGGGCTCAAACTCACAAACCACGAGATCATGACCTGAACCAAAGTCGAATGCTTAGCCAACTGACCCACCCAGGTACCCCAATATTTCTCTTTTATGTTACTTTTATTTTAAGCATGTACCACCTAATGTGAGCTCTGGATACTTGTCTAGGTCAATCAACTCACCAACCTACCCACCCATGTTCTTGGTAATGTCTATTACACGGAAGATTATAGGTATTGGCCTATACTTTCTTAACCTTCACATGCTGTATTTGCAATGCCTGCATTTAGAAAGAGGTTTGATTAACAGAAAATATCTATGAATAATAATAAACATTAAGCTTATAACAAAACCTCAATCTTAAGAGTGTGTATCATCCGAGTTCTCATGTCTAGCGCTCTAGTTTCTTACTCAGCACTGTTTTCATTAAACCCTTCCGTTTTCTCTCCATTTAACTTTACCACATCAAAATAGGTTTCTCTCTGCAACTTTACTTTTAATTACTCTGCGTTTTATATCATCTGTTTACATTTTTATGATATAACAGATGTATGTTTATCCCTTGCCTCACAGTACATTAAATAGAAACCAAAAAAAGAAAAAAACCCAACAAACAAAAAACAGCCTCCAAAGTTGCATTGGTTTAATACCTTCTCTTTGTTTGGACTGCAGTGATGCTGAAGATGCATGCTGCAGTCCTTCTTGGAAAAATATTTGTAAGATTTAAACCATTTAAATAAATTGCTTTTGCCCTCTTCTAGCATCGAGGTACTAAGGCATCAGTCTATACCTGACACCTGAAAAGAAAATTCACAATGTTCCTGCCTCCCTAGCCTCCTAGAATCATACTAAATACTTTGACACATTCAAGAGGTTTACCCCAGAGGCTCACAAGCAGTAAAAGATTGATCAGCATTCATATGGCACCCACTTTTTCCCCCCCTCCTTGGGATGTCACCCAGGATCTTGGGTGCGGCTGACACACCTTCTAGTGCTTTCTACCATGTTTGCTGCATCTCTTGGGTCTGTTGCTACTGGTTGTTGGAACCTACTATGTGTGTGCTAAAGCCTCGCTGTGCATTCTCTCATCAGAAGTTGGAAGAATGGAGAACACTTTTCCAGGCTTCTAGGTTTGCACGTTTTTTATATGACTATCTAAATATTGGTACCTTAGGGCTTATTAGCAACACATCTCTTTCTGTTGTTATAAAAGCCTACCATATGACTGTGAATCAAGTCCATGGGTCTGAAATCTCACTAAGTATAGAACTGCTCTTTTTCAAGGATTAAGTCTGTCTTTTTGGGACAAGGTCGTCGGCTGGAAGTTCTTCCCTCAGAGTGAGGTGTCTCTGAGCAGTCTCTTCCCAGTTCCTTTTGGAGAAAGACTGCCATATGCCCCTCCTCCACCACTCTATCAGAAATGTGCAGGTATGACTGAATTCTACCGACTTTGACCTAAGTTGAGATGACTTCCTTACAAGAAGTCAGAAAAATATCTTTTGTCTCAGGTTATTGCAGTCTAGTAGGGGGAATAATAGGTCCACAAGTGATTGCAACCCAAGATAGATAACAAATCTATAGGAAGTTGGAGGGGTTTGTCATTTCTCTGTTGATTTTCATTTTTTTATTTATTGAGAGAGAGAGATCAGGGGAGGGGCAGAGAGAGAGAGAGAGAGAGAGAGAGAGAGAGAGAAAAGGAGGAGAGAAAGAGACAGAGAGAGAGAGGGAGAATCTCAAGCAGGCTCCACACCTACCACAGTGCAGAGGCTGATGTGGGGTATAAACTCACAAACTGTGAGATCATGACCTAAGCCGAAGTCAAGAGTTGGATGCTTAACTGACTGATCCACCCAGACACCACTCAGTTTTTAAAGTGGCAGAGATTCTGACGATCTTGGAGGATCAGAGGAATTGTCATTGAGAAGGTGACAGGCAAAGCAGCCTTTAAAATATGGATACAATTTGATGAAGAGATGAACATCCCTCTTAAGGAGAGTAGCATTAGCAAAAAGTTATGTTTGAATGCCTTCCTGGGTCCTGAAAAAAGAGAGATCAAAGAAAATCTTGGGTAAGGGGTACATCCTGGAAGGCACTCAGTGTCTGACTATGGAGTTTGAGTGTATTCTGTAGGCCTGTGTTTTCTTATTCATTTTTAAAAACTTCTTTCCTATTTATTAAAAGTAAAAAAGAAGTAAATATATCCTTTCCCTTTAATACAATAATGTCATGACTATCTTAAATGTGAGGTTGAGTCTTCTCATTGGAGGTTTTATTTATTTGTTTGTTTGTTTGTTTGAGAGAAAGTGTGCATGCACGCAGGGGAGAGGGGCAGAGGGACAGAGATTGAGAATCTGAAGCAGCCTCTGCTCCACGCCCAGCACAGAGCCCCGTGCAGAGCTTGGCATCATGACCTGAGCTGAAATCAAGAATCAGACCTTCAACCAACTGAGGCACCCACGTGCCACATCTCATTGGAGGTTTTTCAATCTAGGCAGGCAACATTTCTAGATCCAAGCTTCCTCTCTTACCGCCATCTTACCTGCCATCCCTTCAGAGAAGGAATACTTAGGGAGACAAAGGCCCCTTGGTGCCTCAACTCCCCCAAACAAACATAAACTAAGTAATATTAGCAGCTTTGCTATGCCAGTGCAGTTCCAGGACAAGCCTACTGATCAACATTTGTCTTCCCACAAAGATCCTCAAATGGAAAATCTAAGTTAAAACTGTGAGCTGGCTGTGCAAACTTTGTTTCAGGAAAGAATACTTGGGACCCACCCCCTTTAGCGAGAAGGAGGGTGCCCCCCTCCAACTCAACTGATGTCTATAAGCCCTATAGGGAAGAAGCCTGGAGCTTCTTCAGGCTAAAAAACAAACAAGACACTTTGATGGCTTCAAACATAGAATTAGACTATATTTCATCAAATATAAGAGGACATCAATTATAAAATGCTGTATTCTATGATTATGAAAAGCGATGAGAATATTGCTTATTATTATTGTAAGAAACAAATGATTATGGAGTCATTTCTCTGCCTTCCTCTCCTCCACAATTGAGTTTCTTCCTTACTGACTTCTGAAGTTCTTCCTGCTTTAGGGCTTTGCCACCTATGGGAATGGCTTGCTCTTGGGTGGCCTGTCTGAGGTTCGGTTTATCATGCACACTTGCCCATCTTACATCCTGTAAGAGGAGCTGACAGACTTTTGGCTGTTTGCCCCAAGAGTCCAATCTGCTTTCTTCTGCCACTGAGGGTTGTATTGTGGAGTGCTATGGTGACCCCAGGCCAGCTTGTGAGTTGGAAAGGAGTTTCTCCCAGTGCTCCTCCCAGATTGGTGCTTAAAATTCTGCTCACCCTCATGGCCTCACTGTATTGCAGGATTGGATGATTCAGAGATGACTTTTGGCCAGTTCAGTACTGGGCCAGTACTAACTACTGAGTTAGAAAATTCAGGCTGAGTGTAAATCTCTCCCATAAGCCCCTCATTCCTGCTAGGCTAGTCTCCTGACATTCAGCTTCCTTCCTTCTGTCCATACCTCTTCTCCTGAATCATTAAAAATTTCACAAAGGAAGGGGAGAAATGATTCAAACATACACTACTCTGGTTTGATTTTCCTTGTCCTTGGTATCTAAACCTCCTGAGCAATAAAAAAAAAATAAAATAAAAAAAAAATAAAAAAGATGAAGTAAAGAGTGAAGGGTAATGGATAGCTAAAGAGCATTCAGATTAATGGTCAAAATGTGTGCAAGACAAATCCTTTTGCAAGACTGCTTTTTATAGGTTTTTAATTTCTAAAATTTAATCATGCAGGTTTAATCACCTCCACTTGTATGGCTTTAAATTGAAGAGAGTTTGCTTTTTATCCAAATTGCCTTATAATAAAACTAGTGCTTTGGAGAAGGCTTACTTCTGTCTGCAGTGTTCAGATTCCTGCAAGGCTCTGCCATTGCCTTCCACTGCCACCCAGCCTCCGTGATCCTGTAGAGCAAACCAGTGGCAAGTCCTTTTGAATAAATCCAAACACTAGGGATGTTTGCCACTTGGACAAGACAGGGTGAGATGGGAGACAGGAGAAGAGCTTTGATGACAGATTGGAAAATCACCCACAGATGTAACTCCCATCATCTTGTCATCTTGACCTGGCTTCCTCCTCCTCCCCCTCTTACCTCCTCCTCCTTCACTAATTTCACTTCCACCTTCCAGTGTCCCCAATTCTATTAATATGTAAAGTAAATCTCACCTTGCAACAAAATATAACTCCTAGTGATCTTAGTCTACCTGCCTTCAAATTATATTTTTCATTAGCTACTTACTTATAGTGCTCTATACTAAACATTATTTCTTTATTATTTAAAAATATTTTTTGTTTATCTTATTATATTTGCAAATCCTCTCTCTAAATACAATGATAAGGTCATTACTTGGTTCTTACTTCTAGAGACTCAGATCCTTGAGTTTCCAAATTCTGTCATCTCTTTAGCAGAAAGTTCAGTCAGCCTGCTTTGAAATGTTTGCTTCTCGAGATGTAACTGAGGGGATTTTTGAGTGGTCTGCATTTCTAAATGTGTGTGTGTGTGTGTGTGTGTGTGTGTGCGCGCGCGCGCGCGCATGCTTATTTGAGGGAAAGGCACTTGGTCACAGGATAGAAGAAAGCATCAGAAAGACAAGAGAGAGAAAGGAAGGCGAGAGAACCGTTGGCAAGATAACTTGCCATCTATTTTTTACCTACATAGTTTTCTCATGTACACTCCTCCTTGAACAGCAATGTTACAGAATGTTCTGAGTAACACAGTGACTATTCAAGCTGTCTGTTGGGAGGAAAAAGTGTCTACCACTTTGAATCTCTCCTGAAAGCAGCTCACCTTTCTACATAATGAGCTTGGTCCACATCTGGTTTAGAGAACTTGATCTCATTGCAAACAACTAGAATTTAGAATCCATGTCCATCCCTGTGGATTCAGATGTGACTGATAATCTCAGGAGTAGACATTATCCTAGCTTTCCTAGTTCTGTGGTTTTCCAGACTCAAGGTAATCATAGGTATTGCGCTGTTCACTGACATCACTGGATGAAAAAGTGAACTCAAAGAAAGTAAGCAGAACAAAATCCTCTAGTGCATTTCCTGGCCTACTGTGGCAGCCAGGTTCTAAGATGGCCAGCCCCTGTGTCAGTCCAGTCCTCAAGCCAAAGGACCAGCATTGCCTTCTCACGTCCTGTGATTTGTCCAAATGCTCTTGCTGCAGAATTTATTGTGCCTTGTGTCCCTAGAGTTCAGGGCCCTGCCTGCATAGTGAAGAATATAGAACAGTCTCTACTCCCTGCTGCCTCAGAGATCCCACCCTCCTTATCACTCCTCAGTTTATACCAACCACATAGTCGGCATTTCCATTCACCCTTGTTGTCTTCCTCTGGCCTGGGGCAAGACTCTCTGCTTAGGTCTGAGAATCTGGAAGGATATTTGCATCCTCATGGGTTCTAGCTCTTCTCCCTGTACTCACACCTGGCCTGTCCCTGTTCAGTCCACCACATGTGTATTACTAATACTGCCAGTGACCTACCTCTTACTTGCTCAACTCCTAGACCCTTTTTAGTCATTCAATCACGTCCTCGGTTATAAAGCTCTTTCTTCTTCTCCACACCTGTCTGGCTGCCACAGATGAAATCTAATCCTCCTTTTTTAAAAACGATTATTATTTATTTTTGAGAGTGAGGGAGAGAGAGAATCCCAAGCAGACCCCACACTGTCAGCACAGACCCTGACGCAAGGCTCAATCCCATGAACCATAAGATCATTATCTTATGATCAAGCTGAGTCATTACTCAAGCTGAAACCAAGAGTCTGACTCATTCTCTTCCCAACCCCTGTCCCCACCTCTCCACTTTAAAGCATGGTGAGTGGCCTAAGTTAACTCAGCCATCCTCCTGCACCAGAATCCCCATTATCCCTCTTGGTCCTAATCACCTTCACATGGACCCTTTCTAGCACATCAATGTCTGTCTTTCTGTCTCTTCCTTCCTTCCTTCCTTCCTTCCTTCCTTCCTTCCTCCCTCCCTCCCTCCCTCCCTCCCTTCCTTCCTTCCTTCCCTCCCTCCCTCCTTCCTTCCTCTCTTTCTTCCTTCTTCCCTCCCTCCCTCTCCCTCCCTTGCTTCCTCTCTTCCTTCTTCCCTTCCTTCCTAATCTATGTCCAAAATGGAACTGAAACTCACTACCCCGAGATCAAGAGTCACATACTTTACTCACTGAGTCAGCCAGATGCCCCATATCAGTGTCTTTCTTAAAGGGAGCCACATGATAAAATAAATGTTGGCTCCCACGAGGGGCTTGATAGACACCACAGAGAGCAGAGCTACCCTCTTCCTTAGGAATATGTGTCACCGTCCCCAGGTGACAGCCTGTGAGCAGGTCCACTCTCCTGAGCTCCACCGTAGTCATGGCTCAGATTTGGAAAAAAAAATGTTTAAATGTTTTCTTAAATATTTGAAAAGTGGGACATGGTTGTCGTTTTCTCAACTTTGTTCCTTTTAATCAAAGCTACAAACAAAAGTCACACTTTGTGGGAAGAAATCTCATTTGTGTCTCTGGGCACTGCTTTGGGATTCAGAACTTAGGTTCTTAAGATTTATGACTGACTGATGCTGTGAAATCAGTTGTTTCTGGCTGCAAATCATGAAATCAGCACCGAGTTGGCCATAAAAAATGAAGGTTTTATGGTAAGTGGTTTAAGAAAAATGCAGAATATGAGTCCTTTGCGATGTATATGTTTTATAGCAGCAATTCCCTATTTTTAATTTTTTTGAAAAAAAAATTTCCATTCCTATGGTAGGGGAACATCTTGAAGTAACTTCAATGAAAACAGCAATGTATATAGAATAACATATAATGGCTCTGTCAGACTTATTCTCTCACTAACTGAGGCATAAATCTAGGACGATGACTTTTTTCCCTGCAGAATTAGATTTTATTAAAATAGTTACTTTGTATCCCATCCAGCCTTGAGTCAAAGCAATGGGATTCTACATAAATGAAATTTGTTGATCCTAGTGCAAGCTAGAGCGGAATCAATTTCAATTTCCTTTGGATGGTACTATCAGTGTTTATCTGATGGTGGATTCCTTTTGTTTTTAAGTGATAGCTATAACAACAACCAAAAAATACTGATTCTCAGAATCATTCTCGATCTCAATTCAGAAAGTGCGTGCATTATTCTGTCCTGAATAATGAATTTTTTCTGTATCATGGTTTTTAATTGATCATTCCCAACATTGAGTCCCTCAGAAAGTTTAATGTTTTTTTTCTGTGGCATCCATTATTGGATGAGGATCAAGATATTCCATCCTTGTAATAGCCTTCATTGGCTTCAGCTAAAGGGACAATGTATTTCATAGAACATGCCTAGATATGGGGGGTAAAGACAAGCACCTCCTTTGGGTAATTACAGTCAGTCTCTCTTGATGGATCTGTGACTTCAGTCAATATCCAGTTAGACAAATGTGTAACTGTGACTTCATGACAAAGGGATAAGGGCCTGGTTAGAACAGAACTCCCTTGAGGGGCTTGGGGCTGTTCCTTATGCTGGCTTGACCTTGAGAGTACTTACTGGAGGTTCAAAGTCGCATAGCAGCCCTGAAGCTTGGGGTGCTGTTTGTTCAGATGTGTTTGTTAGTGGCAGGTGGCAGGTTGGCACAGGTGACTTACAGTGTCAACATTTACAGCACCTTGGGTTGCAATTTTGTATACCCTGACAGATCCAACTCCATGGATATGCTGTTCACATATGCTCTGATTAGAATGGTCCTCCTGGAATGATGCAGTGCACAGCCTGCACACCCGCACCCAGCAGCCATGCTTTCACTTGCCTTATTTGTCCTCATATCTCCACTTTGCTTTCTTGGGGTTGGATTTGGGAGTTGTGTGGAGAAGAAGGTTTGATGACTGGTCCTGAGTGACAAATTCCCCAAAGAGATATTGTGACACCAGTGACCAAAGTGACCTGAAATTCAGGTCAGTCACTAAAATATTTGATACAAAGTATGTACCTCTCTTTCCCAGCCCACCTCACCTGTACTCTGCGTGCCTCATTTCCCAATTCATCTCCAGGATGAAGTGCTCCATCCCACTTTGTTCACTTTTATTTAATTTTTATAAAATCAGCCCTAGAAACTTGTTACTTATGGAAATGTGTCTATGGATGTTAAACTTGGGTTAAAAACAGCTTTAAGAGACACCTATAACACTCATTCCCAGGATTACATGGGCACAGACATTCCAGTGTCACCCCCTTTTGGGGATGACATCGAGATTTTGGAGATAGGAGTCCACCCCAAGCCTACTCTTAGGGATCTCTTTATTATTTCTTATTGCTTGTTGGCATAAATTAGTTTAATTTCACAAGTATGAATGAGTTTTCATGGGCTTATGCTTCGAAGAAGGGACACTTTAGGTATTATTTACCAAAATAGTAAGTCCTGCTGCTCTTCGGAATGCTTACCAGGTGTCAGGGGCTGAATGATGAATTTTCTTCGTATTTTCTGACTTATTTTTTCCTCACACAGTACTATCAGGGGAATAATATTATCTTCATTTTATAAATGACACCCTAGAAGCTTGTCCAAGTTTGGTCTGACTCCTGAGTTTATGAGCTTTCATCTCATGTTGCGATGCTCCCCTAAAATGACATTCCCAGGCATTGACTCATGCTATCAGGTAATTATCCTTCGCAGCAGAAGCACAGGCAGGAGCTGATTCTTGCTTTTGCTGGTGGCTCTTTCTGCCCATGGCTGTGAGCCCATGTTGTGCCTTCGGTGCTGATCATCCATGAGTGAGGCCTGGAAACTCGTCACATGCACAGGACAGCCTCTCCTGGTCTCGGCTCTCCCACTGTGCTTCCACTTCACTGAACTACAGATGTGGACAGGATTGACTGATGAAGAAACAGAGTGAAGATGATATCTATGACCTGCCTGAGAGACCCAGGAAAAACTTGGGTGTTTGGCAGTTTACTGATGTATAAAGACAATACCCCCAAAGATACAGCATCTATTACAGAACCCTGTTGGAGAATAGCTACATGCTTTGTTATTGTGTGGTCTAGACACTGGTGATCTTGGAAAAAGCTTTGAGAGAGACGACTGGCTTGAGACTTTTTAACTCAAATACACTCTTTGATATGTAGCTGGTGGTTCAGTGACTAGTACACAGAACATCATGCACTTGAGCCCAGACTAAGCTAAGGTGATTTTCTGCCTGTCAGAACTAAACTTGGCCAATCTTTCCATGCATGCACATAGGACCAGCGTTCAGTGAGATTATATTAGTATAGTTGTCCATTATATCCCTCAGGTCTTGGTCCAGTGGACCTGACCCCTCCCCTGTGACCCCAACTTGCATTGTGGTGTTGCCCCATTTTCGTGTCACAAGAAGCAGATTCCTCGAGTTGAAGAAGACTCGTTATAAGGATTCTGAAGTCAGTGACTGTCAGAATCATTGTTCACTGCACATCAATGATCGTTAGGAGAAATGGACCCATGAGGCAAAATACAGGGACAGAGCTAGTGACAGCAAGAACATATTGAAGACAAGAGCTAGATTGGTTAGATAATGTCACTATTGAAGGTTTGTGTACTGCTTTAGTCACTTGTGATTGGACTGATCCTAAGTACGATATCTTATTCCTCTTTCATGTACTTTCTTATGATGTAATAGCAAAGCTAAATGCCTGAATTTTATGTTGGTCATTCATATCTTATGTGTACACATTTTTAATGGAAATCCCAGCCCTGTTTTGTGAAAGTAGATGGATATTACTTATTCCATGCTAAAGGAATTCCAGAACATAACTGATGGGAGAGGATTTTTTTTTTTTTAAGAGACAGTGCTCTTCTTTCTTAAACAGATGGATTTTTCTATATCACAATTACAGGAAGAATCAGATGGATGAGGACTGTGGGTGGTTTATTATCACCAAGTGGGTGTAATGGTCACTGTGGGTGTGTTCTCATCCATTCCCATGCTCTCATGCCCTGAATTGGTCTAGAAATCCAAGTATCAGCTAATTAGTTTCTGGAATTCATCAGTTTCTGATTGCAAGGAACAATTCATGAATTGGCACCTGTTCTAATTTGGAAAATCACATAGAGAAGAGATAGTTTTGTAGGGCTTAGGTAAAGTGTTCTCCCTCATAGGACAAAGTCAAAAAGATGCTTCTGTCTTTTTCTGGATATTGTCATATGTGGTTACAAGATATTTTGTTATTAGCCTGAAAATGAAGTTCACACATGGAGATGGCAGGGAATTACCAGGACACAGAATTGGAGCAACTAGATAGAGTTTATTCCCAAAACCTGCTTACCTTTGTAGTTTCAGTTCTGTGAGCCAATAAAATCCTTAATCTTTATGCCAAGTTGAATTGGACTTTGTCTTGCCTTTAGCCAAATTTCTCCCTGCTAACACAGTATGGAAGTAGGCATGGAATGAGGGTGTTTGGATCTACTGGTGTTTGGATCTTGTCAGAGTATCAGTGGACTCACAGGAGCATTACCTCTGTGACTGCATGATGATATAGCATACATTTGTGTGTGCCTCATATCCTCCCATCCACCAGGCAATCCATCCTGCCCAGTCTTGTCTGCTCTGCTTATCTAGTGTGAAGCTCCTTTCCCAGCCTCTTTCTTCCTCCATCTCCTGCACCCAAGCCTGACTGCAGCAGGAGCAAGTGGCTGATTCAGAAGTAAGCTGGGCTGAGCAATCAGATGTTCTGTCTTGTGAACCCAATATAGCAATTGTTTGTTGTTATACAGTACTTTACCTGGGGAGTTGAATGGATCACAAACACGGAGTAGCTCTTCTTATACCATGGGCATAGCAAAGCAAAGAAAGCCAGTTGGCAGAAGCCAAGGGGTAAAGAAACAGACATGGAGAAAGAAGACAGGCCTTCCAATGCCTGGTTCAGGTTCCACGTAGGACCTGGCCCTAACTTCCTGTCCTTGAGTTCAAATATTCCTTCTTCCTTAGGTAGCTTGGAAGGACTTCTATTTCCTGTGACCCAGAGAGCCCTGGCTAAGAGAAGAAAGTGTTGTCTTCACCTCAGTTTATACATGATACAACTGAAGATGAGAAAGGTTAACCAAAGCTGTTTTGTAGCAAGCTGAGAGTCAGCCTAGCTTTCCTAACATTATAACCTTTGTTTTTCCATTTCACTTGCTGGTTAAGTGACCAAGAGAGACCAATTCATCTAAAACGTTTTGTGACCATTGCCCATCATACATCAGACAAAAGAGAATTACTGTTCAGCTGCTTTGTTACATCCTTGACAAAACTGAATGGGTTACAAAATGCCAGAC
This sequence comes from Panthera uncia, assembly GCF_023721935.1. NCBI lineage: Eukaryota > Metazoa > Chordata > Mammalia > Carnivora > Felidae > Panthera > Panthera uncia. Next base: position 93,182,299 of record NW_026057578.1, read on the forward strand.
TGAAAACTCAGTAGTAAACTGGGTCACAATCACTAAAGGTCCGTTTACTTCAATATTTTAATGCATGCAGTATCTTCCTTAAATTGCCAAGAACTCACCAGCCTTGGCAGTGTTGCTAAGTGTTGCTAATTGTTAATTATCTTTAAATAAATATCTGCTGACTTGCATGTCAAGACACTCCTACATAGAGTTGCCCATGTGAGAAGCAACCCCACTGAAAAAGTAGCTGCCCCTAAGTGTGTCTGCTGCCATGAATTTCAATCTGAGACACATGTGAAGCCATCCCCTGTTTTCCCTGTCATAGCATTTTAATACTTGTGGCCTGTCTCTTCTGGCCAGGAAGCTTCTAGACCATCCGTCTTACCTCAGTGCAGCTGCTCTGGAGACTAACTGCCTTTCAGTTTTGTAGTGACGCCCCCCAACCAGATCCCCAAATTAATTTTAGCATATGACACATAGCCTTCAAATTTAATGAAAATCCACTCAGCCATTATCTGTGATATGACAGACTGAAACTTAATTATATTGACATGGATTTGAACTAATGCTATCATATTTTGCTAGAAAAGGCATCTCTTTAAGAGTGATCACAATTAGCAGTCAAATTTGGGAAATACAAGCATGGAGGAATATCTGTGCAGCCACATGGCACCCATACCTTTAGGACACCCATCTGGTCAGGGAATTTTAAGTTGCCTTAGAAGTGGTAAAACATTGGTTGCATAGTACCACTACCTTGAATAAGTGGATTTTTACAATATTTCTCCTCTGCCATACCCAAATTAAGGATAATAAATGTCTGATGATGCTGCAAAGGAAATATTGCATAGAGAAAGGATAAATGTCAGAAGGCATTAGTTTTCTGCACTACCTTCCTCCCCCCCACCCTCCACCTCCATCCTTTCTCTTCTGGCTTCCAGAGAAAATGCTTTAGCCAATATGTCACTAAACTGTCTGTCCATTATACTTTTGTAATCTTCCTCTGGGAAGGGTTCTTTCTTTTTTTCACGACCTCTGAAAGTTAAAAGCAGGGATTATGTCATTTTGAGACTTGGATTGATGCTGTTTAGGGTATCGTAGCTGATTGGGTCTTATGGAGAAGATTATCATAGCAGTGGCTCTGCAAAGAGGGTAAGGAATGGGTAACATGACATGTATTGGGGGCTACTCAAACAGGCTAGCAGATGAGGATCGTGTATCTTTTTTTTAAGTTTTTTTTTTTAATTTATTTTGAGAGAGAGAGATAGAAAGAGAGAATGGGGGAAGGGCAGAGAGCAAAAGGGAGACAGAATCCAACCAAGCTCTGCTCTGTCAGCATAGAGCCTGATGTGGGGCTTGAACTCATCAACCGTGAGATCAGGACCTGAGCCGAAATCTTAACTGACTGAGCCTCTCAGGCGCCTGAGGACTGAATATCTTGACCATAGCCCAGGCATAGCAGGAATGAAAGAAGAGGACACAGTGATGGAGAATATTATGACGATATAGAAAATGGTTACTATAATTTCTTTTAATCTAGGAATTGACAGATTTTTTTTTTCTGTAAAGGGCTAAACAGTAAATAGTTTCAGCTCTCAGGGCCAGACAGTTTCTGCCACAACTACTCAAATCTTCCATAAACATGGACAATGATACATAAGTGTGTGTGACTGTATTCTAATAAAACTTAACTTATAAAAAAGATAGTAATTGGTTTGGCCCCAGGGCCACCAAGTCACTTGTTTATAAACTCTGTTGTTAAAAATAAATGCTAGATTAGTTGGCACATGGTTTGCCTGGTTCTAAACTCAACTCGTAGATTTGTTAAAATTCAAGAAGCACTAGGATTCTGAAGATTATTAACTCCCTTTTAAGTTTAGCAATATTTTTCAAGGTTCATTTGTGCCATGATTATGTTAACAATATTGTAAGTGTCCAAATCTGCATGTGTGAAAACAGATTTGTTTGGTACATATTATTAAGCTCAGCACACTTTTTCCTGTAAAAGAAGGATTGCAATAATTAACCCTGAACCAATAACCCTGAAAACAACAATGCAGTTCTGTGTAAGTGGGGAGCCCAACACTGTACTAACCACTATAGGAGATTTTTCAAACTATTGGGGCTGATATTTCTGCTCTTGAGAACCTGCCCATCACTGTTAACACAGTGGAAGCCAGCCCAAGACACGTGTGCTACCTTGTGGCCAAAGAGTGGAGCGGACACAGCAGCAGGTGGTTGCTGGCTTATTTGCATGAATCAGAGAGTCTTCAGTTGTAGGAAGCAGTGACTGACTCAGGTTAACTCAGATTAATGGAGGCTTATTGTAAGAATATTGAGATTACTACCATTTGGCTGAACTTTGTGAGTACACAGGTGGAGCCCTGACTACCTCAGGAAAGAACTAGCGCCACAGTCCTGTGAGGAATCAAGACACCTGGATGGATGGGTCTCTTGGTCAGCCCTCCTCGTAGAATTGTTCCACTAAAGCTAATCAGTGGCTTCCTGTGTCTCTGCTTTTATTCTCATTGCTAAATAACAAATTCTCATTCTGTATCTTGCTTTGAAATTCTCCTAGAAGTTATTGTTAGTAGTGGAATCAGTGGTGGACTACAGTGTGGACGGTGGGTGGTCTCTCCCACACAGCCATACTGCTAGACAACCTTTTCTTCCATCTTGTGTCTTCTCACTCCTTAGCACTTAGTAGTCTTCTCTATGCTGCTTGCAAGTGAGAGCTCACTTGGCTGCACTTAATTGCAAGGAATGCTAGGAAGTGCAATCCACCTGCATGTGCAAGAAGAAAGGGAAATGGATCAGTCTTTAAAACACGAAAGCAAGCCTATAGATTGCTGTCTCTATTTGCACAAGAGCCCCTGAACTTGCTTGAATTTGTTTTCAAGGAACCTTATGTCTGTAAAATCCTGAGGGAAAATGAGATTGAGTATTCCTGAGCTCATTTGTAAAAGAGGAAAATTTGTTGCTGCTCAGAAATGGAGAATCCAAAATGGTAGGATTCTTCTCACTACCAAATTTGAGCCAGTCAGTATTTGAATACTCTGAAGTGTTTCTTACTACACAGAGAAGAGGAACTTTTGTGAACGTGTTGTAACAGGGAGAGCAGGAGCATACAGAAAGAAATGAGAGTTTGCTTTTATGTCATCCCAACAGCTAATACTGCCCTGGATTTTCAAGGATCCCATCACATTATCAGTCCATGTATCCTAATCCTTGAATCAGGAAGCATGGACACAAATGTGAGTTCTGAGTAAGTGTTTTTACAAGCCGTGCGAGAGAGTTAATATCCTATATGATTAAGTCAGGAGCATGGAGACTCTGATCCCAGCCCTGCTAATATCCATCTTGGTAACCTTGGATATGTTACTTGGTGTCTGCATTTTTTTCCTTGAAGTTAAGTGTGATTGCTTAAAATCTATCATTTAGAGAAATCTAAAGACTGGTGGTTGTGTTTTCTCCGTGGCTGTGCTGGGTGACACTCAAGGGAAAGATACCTTTCTTGCTTTTTGCTGTTACTGTTGTCAACTCCAAATGAGCCCTGGTAGTTTTCTCAGGGGTGAAGTGAGACTGGGTACACATTGCACCTGTGGAGCCCAGCCCTGGGCATGAAGATTCTGAGAAGCACCTTCAACTATGAGGTCCTAAGTATCTGTGTGGATTTATCATAGGTATGAGTTCTCAGAATGCTCTTCTGAATTTAGAACTGGGAATTGAGAAATTAAGTAAGAAAAAAAGTGTGTGTGGGGGATAGTCTTGTGAAGATTCTGTATCCTGGGCAAAATGGTAGTGGGTTGAGTTGGTGCCTGATCTTCCCTTTATTAGAGGTTATCTTGCCCTTGTCCCTAGGAGCCTGTTCTCGGTATTTATTACAACTTCTCTGGGTTCAGTGCCTTCTTTCTAACTTGACACTCTCTCTTGTCCTTCGCTGGCTATTTCCGTGGTCTCTTAAACCTACATCTAGGTGTGTGTACCTCTCAAGAACATACTGCATCTGATGAGCATATTCACATCCAGAGATGCAGGGTGTGATAGTACATTCTCACAAAGAGCATCTGGAAACTAAATCCCATTCTTGATTGTGTGACCTCAGGGAATCACTTTACTCAAGATCAGTTGAGGACCCAGAGCCAGGGATAATGGCCACATGCTAGGCAAGGCAGGGGCTGATAGAGGTTTGAGTAGTCAAGACCCTATATATAACCACTTCCTGCATGGAAGTCTCCTACTCTGCAATTGCACAGAGCTGGCCTTGACAGGGAGCTGCGGGTTCCCGAGGACTTAATTGATATAAGAAATAGCATTACAGTGAATTAATTAGAAGTCCTTGAGTCTTGATAAGCATTTGTTACAGGCTGCTGTGCCTTTTCATTATGGCACTGGGGAAGGGACTGAGGAACGAAAGCATGGAGGATGTTTTACAGGCAGATGCAGAAGAGACTTTGTAGGCAGTGTGGAGAGAGAAATCCCTGCATAATGATCGCTCACTAAGGGAAAATTCCAGGACTCCCATGAGTCCCGAACTCTTGAGAAATAAGAACTTCCTGACAAGTCACTTGGTTTAGGTTTAAGAAAATGAGCCTCTTGATTTATGAAACATGTCCGGGGACTGGCATTTGGATTAAGAAGCACTTTGCTCTGAAAGAGAAGTAGGTGGAAATGAAGGAAGGAACACAGTCATCAGGGTAAGTAAAACTAGCCTCTGAGACCACAAGACATCAAACCAAAAGAAATATCCAAAATCTCCAAGGCCCATTCAGAGGAATTCACCCCTCAGTGATGAATCACATTAATTAGTACTGGCCACCTAGTGGCAGAAGGGGGAGCAGCATACTGATTTATGGGCCCTGTTTTCTGTAAAAAACTGTTCTCAATAGAAGCTAATTGTCATAAAAATGTATGAGTAAGAGGGGGCTTAAAATATTACACATCAGAGGAAGATGTTTGCATAAGAGAAATATAATTTTGCACTTAAAAACTCAGCCATCTTGGGGCGCCTGGGTGGCTCAGTCGGTTGAGTGTCTGACTTCAGCTCAGGTCATGATCTCACAGTTTGTGAGTTCGAGCCCAGCATCGGGCTCTGTGCTGACAGCTTAGAGCCTGGAGCCTGCTTCAGATTCTGTGTCTCCCTCTCTCTGCCCATTCCCTGCTCATGTTCTGTCTCTCTCAGTCTCTCAAAAATGAATAAATGTTTAAAAAATATTAAAAAAAAAAACCCTCAGCCATCTCAGGATTAGATAACCTCGACTATGAACATAATTGAATACAATAACTCCTATATCTTCAGTCCACATATATATATATATATATATATATATATATATATATATGTAGAGATTACAAGTATTATGCCTGTTCTGGAAATGGTTCTTCCATGAGATCCTATTTTTTTTTTTTATTTTTGTTTTTCAACGTTTATTTATTTTTGAGACAGAGAGAGACAGAGCATGAACAGGGGAGGGGCAGAGACAGAGGGAGACACAGAATCTGAAACAGGCTCCAGGCTCTGAGCTGTCAGCACAGAGCCCGACGCGGGGCTCGAACTCACGGACCATGAGATCACGACCTGAGCCGAAGTCGGACGCTTAACCGAACAAGCCACCCAGGCGCCCCCATGAGATCCTATTTTTGATGTAATCTGGAAAAGAGTGTTCTCATGCCAGGAAAATTATCAATGTACTGAAAATAAATCACAGCTAGGAATCAAGACTTGGGTGACCATCCAGCTTGGTTATGCAAAAACTCAGCGATTATCAGAAAGTCATTTACTTATTGCGCAGGGATGTTTGTTTATGTGTGGTGTGTGGGCACAGGCATAAATATATATCTGAAATTGAAGCAATTAGGGACATTCCTACATACCTCTCAAGAAGTACTGGGGGAGCCTAATAATAAGTATTTGCTGAGCACCCTCAAGGAGCTGAGTTCTGCTATATCTCAATGAGGGATTTTAGAGAAGGATAAACAAAGCCTCTATCCAATCTAAATGGGGAATCTAAGGCACACATGAGATAATGATCAACAATATAAGTCATCAAATGGCCTTGGCTATAGGGTATCTTAGAGAATATGTAAAGTGACTTTACAAACCCAAACCATATGTAAGAACCTATATACTCTCAGTACCACTGCCTTGCATCTTTCCAACAGCACTCTATCTTTGATGTTTTCTACTCACATTGCTTAGGATTCCTGCCTCCAGCCATCCCCACAGATGTATGCACCCCAGCCCACCCCGCTTATCATATTACTTGTTCAGCTTATCTCTTGAGTGTGGTTCGGTACAAGCTGTCCAATCCCTCAGACTCATACAGCCCATGAACATATTCTTACTCCTTCCATGCCCCAAATCCTTGTCCATCTTTCTTCCCCATACAACATAACATCTCGTGAAAAAAATTTCTTCTCTGTCTTACACCCATGATTTTATTTCTTCCTGCTCCCTCGTCATTATTACCAATGTCCTTAGCACCATGGTGTAATTTATATATACAGGTGCCAGGTGAGCTCATGTGAGGATGTGTGATCATTAAAAGCTTCCTATCTAGTTTTATTTTCTAAGGTAGGATTCATTTATACCGGCCTAAAATGCTGGGTTAGTGATGTTCTGTGTATACTTGATTATACAGCTGTTGGAATTAGATGTGAGTCCCAAGCATGAAGCCTAAAGATAAGGTGAACTTTGCTCTAGATTAATGTCAGTTCTTCAAGAATCAAAACTACTGTAGCATGATCTATTGATGATAAATATTTCGCTAACCAAGTCCTAGTAGTTGTAAATTCCAGACTCCTTTGTTCGAAGGGAGTTGTTGATCTTGCAGCTGCCAAAGAAGTTAATCAGCAGATGCATTGATAGCAAGTGAAATTATCATGCATCTTACATTTCAGAAAGTGAGAGAATGTTTTAGCAACATTGAGTGACAAAAGAAACAAAGGTTTGAAAGCAAAATCACCTTGAAACTTCAGCCATCTCATTAGTTTCTATGAATTCCATGTGAGGGAGACATAATATCAAGTATAGTTGAGACAAGATAGGGTTTTATGTCAGAAATCCATCAGACTCCTTTATTCTGGGACAAAATTCTGAACTTGAGAATGGAGTGTTTTCTCTCATGGACGTTGGATTTAAAGGCTATTGTATCCAAGGATGTTCTCCATGGCATAACTCTTGCTGTTTGCAGAACCTGCAAATGTTCCAAAGCCCAGAGTTATAATTAAGGACCTTGTTACACCATAAAAGATTTTCAAGCTTTAATCTATGACAACCCACATAGCACTCAGGGCTTAAATACTTTATTGACCAGGCTGGCAGGCTGACTCCTGTGTTGGAGCCGGGAGAGGCCTGCCCCAATTTATCTCTCCCACACTACATATTTGTAGTCATAAATCTTTTGCTAGGCTCTTTGAACATTAAAAATAGCCCAGCATCCCTGGCTTTTCTCCTAGTGCCTGGAGAGCCAAATCAAAGGTGCCAGCCTCCCATGGCCTTTGCATGTCGCGCTGTGGCAAGGAACGTGTACATCTGTCCTGGCCCTCCCTGTCGGAAGTGTCAAGTCCAACGACAGCATTTCCCATCCAGGGTTTGGCTCCCTCTCCGCAGATGCCTCCCTTATCTGGGTATCAACACCGACACCGAGCAGCAGCCTGGGCTGAGCAGTCCCTGTGCCAGCCTGCATCTGTTCCCTTCTCTCCATGATGACTTTGGGCTGGTGTGTCTTCCTTGTTCTGCAGGGATCCCACTAGATGGAGCAGACTCACTGTGCTGCCACCAGAGCCTGGCCACGGGGCTTTCCCTGAGACCAGAGGAGAGAGGCAGAGCAAGCAGCAAAGGACAGGGCATAGTTTCCGAAGGTGCAGAAGAGAAACAGTTTCAGGGTAGGCCCAAGAGCAGAGCAGAACTGGGCTCTAAACTAGAGAGTGACCGTACAGGCGTTCGCCAGCTCATTCAGAGCAAAGAACAAGGTGTTCTGTTAGAATGTGAGTTTATGTATGACACGTCCTTCTTCGCACATGAGGATAGGGTTCTGTTTGGAGTTTTATTTCAGGGGTGATTAGAAAAAGTCTTTATGGGAGTCCTCCTTCATCTCTTGTGCAGGGACTTCTACATCTCTTCCCTTTTTCTTTTAAGTTCCCATCCTGATCGTTAATAACACCAGCTTTATTGAGGTGTCATTGGCAGCCAATAAGCTGTGCGTGTTTAAAGCGTACAATTTGGTAAGTTTGTCGTAGGTATTCACCCGTGAAACTCTCACCATAACCAAGATAATGATTATATCCACATCCCCTCCAGTTTCCTCGAGCCCTTTATACTTCCTCTGTCCTGCCCTTCCCCCCTCCTATCTCCAGGCAGTCACTCATCTGTTTTCTGTCACTATAAATTAGTCTGTATTTCCTAGACTTTTATATAAGTGGCATCAAAGAGTATGTGCCTTTCCCTCAGCAAAATTATTTTGAGATTCACCCATATCGCATCATGTGTCAGTAATCCATTCTGTTTTGTTGCTGGGTAGCATTCCATCATGTGGGTATACCACAGTCTGTTTGTCCATCCATCTGTGGATGGACATTTGAGTCATTTCCAGCTTGGGGCTATTATGAATAAAGCTGCTATGAATATTTGTGTGCAATTTTTTCTGTGTTTTCATTTCTCTTGGGAAAATACCTGGGAATCAAGTAACTGGGTCATATAAAAAGTATATGTTTAACCTTTTAAGAAACTGCCAAGATCTTTTCTGCAGAGACTGTGCCATCTATCTTCCCACAAGCTGAGAGTCTCAGCTCCTTCACATCCTGGTTGACCTAGCACTATAATCCCTACTGTGAGGTGACGGTCTAGCTTGCATCCCCATCCACCTCACACATGGCCACTTGTCTCTGGTGGCCAGGGATGAAAGAGTCAGGGATTGGGCTGGACAGAGGAGGAAGACACTAGGTAGGGATGTTCATGACCTAAGATTGACGGAAACTATTTTGTGAGATTCCAGAGACCAAAAGATTTTCTTTTTTTTTTCCTTTTTAAAAAAAATTTTTTTAACATTTATTTATTTTTGAGACAGAGACAGAGCATGAACGGGGGAGAGTCAGAGAGAGAGGGAGACACAGAATCTGAAACAGGCTCCAGGCTCTGAGCTATCAGCACAGAGCCCCACGCGGGACTCGAACCCACGGACAGTGAGATCGTGACCTGAGCCGAGCCAGGCACCCCCAAAAGATTTTCTGTTGTGTGGCATTAGTCAGAATCATGGAGTAAAAGATTATTATGGCTTAAAAGTTTTGACCGTTATTCTATAAGAAGGAAGGAAAAGAAAAATCTTTTGTCTTTTATTTTATGGAATCCAGTAAATTGCTCACATTAACTACAGTGTGATGCTCAGAGATAGAAAAATGTACATTAGACTGTTACTAAGAAAAACATGTTTCTGAGTATGGCTATGTAGACCAAATGCCCTGAAAAGAAGTCCCTTTTACATTCTATCTGAACACAAATGACTACAAGCTTACTACCTCCTCGGGAAGCCTATCTCTGCAGTCAGATTTTTGTTCATGGAGTAGATTTTTACCTAAAAGTGTTAGCGACTGCTCACCTGGGCACGTGGAGTGATTGAGAATCACAGTCCACATAACACTGTTCGATCAAAGTATGTTGATGGGATAGTGTGAGGAAGCCAAGTTAGGCTTTGGAAAATAGTTTTCCTTCTACTTCTTTTATACATCTTAGACTCATATATCCAGGAGGCATCTTAGAGATCATCGGGTCCAGTCACTCTCAAATGATATCCCTGGCAACCAGGTTTCAAATAAGAAGGAGGGAGAAAATGACAAAACAAATAAAACAGAGTTGTTCTTTGTCCATATGCTTTACCAGTAGAACTTCTATGTAAGAGTTTATAAAGATCCCATCACTTAAAAAAAAAAAAAAGAAAGAAAGAAAGAAAGAAAATAAGAAAACCACTGATTGTGTCTAACTCGCATATTTCAGATGGGGAGAATGAGACCCCAGGAGCAGATATGTTTTTCTCCTGCTTGAGGTCATACTATTTGTAATAGAGCTGGGGCTGAAACACGGGGCTTCCAGAACCTAGGTTGGTACTACCTTCATATGACCATGTTTTGTATTTAATGTCAAGGCTAGAAAAATAAGTGAAAACCATGCATGGTTAAATCTAAAACATGTGCTATTCTGTTACTAGTGTAATATAAGTCAGTCCCTCTCCAGACCACCAAAGTCACCACAACAATAATAGCTATGTAAAACAAAAACAAATGTAGCACCAAAGCACTAATCCACACCATCTGCTCTGAGATATTTATGTCATTTTTGTCTTTCTCTTTATGCTTTCTTCTGGTGCCTCTTGCTGATGAGAGAAACCAACTCAGAATAAATAGTGAGAGTTACCACCAGGCCCTCTGTGGTGCTTAGAGCCATTCAAGGAGTGTGTGTGGGTGGTGTGTGTGTGTGTGTGTGTGTGGGTGGTGTGTGTGTGTGTGTGTGTGTGTGAGAGAGAGAGAGAGAGAGAGAGAGAGAGAGAGAGAGAGAGAGAATAGGGTGCTATTGTTCCCCACAGAGAGTGTGGAAAAATATCTTTGAAAGATCAAAATGATACAGTTGGCAAACCATCATTCCCACTTAAGTTGAAGTATCATGGTGCAGAGGCAGAATAGGACATAGCCTTTAAATGGCACAAAAGCTAAGTGGGCTGGAGGTGGTGAGACATCTGGTCCTTTCTGCTCCCTCTTGATCACCACGGCCCAGGTGGGGTGCCAAAAGATTTGCCAGTGACTTCAGAGAATACAAATATGCCAGCAAATATCCCATGGGCACCTTCTAATTTACTCCCCAGTAATTTATTACTATCACCCATTCATTTCTTTAAATAGGTTTGGCCAAGATATGAACAAAATACTGGGTGTAACTTTTTGTAAAATTTCATATGCAACTCTAACCAAGTATTAAGATATTTATATATTATATAAATATATATTATTAATGTGCATATCTTAGTAGCTACTAAGTGAAGTCATCATTACAATTATATGTCTTTTAAAGTCCTAAGATGAATAGGGTGAAAATAAGGATTTTCCACATTAAGTCAGTTCGGTAAGCCTCTGACTCTCGATTTCAGCTCAGGTCCCCAAGATCAAGTCCCATGTCTGCCCTGCATCTGCCCCACGTCTGGCTCTGTGCTGACAGCATGGAGCTTGCTTGGGATTCTCTCTCTCCCCCCCCCCTCAAAAATAAATAAATAAATAATCATTAAAAAGTTCTAAGATGAAGTTCAGATGACAGGCATACAAAGTCACTTTAAATAAACATCTGCAGGGGCGCCTGGGTGGTTCAGTCAGTTAAGCATTCGACTTCAGCTTAGGTAATGATCTCATAGTCCATGAGTTCAAGCTCCGCGTCAGGCTCTGTGCTGACAGCCCAGAGCCTGGAGCCTGCTTTGGATTCTGCGTCTCCTCCTCTTTGCCCCTCCCCTGTTCATGCTCTGTCTCTCTCTGTCTCAAAAATAAATAAAAACATTTTTTAAAAATTATAAATAAATAAACAAACAAACATCTTCAGAGAAAGGAATATAGAGAAGGAGTAAATATTTTTTGTCAGGCACTCTACTAGAAAAGGCTTTTTTGTAATTTTTCTCCTTTAATCTGCTTTTCAATTCTATGCCACATGTATGATTATCTCCACACTGCAGACAAAATAAATTACTTTCCCCAAGTCCCAAACTTAGGTTAAGATTTTGGCCTCAGTCTAACTTCAAGGCTCATGGTCTTTCTTGGACCTGTGATAACAGTCTTAGATATTTGGTATTCATGTTTGGGGAAATAATGACAAAAAGGGGAAGGTTATAATTCTATATGTAGAACACTGATTCTGGCTCTTTGTTGAGTTGCCTGCCATAATGAACCCTCCTCTAACTTGCTATCCTAAAGCTTCAGGGTTAGACCCGATGGGGTATTTGTGGGATGTAAAGAGGGCTGGACCCAAGAAGGCCCAAAGACCATTGGGTTCTCAGGTCTGTGAGTTACTTATCCCAGAAAATGACGAGCCAACTGCCCTCAGCATGGTGCTCATGGAGAAATACTCTGAGTTCCTGTTACTTCCTCACCACATTATCCATCTCAGCAGAAAAATGAGGAAATCTTCATGGAGACTCTAGCTCCCTACCAGTGGGAGTCAGGTGGGAGATTTGACCTGCCCCTAAAACTAGCTCATGTGCATGTGACAAAACGCACGTTTTTATTGTGCAGGACTAAAACAAACAGAAAATTATAAAGTGCACAAAAGGATTTTCCACATTGCTGAGCCTTGCAAAGTGTTCACACTTGAGTTCCTCTTTTTCAATTCATTATCTCAGGGCAGCATTCGGCTTGGAAAGCCAGGGGAGCTGAGCTGAAAATGTGTGTTCTTATTACTTGAAGTTGGTAGGAAGAATGGTGTTTGGAACCAGCTTTGCTCTTTGCAAATTCTTTGTCAACAAACTCTGCCTCTTATTCCAAATGTGCAGCTCTAGGTAAAATATTAATTTAGGGTCCAGTCTTGACCATTTATTTTAATATCTTGTATATTTGGAAGGCTCACTCTGAAAGTGTTTATTAGTAATTCTAAACTTGCATTACTGGGCATTTTGCACATTCTTTAATTGGAAGGATGAATCACGGGTGGATATCTAGATCATACCCACAAAGGATCCATACATGACTGTTGTCTGTGAGGTTATTTGCCTCATGGTCCCACAAACGTGTCATGTCCCTTCTAGCTCCTTCACCTTTACTCACACATTCTTTCTTTTCTCTATCCCTGTCCTTCTGATCATTCAGCATCTAAACTGCCTCCCTCTTTTCTTCTAACTCTTGTCAGTTACTTTCTGTTCTATTCTTCTGACAGCAAATCAGATGCTTTATAACATCTCTTCTATTTTATTTTAAATCTTGAACGGCAATTTAAAATTGTTATTATTATTTACCTTTCTTCCTATTTTACCTTGCCTCTCTAAGTGGACCAGGCACTTCTTCAGTTCAGGGGCTGCATGTTCTCCTAGGTGCTATCTATCACAGCCCCAAATGCCTGCCTTCCTACTAGACAGACTCTATGAAGGGATTTCTTGAGTGGATGAGTCAGTTGATAGAAATGTGTTATTGAATCATCAATTCCTAAAGGTGAGGAATACACTTGAATTCATTTCTTTCCTTTTCTTAGCAACTGTTTCACAACTGGCTAAATGAGATGGTGGCAAGAAAGCTGATCTCCAGCCCTAGTTTATGAAGAGTTTCACGGGAGTTCATTTAGTGGAGCCAGAAACTGAGGGAGTTACTGAAAAGCAGGAATAAATTGCTGTTAACTGCTATTGTTTGCAATTTGCTACTGGAAGTAGCAAGGTAAATTTTAGTGCACATATATAATACAGTTGTATTGATTGGGCTGCCTTTGTCGAAGTTATTGGTGCAATTAAATTGACCTTTTGCCAGTACAGAAACAACTTGTTTAATAAAGACTGAACAAATGAATTCAGTATAATTTTAAAATGGCAGGTAAACAGAGTATTGGCTATAAGGCCTTTCTAAAATCACTGCAAAGGATTAGTGTGAACCTATTGGGCAGTTTCTGCCAGATGAATAAATAGTTCTTGGGAAGCCAGAACTGGAAGGTAGGTGGTTGTGATGTTATAATACCAAAAGATATGTCGTAAGTATGATTTTGCTCTCTATAACCCACCAAGCATTGAGGAATCCACTTGGGTTCATTAAGCATGATACTAGATCCAGAATCCCTTTACAAACAGCACCAAGGAGAGACAAGGGTTGCACAGGTATCATCTCTGGGAATATGCACATATTTTCCAGCCTTACCACCAGGCTACTGATACTAACTGGTTCATGATAGGACCTCTGAGACTCTAAGATACAAGATTATCTAAGACAGGAACCAAGGCCTGTCACTGTATATATCAGATCTTTTGGTGAGCATCTCATCTTTGAGAGGATGTCACTTACCGTGGGTGGCACCCTGACCAGCAAGGGCAAAGAAACATAAGGCAGAGCTATTATTATTACCTGTGGCACACTCACACTCTACATGGTGCTTAAAATATACTTTCTATTGAAATCTATAAATCTTTCCAAATGTGAATCTCGAGGAAGTGTATATTAAAATACAGGCTTCATCACCTCCCCAGTCTACTGAATCAGCAAAATCTCTGGAGGTAGAAAGGTTGGAGATCTAGAATCTACATTTTAACAGAGAACCTAAATGAATCTTACAAAACCAAAGTGTGAGAACTATTCTAATAAGGGTTAGCAGTTTGACATATGACAGGAGAAAACACAAAACATATTGAATGTATTCGGTATTCTTCTATGAGAGGGTTAGTCAGGTGTGTCCACAAGAGGAGACAGACTCAAAGGCCTCAGCCTTTGAGTTAATAACAAAGTTAATAAACAAAGTTTATTAGACTCACAGGGCTTAGAACCAGAAGGCACTGCATGGGGCACAGGGCCATGTCTGACTATAAGCGTAGTCAGGAGGGAGAAGACTTGAGCAAGAGGAAGGGTGAGACCAGAGCCTTCTGTGTGTGTGGGTTGAGGGTGGGAGGTGGTACTCCAGGAAAGGCAAGGCAGAACAGTTTAGAATTCCTAGTTTGAATATTGTAGAGTGACTTTGAGTTATAGGAATGGTCTCTAGTTGACGAGCACCTGGTCCTGGGATGATTATGGCAGAAGAATATTGCCTTCTGGGATGCATGGGTAAGATAGAAGAGATCTGGTTCTGGACTGGTTAGTTTCCCTATCTAAGGTATGCTCCCAGCTGAATCTTTTTCTATCTCTAAGAATTGACTGACTAAGGAGTCTCTCCCCAACTAGAAAGTTGTTTGTTTGTTTTGTTTTGTTTAACCATCAAAACATCATACTATACAGGGGTGCCTGAGCATCTCAGTTGGTTAAGTGTCTGACTCTTGATCTCAGCTCAGGTCTTAATCTCAGGGTTGTGAGTTCAAGCCCTATGTTGGATTCCATGCTGAGTGTGAAGCCTACTTAAAAAAAAAAAAAAACAAACAAAAAAACTCATACTACACAAAAATAAGTAAGCAAGTAAATGTTTTAAAACATTTAAATATATGTGTTTATATTTTCTGTAGACAGAATGTCACTTGTCTACAGACTTGTGAATCTGTGAATGGGACGAGGACTTACCACAAGGGAAATGCATTAGGAAGCGAACCTTGTCAGGCAGACAGCACAGCAACCTGGAACCCATTACTGCTGCCTAGATTTGGAACATGAAATCTATCTGTGCTCTGTGGGCAAGAAATACAGATTTTGAAATTTATTAGGTTATATATGGTATGATAGTCAAGACAGAAGACCTAAAATGGGAGCCTAGAAAACATGCACAATTTAAGCAACAGGTTGAGGAGGAGGAGGAGGAGGACGAGGAGGAGGCAATGACGAAGAAGTGGTCAAAGTTAGAAGGAAGAGAAATAAATGGAGGAGTGCACTGAAAGGGAAGGGTGAAGAAAGCTTTAAGGTACTGATGAAGTTAAAAGAAATAAAAAAATTAAAAACAAGCTCTGTTACAAGCTGCCAACAGTCCAAATGATATGAGCATGAGGTGCAGATGCTGACGTCCAGCACGTTCAGTAGAAACGAGCATTCGGGGGCGGGGGAGAGGGGAACATGGGCGATGGGCATGGAGGAGGGAACTTGTTGGGATGAGCACTGGGTGTTGTATGGAAGCCAATTTGAAAATAAATTATATTTTAAAAAGAAAAAAAAAGCTTTCAACCGCATGTTTTGCATTCTATGTTGTCAGTAGCAATCGTAGTAACTGTGTTTGCTGTATAACGTTGGCTAATATATTTGGGCCTCGGTTTCTTCATCTACTCAATGAAAAGACTGGAGACTTGATGTTTGCCTGTCATCAGTCATCTCCCCAAGCTCCTTCTGGGAGCCTTCTCTATCTGACTGTGCAGCTGTTCCTCCCCTCCAGACCTTAGAGTACGCCAGTTAGCGTGTTCAGGATCCTGGCTTGAGCAAGCCTACCCTCCTGTGACTAGGGAGATAGCTCAAAGTGTCTTTTGCCTTTTCTCACCTTCACTTCTCCTGATCATACTTTTTGGCTCCCCAAGCCCTACCCACCCTTTACCTCCTTTTCCTAGTTCTCTGTGCTAACTTTCCGGAGTTATATCCATCTTTCTAATCTCTTTGGCAGACTTTTCTTTGGCATGTACAAAGCACTCACCCATAGGCTTGTGACTTATATTATGGAGTGGGATATCCAATATTTAATAAGGCCTGAAGTCTAGAGGAAAATAAAATTAGAATAACTAAATTGAGTCCTATATTAGTTGGATACCAGAAAGTCAGAATAAATATCCCAAGAGGTCTTACTCTGCAGGTTATTGAAATCTGGAATTTCTCACTGAAGCAGTCTACATGTTGTTAGAATTGTGAAAGTCCTTTAAAACTGGCACTCGTATAATTTTTTGGGGGGTTGATTTTTCTGGACTTCGAACTTCACATTGTGAATTGTGGCTGTGCCTATGACTTCTTTATCTCTTAGAGGTATAGACTAGTCCATGTCTCTGTCTGCCTTTATTATTTTGGAGGTTCTCACCATTCCTGCCATTGCTGGCTCTATTGAGTAGAGAAGTTCATTCTCCAGTCAGTTAGCAAGCTCTTGTCAAGGTAGTTGAAGATTTAGACTTGTTCTGAAGTGTGCACCTCTCCATGTGCTTTGGAAACAACTCACAAATTCTTCTTGTTGTTTCAGATGTGAGGGTCGGTCTCCTGCCAGAGGAAATTAAGAATTGTTACTCTTTTTTTGTTGGTAGGAAAAGTTCTGGAGTTGTGACCGCCTAATTTTCTCCTCTTTCTTTTTGTTTCCATATAGAATCTGTCTAAGGGTGTGCAGACTCTTCTTTCATTTCTTAAAACTTGTGGCCTTAAAAATTCTTTTATTCTATGACTGTCCCATTTAGCCATATGTATCAAAAACAAGCACAGCCACAGTTTGTGTGTCACCACTATGTGCTTCCCTGGGTGGGGTCTCTCACCAGCTACTGGGTGGAACCTTAAAGGCTTGCCCCAGGGAGGTACCATGTTTTTTGGTGGACTTGGTAATAATTGGCTCTCTCTTCACACTTCCACTGGTTGTGAATATGCCACTAGAGCCTAGGATATTGGCCTCCAGAAGGAAGAAAGATGGCTAAAAGCTATATTGGGCCCAAATTATGTAGTAAACCAATGGGTTGTATTTAAGAAATTAAAAAAAATTGTTAGATAACTAAAAAGTCTGAACTTTGGCTCTTACTAGCATTGATACTTGGTGAAATAACAGAGAGGGAGATTGTTTGATAAAAGTAGAAGTCTGTATAACTTTTGCTGAACATTGTGATTACGCTATCAGGGGGCAGGGCCTGATTTTCTTTTCTGATCAGGGTCTTAATAGAAGGAGATTCCAGTACTTTTTTCTTCTCCATAATTGGCAAGCTCCTTGGACAGAAGTGGTGATGACGTGGGTTTAATTTCCACAACACATTCTTGTTGCTCCACAGAGCAACATGGCAGGTGAGGCAAGCCTACACCCAGAGAGAAAGTGTCAAAATTCACACTTGGCATCACAGTTCTCCTTATTCATGTGTCCTTACTCTGACCACCATATAGAGTTTTAAAGAACCTGCAAAAGCACTGAGGCCAGTTCTTCTTTGCATAGGGCATTCATGAAGTTTACTCAAGATCACAGACCTAATTACGGGCAGGTCAGGGGCCAGATTTCAGGCCTCCTGACTTCCCATCCAGGCTCCTTTCATGTTGCTAAGCAAAGGAAGCTCTTGGGGATTGAGACAAAGTCACTAGAATACTACTTATCAAGGAGTTAATAGCATAATCATTGTTACTGAGTATGTCCTATGTGCCGGGCACTTTTCTAAAGCTTGCATATCATTTTAATTTAAACTTCACCCACAAACTTTTAGGTAGGTTTAATTATGGTCCTGATTAAAAACAAAAACAAACAACAACAACAAAAATAGACACAAAGCAGAAAAAAGAGGAAATTGAAGTATGGTAAGCTGGATAGCTGGCTCAAGTTCACATGGTAAGTTATAGATTAGAAATTCAAATCTGGTTCTGTGGATTCTAAAGTATATTTTCTTTTTCTTTTTTTAATTTTTAAAGTTTATTTATTTTGAGAGAGAGAGAGAGAGAAAACGAACAAACAGGGCAGGAGCAGAGAGAAGGGGAAAGAGAGAAGCCCAAGCAGGCTCTGCACTGCCAGCTCAGAGCACCATGCAGGGCTTGATCCCATGAACCGTGACCTGAACTGAAATCAAGAGTCAAATGCTCAACTGACTGAGCCACCTAGGTGCCTCTCAAATAAATATTCTTAACTATTGTACTCTGCTGCCTGCAAAAATCCTTGTATGTTGTACATAGTTGTGATCATTTGTGCATGTAGTTTTGTAGCCTGCTTTTTTCACTAAGCATTCCTTGTTGTTAAAAACGATAAGCATCCTTGTTATTAAAAATTCTTCACAATCACCATATTAATAGTTTTATAATCTTCTGTCATCTTTCTTTATGTTGTCTATTTTTCCTGTTTCTTAAACGTTTTCCTTGTATTCTTTTTTTTCTCTACATATTTTCTTGTATTTATGTTATTTCCTGAAGCTATTTGCAATTAGACATCTTGGTTTTATCATTACTAGTTATTAACTTAGAATTTTTCAAAGGTCTCTTTAAATGTACTTGACTAATTATCAGTGGTAGAAATTGAATACTGTTCCAGTCCCACTTCCCCAATATATAGAATAAATAGTTTACTTCCTTACATCTTTTACCCTTTCCTAGCCTCTTGTGTATTTAACCTGAGGTTTGAATTTTTTTAACAACTATATCATTTCTATCCTATAATTCAACCTCTCTCTCATACTCTCTCTCTCTTCTCCCACGCCTCCATCTATGTATCTATCTACAAATATGTGTGTTTGCATATGTGTGTGTCTTATAAGAAGTTTGTGAAATGTTAAATTTAAATGCCTGTAGGGACTCCATGTGGAGGAAAGAGGCTAGCAGTAGATACCCCTTTGACGATCATTAACACATAGCCCACAGTGGAAGACTGTGGGGATTGTGGAGATTTATCAGGAGTGAATATAAAGATAGAAAAGAAGTTGACTGAGGATGGAATTCTAGTGAACACAAATATTTTAGATGCCAGTGACAGAGAATGAGAAAAAGTGATCAGAAGAATTGGAGGCAAATTAAGAGAAAAGAGTCATGCCATTCAGTGTAGAAGAGAGTTTCAGGAAGGTGGATTGCTTTGGAAAATGTGCCTTGAAAGTTTCCCCTGGATGTAATGTTGTAGGCCAGTGGGGATTTTTGGAAGTGCAATTCCATAAGGATAATTAGCATATAGGACAGGGTTGTGGTTAAGGACCAAACAGAAATACAGAAGAAGCCTGCTCTTCTCTGTGACATCTAATAGGTTAGGCTTCTGGTTCTGGTTCCAACAAGTGACCTTGGACAATACTTAATATTTCTGAACCTCAGTTTCCTAAGCCATGCAGTTTAGGGAATGGACTATATAATGTCTAGAATACACTCCAATTCTAATGTTCCTGGCAAGTATTAATCTTTCCCCCAACAACCCAAGACAAATACTTCAATGGGAAACATTAACCCTAAAGTGGTTCTCAAATGGTGAGCCAGCTGAGTTGTAAGGGAAGTCGAATATCTGGGCTCCTGAATATTCCCATTGATATCTATTCTGACAATTTTTATGCCATACTTTTTGTCATGAAAGATTAGCAAATTGTGTATTTGATATAGCCTTTTAATATATCATCCAAAGTTTCTTCCCAGCCACTTATAGAAACATTTAAGCAAGTTCTCAGGAACAATGATGCAGGGGTTATTAGAGCCTACATCTTGGTGTCCATCTTGATTATGTACCAATTATGTATGGCACCTGACACATTCCTTCAACTTTGTATCTTGCTTTCTTCATCTTTCAAATGCAATTTGTTAAATATAAATGATTGTACCAACAGTCCCAATTGGTGCCACAAGGAGAGTTCACTGAAAGAGTTCAAAGCCTTCACACCCATTTTTATTTGGCATGCTACCATTCCAATCACTGTTCCTTGTTCAGAAGCACCTCAGCTTCCTCAGTTTAAGAAATAGAAGTCCATGCAGAGAAAAAAAAAAATCTCAAGTGAATCCCATGAAACTGTGTAGTGAAAAACTGGGGAAAAATGAAATGATTCCTATTGAAGCAAATAGATGAAACATGCCATAACATACTAAATAAAGCCAACCAAACCAAAGCTAATTTTCTACAGGTGATGCACTTTCCCCAAGAGTTACCTAAGATTTTCAAATCCAGTAGACTCTTTCTTCGCTATTGAATGATTGTTTGTTTCTGAATTCTTAGAAGGCTAAGAAGAAAAAGAAATGCCAGATAGGAAAGCCTGCCTTAGGTCTTACATCAGTTCACCTGGGAAAGCCCATATTGCCCCACAACATTTACAAGTCATTAAAGATAATAGCTTTTTTCTCTTTCTGGCTGAGAATAGTCAACATCCACCAGAAAATCACCTCCACATTTTTAAAGTGCTATTCTGTTAACAAACATATAGTTAAAATCCCAAAATTATAAATGACTTCAGTTTTTATCCTTTTAATTTTCAGTCAGAAGAAGTTTATTTAGTCCATATCATTGCTTAAAATTTGGAATATTTTGTTTATATAATAATGAGACTTAAACTTTTTTTAATCAATTCCTCTGGGGTACGTTCAGCATGTTGCTTGGGCCACTGTAAGACTTAAAATATCCCATTTGTCTATTACAGTGATTTATTTACACCTCTCTATCTCTCCTATCTTGGGAGCTCTTGAAGATAAGGGACTAAGACTTATTTATTTTTTGACCCTCTTAATATCTACAACAGAACCTTGTACATTGGAGCTGCTCAATAAATATGTGCTAGATGGATAAGCTCTGAGGATGAATGCCTATTAAGAAGATGATTTAAATACCCATTTGGCTATATGCCTAATTCTTTGTGTCTTTACTTTTCTGCTTATGGGACCCCTTTCCCCCCCCAGTTTGTGAGGTGAGAGCTAGAATCCTTGCTTCGTAATGCTTTGTTCTTTAGAAATCACAGTTCTTGGCTCAGCCTCTTGGGTTGTTCTGCCTTTTATAGGTGCTATAAATTTGATCACCATCAAGGGCTGTTAAACAACATACAGTGATAAAAATAGTTCCCTTTGCTGACATTAGGTGTTTTCTAAAACAGCTCGATAAATTCTGGTCAACAGAAACTCTTTGTGATTTCAAAAGTCAGAAAGTGAACTGTTGACACATATCTGGGCAGATAGAAAATAAATTGCTCTGTAGTTGCCCAGAAATATATCCTAGGTGCTTTTTATTATGACGAGTGGTTGACTTTTCCTTCATTCTATGATATTTTAATAGAACTTATGCAAGCTCCCGAGGTTACAAGAGGCTTTGTAGGAGGCAGTTTGTTTGCAGAGTGATGTATCTGCAGGAGGCATAATGGGTAGGGTGGGTGGGAAAGGTAAGTTGGTAACTTTTGCAAAGAGGAGACTTGCTTTTAAATTTTATTTATCATGTTCTTGGGAGAGGGTTAGTGATATTGGCAACTATAAAGAGACCCTGGACTTCAAATAAGACCTGGAAGCAAGACCTTCTGACATATTTCTCTTCTTCCATTCACTTTCTATCCCAGTTGTTCCTGAATATAGTTGCAAACTCTATTTCCGCAAACTACATTTTCGTATCATCATTCTCTCAATCTCCTGTGATCTTAAGCCCAACCCAACTCAAAGTGGAAAAACAACCAAACTGGAAGTGAAAAGGCCAGGTGTTTAGTTTCCTTCTGTGTCTATCCAGGTGCATAAACTTGGGCAAATTACATGCTATTCTGGGGCCATTGTCTCCCCTTAAAAAGAGAAAGGTTCGTACATTATCTTTAAGATCACTTCCACCTCTAAAATCTACTCAAGATACCTTAATTAGTTTTCAAAACCTACTATTCCTCTTGACCACCCTGCTTTTCTGACTGGTTCCTGTTAGTTCCAAAAGAGTATATACTGATCATTTTGTACCTGTGTGATATCTCTTTAACTAACTTGTCATTCCTCTTAGGTAGAGTCCGGTCCACACTGTATTTCACCTTGCATGTTCCTCATCTTCCTTACCTTCCAGGCCCTGGGAAAAGGTTGAGTCTTATGTTCACCTCTTTTCTATTCTTTTGCACTTTCTTGGTTTTGATGCATCACCTTCCCCATATTGAAGACCTCTCAATCCTCTCTCCTCAGCCTCTGCTTTGCAACCTCCCTCAACTAATATCTCTTCTCTCAAAATTTGATCCATTGAACATCTCTTTCATAAGAGGGATACACTCCAAAAGCATCATTGTAGATTGAACTAAACAAAAAACTTCACTGATAACCAAGAGTTGGAGGATTCTAGGCCTAGCCGTGCTATAACAGCAAGGGCACAGCCACCTCGGGCCTTGCCTTTCTACTTTAGAAGAATACTTGTTGATGTGGTGGGAGTTGAACTACATTGGAGAATATACCCTCAAACAACTTTATGGGCAGATAGAGAATATAAATGTGTGAAACATGCCTGAGATAACATTGTAGAGAGAATTGAAGACTGCAGTCAGTAGGACAGGCTCCCATTATTAAGTAATTTGAAGGCCAAACCAAATATGCTTGCCAGTTGCATTCAAACACTAGGCCACTGGTATGCAGACTCTGAATTATGTGGCCTCTGTGGTGACTTTCAATTCTAAGAGTGGGTCTTTGAATATCTGTGAGACTCTGTCTCTGCTAGAATGTGTTATTGCATGTGTGCTATTACGCTTCTTTCTGAGTTTTTTCTTGAACTGCTTCATCTGTCTTGACTCTTGACTCATATATATTATGGGCATGCATTATTCATTTTATAAGCCCTGATAACACCTACCACATGCTTCTTCCCACATTGACTCTCAGTAAAAATCTTGCTGAAATTTGCATCGAAGATAGCTAAGTTAAGTGCTGAGAAGCCTGTAGAAAAATAAGGAGAAGAATGGAGAAAAAAGTATTTGAAACAGAGTAAAAGCCACTATAAGAAAGAAGCCAAGGTATGGGGTAGGGGGTGCCTGGTACCTACACTGATCTGGCCCTTTCACTCCACAACACAATACAGGTTTCCAGAGTTGAACTAGCAGTCATTTTACTCCGTGTTTCCCAAAATGGGGAGCCAAGGTGATAGACCTTTTGACCGCAAGAGCTGGGTATATTATTGAATGTAGGAAATGTTTTGGTGTATTTTAATTGTGTTAGAAAAGTACTGATTTCTCACTTACAGAAATAAGAGCGTTTTCTTATTAAATTTTAAAACGTATTAATTAAATCATAAGACCGTAGTCTATGGATTTAGCAAAAATCATGATGGTGTTCTACAAATTACTAGGCTTCAGAAAATCCCTTTGTTTTTCAAAGGAAGAAACTGACTTGGCAAAGGTCACAGCAGGAGGAATGTTCCCAGGAGCTTTAGACTCCTGCTTGTGCCCACTTTTTAATACATTTGTGTCAGCGGTAATACTGCTTTATTAAATGAAGCCGTTTCCGTGTGGATAGGGGATATATTAAGTTCAGCAAGCTTTCTAATCACTGCGAGCCGGCATGGCCCCACTATCCGTGGCTGGTTACCAGCCACCCTCCCTTTATTAATGGGCTTCCTTTGCCAACGGATGGAATACAACATTTTCAGAAATCCATTAAAAGGCACAGCCTATTGTCGCTGCCCCCAGCCATACGGTGTGAATTCAGTTTTCATCTTCTGTGTCAGGGGAGAGTCTTCTCAGGAATATATGCATGGGCTCTATCTGGCCAGCACTTCTCCCTCACATGCTCTGTATTTTAAATCTTGAACCCAAGTCCATTTGCTGCTGGATGTTTTAGTGGCTCCTCTAGGCTGCTTTTCATCTCCCTGCAAACTGAGACAGCTACGTGTATCCCAATACACAATCATTAGAAACTAAAAGAACATGGCAAGAAATAGCATTTCTTTCCCAGAAAGCGTTTGGGGTCCTTCAAGGAGCTCCTTAGAACTTTGTTGTTGCTACATTGTTACTCCATTTACCAGAAACCCCTACATCTAGATAGAAACTGGCTCCCTGCTCAAGTGTCCATTTAACTTGCACGTGAGGAAGTGACTGTCTTAGGTCTTCCCTACAAAGTGATCATTCAGCCTCTGACTTGAACGACTTGAATTAAATAAATCACCCAGATCCTGAGGGAGGCAAGTGCATCACTGGGGAGCTCAAAATGTTATGAACATGCTTTTTGTTAAGCAGAAACTTAACATTTTGCTGCAACCAGACATAGGACAGATTCCTGCATCGTTGTGGGTATTCTACAAATTGAACACTAACTGCAGGAAGCCAACCTATGAATTAATAACACCATTGGTCTCTTCTGGTCTCTTAGTAGAAGTCTGTCCAGAAGGATTTTATCAATCATTTTTTGAGGATTTTTGTGCCAAGACTTTATGTGCCGAGGCTTTATGACCTCACTTAAATAAAACCTATGAATATGACCCAGTATTTCCTCTTTAGTTAAAATGGGCATATCATGTTTAGAGATAGATGTTTATGTGTTCTGGAAAGTTCTGAGGAATCGGATATGCCAGTAAGATGGCATTTTATTCATCATTGCAGCCGTGTCTTGACTCTATGCGTCTACTTCCTTCTTACCTAAACATTCTGCCTCTTCTGAGATAGGAAGTTGTAATGAAAAAAGAAAAACATTAAATACATGTATATGCAAATTACATAAGTATATATACATATATACACATAGACATGCACACACACGATAATTTGGAGACAGAGTCTTAACTGTTGTATTGAAAGCTTTCTTGTATTAGCTACATTATTGTCAGCAAGTCATTTAGTCTTTAAAGTGAGAATAATAACGAAACCTACCTCAGAGCATCACCATGGGGAGCCAATTCTGAGATGATACACACGCTTAAAGAACTTTTTTTTTGAGAGAGAAAGAGAGATGGAGACAGCATGAGTAGGGGAGGAGCAAAGAGAGAAGGAGACAGAGGATCCCAAGCAGGCTCCATGTGGTGAGTGCACAGAGCCCTGCACAGGGCTGGACTCTTGAAACCGTGAGATCACGACCTGAGCCGAAATCAAGAGTTGGCCCTAACTGACTAAGCCACCCAGGCCTCCCAAAAAAGGACTTTTTGAAATGTAAAGAACATTGCAAATGTTCATGACTGCCTCGTTGCTAAAGGAGAGGACAGACGGAAAAGAGGGTCATTCATCAGTCTGTGGCCTGTGTGTAGCCACCTGATGAATGCAGTGCAGGAGGAGAGGGCAGAGGTAGATCTTCAGAGTTCTGATGACTATATGATGCATCTCTCCCAGCTGCCAGTGGACACCCCCAGATTTGAATGTATGAGTGGGGCCAGTGTGAAGCCCATGCTTACCTAACTCAGCCACCCAGTTTCTGGACACAGAGTTCTTGTGCAGCTTTGTCCTAAATGAACCATATGTAGATCTGTCTTTTCCTCTAGCATTTATTCCCTTAGGTGTGTTACAACTCTGTCTTTGGCATTGTGTTCAAGATAAGTAATTATTGAACAAAGAGACCAGAGGTTCACGTCCACGAATAAAAGATGATCCTGCTGAGATCCACATTCTGGCAAGTATCAGTGCAATTAAACTGCAGCTTGCATTTTAAATTTATTTGCACCCAGAATGCAAGAGCAGAGTGCCTAGAGTCAGCACTTCTATCCGTGGTTGTATTCAACATTGCCACCTACAGTTGTAGCAGTTGTACACTGCACAATGTCACAGTGCATCATGTGCATCGTGTACATCATAGGCATCAGAGATTTATGTATTTATTGTGACACTTTTCCTAAAGTGGCTTTTTCTAACAACCCATCATTTTACAATATGTTTCTAATAGATGGAAATAAAGTAAGGTGTTGAATGGGATACCTAAAAGAATACATTTCTCTTACTTTAAAGAGTTTTATTGCTTTTTGTGTGAGCCTTGTATGAGAGCTATCCCTACCTTGAGGAGAGTGACAGTCCATCCTTTTAGACTGAAGTGAACAAAACTCATTGTAAAAGTCCTCCAAGGAGAATCTTCAGGTTGTTTCTGCACTTAGGAAGCTTGCAGACATTCCTAAACAAAAGTAAATTCAGTACCTGGAAAGTAAAGTGAATTTGTTAACCAGTGTCTGTAGAGCCCTGTTCTAAGAGAAGTACAAGACAGGTTTCCTGGACATAGAACAGTGCCAAGCAGAATGCAGTTCAGGGCTTCACGGAATGGCTGAAGACTGTATGTAGCATGATGAAGTTTAGAAATGGGAGAGAAAGGGTGGTATCTGCAGTAGAGGAGCTGAGGCAGACCTGATCAGAGAGGGAGCAGTCCCAGTGAATCATCTGTGATCAATAGACCACCCCTGTTTTCAATCCACATCTGCTTTCAGGAGGGGACAGGGAAACCCTTTCACGTGGGAATCTATATTTTGGAGGACTGCCTCAGTGGAAGCATCTTTAGAGCACATTTTCACAGGCATCACAGCCACAACCTGAAGGGAAGACAGAGGGAATCCCCATGCTAGCCTCAGCTCTGGCGGGGAGGCAGCTGCTCAGCCCAGCTTCCTCCACCAGGCAAGAGGACGCGTGTTAAGTTGGACAGCGCTGGAAGGACCTCTGGTGCGAAGGACTCTGTCATAGCCTTCTCGCTAGCTAACATCATAATTAAGTCCACTGCTGCAGAGAAGGAGGCCCCCACTGAAGGAGAGAAATGCTTTCACTAACATTTGGTTTAGCAGTATTATGAGCGTCAGTGCCAGAACCGGGTAGGATTTAGGGTTTCTGAAACCCCATCTTGGCCTTTGTGCTGCCCTGAGATATTCACCAGCACTTCCAAGTGTGCTCAGCTTACGGCTCTAATTAGAACCCTGACTTGTGACTACTTTTCCCGGCAGTGTCTGGACACTCTGTAGCCTCTACAAGTAGCATTATGTAGATCCAACTGGTCCGTTCTGGGATGCCTCCCAACTCAGACATCATCCCTATCACTGACCCCATTTATTCCACTGCTCACTGAAGGTCAGGGCTTTGAGAAGATGCAAGCACAGCACTGGGGAGAAAGGGAGATGGAACGCACTGAGTAACCATGGCTTCTGACATCTGCACGGCCGAACCTCCTGCAGTATGTTTGCTCTTCGCTGGATCCTTGCCCAGCCTCTGATGATAGACGATGCTGAGGGAGGCCACAGGGGCTGCTCCAGGTAGTGAACCGCTGTGCCATATTCACGATGATGGCCTTCCATCCTGGCACCATGCCCCCCCATGGGCTCCCACCCCAAGAAGGGGCAGCAGTGTCATCCTGAGTGCCCAGCTCTCTTTGACAGAAGCCTCAACCCACTTATTGGCTCCCTGTGGGTCCCACAGGATGTTCTTGAGACATACTGAAACCCAGGAATCTCCTTTTGCCACAATTTTATCTCAACCAAACATATAATCTACTTTTTTAAATTAATACATATATATATATACGTATATATATATGTATATGTATATATATACACATATATATACAT